>NC_092802.1:21435030-21756244 GCF_918797505.1 Bemisia tabaci | reverse complement strand
GCGAATTTTTTCAACAAAAACCTTAATTTTTTCCGGCACACCCCGAAGGTGGAATTAGTTTAAGCCCCCCTATTTGCTCCCTGAAACATGACGTATCGCGCACTTATTTATATAGACGGTATTAATGCCACGTCACAGAAAAGCGATACATCGATTTATTCTCATCAGTAGCATCAAAAGAGGTTACATGAGGGGCTTAAAGGGCAAGACACATAAGTGCAGTTATTGAAAAAATTGAGATATTAATGATTTCAAGTAAAACTAGTCTTAATGCATATTATGTGAAAAATTCGCTCCCAAATTGCAATAAGCATCAAAAAGTCAGTTTGAACTTTCTTTCCGCTATGAATATCCATGTAATCCATGAATGTGCCTCTCTTCAAAGAATTAAATATTCTAAAACTGGAGAATATATGAAAACTGGAAACTTTAAAATACCTTTCCAAGAATTTAAATAGCTTAATTCTTGAAACTCCAAAGAACCCCACAAGGGGGAGACATGACATGATACTAAAAATGGAAAAATGTAAATTAGAACTGACGTACAAGACCGTCTTTAACCCATGAATAAAAGAATATAATAAGTTGCCGAAACAACTAAAGGAATTAATATTATTGGTGTGGCGCCATTCTCACAAATAGCCTGTCACTTGAAAGCCCATCTAATTAAAGAGCAAATACTAGAGAATGTACTATAGGGAAGAGCTAAGCGAGGGGAAAGTGAGTAAAAAAGAAAAAAAAAGAAGAAAAAGAAAAAAATTGGAACTTAAAAAAAGAGGAGGAAATAAAAAAAAATAAAATAAAATCTGGGAAAAAATAAAACAAATAGGCTCCACCCGACACAATGGCCAGGTGTCATCAGCGGGTCTTTTTTTTTTTTTTTTTAATAAGCTCGTATTTCCTGTATATTTTTACTAAAGCACAAATAAAGTGAATTTGAATTTGAATTTCGTAACATCAAACACGTGTTTCTCAAAATTGCGAAAATTGCATTTATGCGCCTTGTCCTGCAAGCCCCTCATCCGTCGTTGTTATTGTTTGGATCCAATTGCACATAATGGAGAATCCCTATGGTGACGTCACGTCTAATAGCGTCTATTTCGTGCTGCAACAAGTGACCCACGCCAGCTGGAACGCGAGAACGGGGTGATATTTCGTCACCGGAGCGGAAGGGAGGCTCAACAGGGCATTTTCATCGCCCCCGCCCCTTATCCTATTTCGAGCACCTTGTGTCCGGCCTGCGTAAACAGTCAAAGTGTTGCCTCTCCGATGACGTCACCGAGAGGTGAGAATTGATTTCAGGGGCCGCGGAGGGCGGGGGGGGGGGGTGAGAGCTAGGACACGTGGAACACCATGCCCTGATTTCCGCTGCAGTTTCGGGGCTGGTGCGGGCAGGGCGAGGAAGCGCGGTCCATTGCCAGACGGGACGGGAACTAGGTCTTGCCTCCGCCGCACAGTAGATAGATTCAAGAGAAGAGGTCGGACAAAATTTGGAAACTTTAAATGCTCATAACTCCGTTCATACAGAGCTTTGAGGTTCTAATAGTGGTTTCATTGGTTTCCTCGTGAAATTTTCCTCTAGAGACGCTCCTTACAATTTAAAATGTGACGAAATAATCATCGAAATTTGCAGTTTTAGTCAAACATTTCTTGTCCGACCTCTCTCATTGACTCGATACACTGTGCGGCGCGCCGCGCCGCACAGCAGATCGAGTCATCAATGCAGAAAGAGGTCTGACATGAAAATGTTGACTAAAACTGCAAATTTTGATGTTTATTTCGTCGCATTTTAAATTTTAAGGAGTGCCACTAGAAGAAAATTTTACGAGGAAACCAATGAAACCACTATTAGAACCTCAAAGCTTTGTACGAACGGAGTTATAAGCGTTTAAAGTTTCCAATTTTTGTCGGACCTCTCTCACGGACTCGATCCACTGTGCGCCGCCCGCGTTTCGCTCCCCATCGATTCGTTTTGACGCCTGACGAACGCGGTATGCAAAATTTTGGGTTGTGGTGTCGCTCGACGTGGATGGACAAGATTTTCAGGGAGAGACCTGAAGGCTCGTGCATGAACAGTGCAAGGACATGGTGATCAGAGATGGAAAGTGAAACTTCAAAAGGCTCGCGAATAAATTTCACAAAATTTGAAATTTTGTTTATTTTTCTGGAATTATTATCTGAGCCTTTGGAGATCCGGGAGCGTTCCAAATGCTCTTCTTGTCCAGTGTTCCCAGTCCATGTCCGCCAAAAGTTCTGGGATTCGAAACGTTTTTGTTCCAATTAGAGTCCTTTTATACTGAGAATTAAGACAACACCCCCTCATAGAGTCACACACGGGAATTAAGGGTACACAAATCGAACGTTCTTTGTAATCTTTGATCGGCCCGTTCTCAAATTCCTTTCTCCGTTCCGTCTCTCATTTCGCTTGTTCCTTGCCGCACTCGTAATTCCTAGGTCCATTCCAGATTATAATCTTTGCAATTGGACGTACTTCTGTCAAACGGAACTATGTGCATTATGACGTGAGCCCTGTTATGCATGCATTCTTATGGGTCTCAGGACTCATGTCTTAATGCACATAGTTCCGTTTGACAGAAATACGTCCAATTGAAAATGTAATCTTTACTCCCGTTTGTTAGAGTACTTATATTGAGAGAGTATGGTCACTGGTGTTACCACCTCTGATTGGCTCAGCCATCTTAGGCTGAATGGAGCCCTTAGGACCCAAAAATGGCGGACGCCATAAATTAATGTAATGCAAAATGACCCAAAAAATGTAGTTTTCTTTGCTTATCGTAACGAGAAATTTACCCAAATGCACTATTGCGACTTCTTTACATATTTTTAAGGTTAATCGTGTGCAATTTTTGAGAAAATTATCTTAGATGTAGTAAGGTTGGCAGCAACGCGGTTGGTTAAAGCCGTCAAAAGTCGGCAATGGCCTCCCTCCCATCCACAAAAACCAAAACAAAGCACCGCCATTTTTGGGTCCTAAGCCTCTCCATGAGGCCCAGTGGCTATACTCTCTCAATATAGGTACTCTACCGTTTGTGACTTTATGGATGCCTAAAATACGGTAATCGATCAGAGATGGATTCACATTGTTTTAACTCTCAGTATAAAGGGACTCTAGTCCTGGGTATGGAGCGAACGGGAAATTCGCCGGGGCAGTGTGCTCGGCGGGCGGCCGATCCTGGTTCTGGCAGGCGCTGCACAGGCTCGGGGGGGGGGGGGCGAAGAAAAGTAGGTCACTGAGTCATCGGCCGATGCACGGAGCGCGGGGCACGAGCTCCGGCCGGAGAACCGAGGCATATCCCTCTCCACCCTCAACCCACCCTCTTGCCAAGTCGTCCCGAAAAACGATTATCTCGAATTTCTCGACCGTGAGATGAGCGGTTTCCTCGCGAAAAAAGGCAACAGTGCAGGGAACCGGGGAAAAAGCACATTTTGTGATCATTCCAGAGACAAAGCGAGATCCACTATATGCTATGCTAAGGAAAAACGCCGTATCTACATTATTGTTTTTCATTACTGTTTATCGTCAATTCGACGAGCCGTTTATATTTACCGATTTTTTGTTATAATAATATTCATGATTTACGGTGATTCGATGGACGCCATATTTTGTGTCAAAACGGCATGCGATATATCGCATCAATTGGTTCCATTTTTTCAGCTACTTGTCATTTTTCTCCAGTTCTGAGATCGCAATTCTGTTGTCAGGAGACTTAAGCACTCACTTACCAATTTTAACAAATCAATTCAACGTAATAAAGGCGTGCTTTTTTTAGAGAGAAAATATCGCATTCGAGTGCAGTTTCGATATCAGTATCGAATGAGATGTTTTCTCTCTAAAAAACCACGCCTTTATTACGTTGAATTTCTTTGTTAAAATTGGTAAGTGAGTGCTGTAGTCTCCTGACAACAGAATTGCGATCTCCAAATTGGAGAAAAATGACGAGTAGCTGAAAAAATGGAACCAATTCATGCGATATATCGTATGCCGTTCTGACACAAAATTTGGCGTCCATCGAATCACCTTAATGTGCTCAGTACTAGATGGCCTGACAAACAGGACTATACCCCAGTCGTTCGTATAGGTAGCGGAAGAAAATTAAGATGGAAGTGTTGAAACCCGAGAATAATAGTTTTCACTTATCGACTAAGAGGTTGATGAAGAGCCTCTATTTGTTGCTGGAACGTTTCCGTAAAAATAGACGTGCTTAATATGAACCATTAGCAGAGTCAGGGCCGGATTAAGGAGGTGGCCACGTGGGCCGCGGCCCATGGCGGCAAAATGTAGGGGGCGGCAAATTTTGCAATCTTTTTTAATGTAGGTATCAAAAAAAAGAAGAAAAAATCGGCCTCAGAAAATAAATTACAAACGAGAAAAGGCGACAAAATCTCTCATTTCCTGAGAGTAAAAGTATATCAATTTCTAGTGTTGTCGTCTTTCGGTGATACAAAGACAACACCTTTAATTAGTCGAGTTAAGAGAGAAACCAAACACGGAATTTGACCTTGAGCGGAGTGGCGCAAAGAGCAATGGTGGCCCTCGGCGCGGCGCGGCGGTCGGCATGAAATGCATAGCGCCTACAAGACTGCATGAATACTTCACGCATTGCGCCAAACACAGTGCGGTCGGCGCGACGCAGCGGCGGAAGTTAACATTATTAAACTACATTTATGTTTGCTCTTTCATAATTTTTTCGTTCGTTTGTTATAAATGGAAGGCCTCGTCCGAACAGGGATGAGTTTACGGAACTTAACTTTCGTGTGCCGTTCCGTGAATTTTTGTTAGTTTTGACAGGGCTTTCACAAAAAATGTGCCCAACACGAGTAAACGCGTCTCATACACCGATCCTTCATCGGCACGTTCACTTGACGAATTAGAAGGGGGCGGAAAAATACAGGTGGCCCATGGGCGGCAAGTAGGTAAATCCGGCCCCGAGCAGAGTATGCAAAAGTCGAGATATCGAGCAAACATATACATACATAAAAGCCACAAGTGCACAAAATCGTCTTCGCAGAGCCCCTATATACCGTATCCAAGAACATCATCATCAGGCCCGCCACATCCCATCTCGGGCCCTGGTACCAATTTCAAGGCCCGGGCCCCAGCACAGAGGGGGGTCCGAGGGGCCTCCCCCGGGAAATTTCTGAAACTTTAAATCTATTTGGACGCATATTGAAGCTCCCATGACGGAAATTTTCCATCGATTTCTGCAGAATAATTAAGATTTTTTTTTTTTTTTACTTTCAGCACAAAAAACATTCGAATAGTTGCATTCAAAACATCTGGAATTTTTTTTAAATTGGGGGCAGGACGCAGGTCCCCCTGGACTCCCCTTTCGTACGTCTATGGCGAGAGAGTCTGAGCCATAGAAGTCTAAAGGATGCCCAAGACGGATGCTCTGAGCATCCCACGACGGAAGGAAATTAAACGTACGAAAAATATCATTCCACGCTAAAAATCTTGGATATGGATAGAAATCTTTAAAGAAGTATGAAAAATTTTAAAGTGTCCCGGTTTTTAAGTAAATTTTAAAGTGTTTTTGAAAATGTATTCACCTTTTGCGACATTTTTAGGGTAAATTGTTCACGTTTCCTTGTGAGACAAGGGTTGTATGTGAATTCGTAGTGGTTTCTCACCGGCGGAACGGGCCCCTCTAGGGCCCGGGCCCCGGTACCAGGGACCCAGTATCTCCCCTCCCCTTGTGTCGGGCCTGATCATCATACCACAAAGCAAGATCGAGTCAAGTTGAAATTGTGCGTCTCCAGATTGGTCACATACTTCCATCAGTCACAATCGCATCATCTGCAAAGAGGATAAACCCACCTGCAACATCTGCAATTTATCACCCCTCACCGTCAAGTCAAACACGTGATTGCGGACTGCTCCGCCGTGCTAAGGAAGAACGCCGTATGAACCTATAGGCGCCTGTTGACAACAACTCTCAGTATAATGGGACTCAACTCTCAGTATAATGGGACTCTAGTTCCAATTCCTCCCACTCCATGGCCGTCAAAAGTTCCGGAAAATGCAAAAAATCCGGGACATTCCGAGAATTTCAAAAGTTTCAGGAACAATTCAGAAAAATATCAAAAGTTCCGAAATTCGGCACTAGTTCCGGGTGATGGGAGTGGTATGCCTGTTAATTGGTGAAAATGTAATCTTTACTCCTGTTTGTGACACTTTGGATGCCTAAAATACGATAACCAATCAGAGATGGATTCACATTGTCTTAAGGTGATTCGTCAAGCTCAAGTGACGTGCTCGAACTGGCTTGCGATAATAATTAGGTAAAAAATCTCGACAGATTTGAATTTTTAGCCAAACAAAGGACGATAGCCTCTGCGCAAGAGCCTAATGAATCATTCTAAGCCCAAAAATCGGCAAAATTCAGAGAAATTAAAGGAGAATAGTGTTTGGAAAAAAACTCGCATTTCGTTCAGATATCGATTTCTGTATCGAATGCGAGGTTTCATCCCAAACACTATTCTGCTTTGATTTCTTTGAATTTAGTAAATTTTTGGGTTTAGAATGATTCTTTATGCTCATGGGCAGGGGCTATCGTCCTTTTTTTGGCTAAAATTTCAAAATCTGCCGAGATGTTTGACCTAATCGATGCGATACATCGCATGCTAGTTCGACCACGTCAATTGAGCTTGACGAATCACCTTAACTCTGAGTAGAAAGGTACTCTAGGCTAGGCCAGAAGCGCCCCTCGACGATAGCCCTTGCGCATGAGCATAAAGAATCATTTTAACCCAAAAATTCAGAGAAATGAAAGCAAAATAGTGTTTTGAAAAAAGCCTCGCATTCGATACAGCAATCGATAGCTGAATCGAATGCGAGGTTTTATCCCAACCACTATTTTGCTTTCATTTCGCTGAATTTTGCAAATTTTTGGGTTTAGAATGATTCTTTACGCTCATGCGCAGGGGCTATCGTCCTTTTTATTGGCTAAAATTTCAAAATCTGCCGAGATTTTTGACCTAATCGATGCGATACATCGCATGCCAGTTCGACCACGTCAATTGAGCTTGAAGAATCACCTTAACTCTCAGTAGAAAGGTACTCGCAAGGTGGCAAAAGTTCATGAATAATATAATCTTGAAACACGTGAAATATTTGATGAAATTTTAGAAATTTATGAAAGATATTGCAAAATACCAGTTCCTTTTCATGTTTCGCAAAATGTAAAAATGGTGACTTTCTGTCTATTTTTGTGTCTTTGAGTACGGGTTGCATGCTCTAGCCCCTGAAAAATATGAAATATTTCAGAGCCTCGTGAAATTTTATGAAATATTTCACTGAAATATTATACAAATATGATCTTTCACTTCTTTCTTACGTTTCATGCCACCCTGGGTACTCTATGCTCCAGAAGCGCCCCTCGAGGAGGGCGGCAAGCCGGCAACGGGGGCGCCGGGGCTCGAATCAATGAGCGGCTGGTCCAAGGCTGCCAGATCGTCAACCAAAACCCCATAATCCACACAAGAAAAACGCCAATTCCAAACCCAATCCGCCAACACGGACCTGCCAGCTCAGAGTAAAATTCGAGCGTTTTACACTGAATTTTAAGGAGAGGTTGAGTGGATTTAGGGAGGATTTGACAAGGGCGGGCAGGCTCCCTGCGCCCTGCCAGCAAGGTTGCCCTACATCGCGGCGAGGCGCCCTCCCCGCTGAGCCCTTCCCGCGCCAACCCCCTCCCGCGCCACCCCCGTTTCATTCATTCGAGCCCCATTGAGGCCTGGGTCCCGTTCATCGGAGCCCCTGGTTTCTTGTGAATGAAAACCGAAGGGATCTGGGGTGGCGCTCCGCTCGGCTCGGCACCTGTCAGTTTTCGTGCGGGCGCCCTGGGGCCAGCGTCGTGTCGGCTCGGATCTCGGCGGGTTAAAGGGTCTCTTATCCCTGGGGTCTCTCCTCTTGTTTTTCCCCCTAGTTGGGGTTTATTGTCGGGGGAGTGCGTTGGAGATTAATTTTTCGCGTTCTGGGAAAAAACGATCGGAATTTTTTAATATTGACGGTGTGGGTGCACAAGTTCTCACTCTCCGGTCGAAAGATCATAGATCTGAAGGTATTTCTTTTATTTTTCTCTACTAATTTTAGCTTTTTCGTCGGAATTTTTCAACCTTCATCACTGTCTTTTTCTTTATTATTTTTTTTTTTTTGTCTTCCATTCAGATTAATAGTTCGAGGACGTCTTTTTACGGATGTTTCTACGGTTTCCATGTAATATTCGCATTTTTGTACATTCCGTGTTTCAAGGTTTAAGGGTGTTTCCTCACTTTTTTTTACTTCCTTTCTCATCCTCATTGGAATTTTTCATCCGACCTGATTATTCCTATTTTTTTAACCCTCTATGGCACAGCGTTACGAATTTGTAACAACGTATTTTCGGGGTTTTTAAAATTTGAATCTTTCCCCCGTGCCATGATTTTGCAAAATTTCTTTTTTTTTTACATGATTCCCTTAAGTTAGAATTTTTTTAAAAAAAATTGGTACTTTTTTTTATGCAAGCCACAAAATAGATTAGTGTCCCCTAGAATCTGAGATCCAAAATTAATTCATGCCATAAAGAGTTAAGTAGGAATCCTGGTAACTAAAATGAATATTTTGAGAATGACTGTTCCAGTGGCGTGGCGTGAATTGCGATACATCGATATTTATGCCATTTAAACCTATGATAAAGAATCGATTATTAAGGTGTTCGCTGCGAACACCCTGTTTATCGATACTTTTCCATAGGTTTAAATGGCTGATCAATCGATATATCGCAAAGCACTCCACGCCACTGGTCTGTTCGAGGATTTTTCTTCGTCCTCTTTGTAGTTTCTTCATTTTCGCATTTTCCGCACAGCAATTTTAAAATATAATCATCATTATCTGCACTATCTGTTGCTTCCAAGGAATATTTTTTGTTTTACCATCCCATTTCCCCCTTTCCCTTTGTTAAAATTACTTTGTTGGTGTCCTCGCTTTATTAAAAATTCTTTGATTTATACATGTGAATTTTCAGTGGATAATTTCGATGGAAATTACGAATAGCTCTGTCGTTTATTCTACTGAAATGGTCTATTTGACCTTTTATCTCTTCCCTGTATTCCTGCGTTTTCCTTTTTCACTGTAAAAAAGAGAAATTTATTTCATTTGAAAACTGGAATTATGAACCAAATCTCCGATAGCAATGACAGTTAAAGAAAAAAAAATAAAAAACTTGTAAATTTGAAAATTGACAACTATTAAAAAAAACTGTTAAAAGTGAGGTCTTACTCAACTCTTGCGTATTTTCAAGGTAAAATTTGCAAGAGGTAAAGTTCAAGTAACAGTAACAGTCACAACAACCCCTCTAAAGTGAAATTATTTTATGGTTTTGGTTTAATTTTCAATATTCCGCCTGTACGCAACCATAAGTGCTCCATGGATGTCCTTGTTACATACGCACCAAAGTGAAGGCGTTTTGACTCTCCAGGCACTAGGCGTAGGCACTAGGCGTAGGCACTCATCGTTGCACCCGCGACGACGTCGGGGGACAGTGCTGCGAGGATCCGAAAGGATAAAGTTTCTTCAATTCGTTGTTTATACTACAGAAGGAGCTCTTAATATCTTCTTTATATGAATAGTTGCTCTTCAAATCACGTTCAGTGCATCGCGATATCAAAACCGAAGCCACGTCGAGAGAGAAGCGGTAAGTGCTTGGAAAGTCAAAACGCCTTCACACTCGTGGCTATGCAACACGGACAGCAATACTTAGAGCCCGAATAGTTGCATCCAGGCCAGGCGTTATAATGAAATCCGTCGCTTGCGATACTAATTGGACTGCATTTTGCGATTTGGAACTATAAATTCTGGCTCATCTGAAAAAACACTTATATGCATAGGGAAACTAATGGCACATACGTTGTTTTTGAACCGGGCTGGAATTTATAGTTCCAAATTGCAAAATGTAGTCCAATTGAAGATGATTTGCTTGTTTCTCTCACACCTTGACTTAATTTCAGAGTTGCCTATTGTGCCGATAAAGAAACCTTCACTGATTTTTATCGCGACGCTGTCAATTTTCCGAAAAATGCTTCGATGTTTTGAATGTATTTCAATGTTGCCCTCTTGAATTGAAGGCTGCGGCCCTTGCACTCACGGACCTATGAACGAGGAATGCAGTAAAGTCGTTTCATGGACCCGTCAGAAAAAAAATGTCGAGCGCGCATCCCGAGAAATTCGTTTCCACGGAAGGGTCTCAGAAAAGGACAGTCAGAAATGTACATCAACTAACGGTCAGTTCGGAACTCAGTGAGGCAGGGCCCAAAACTTGCAGAAAAAATGTCCGACGGAACTATTCGATTCTCGAGCACCAGTGCTCTGGATTCATGGACAATTTGACGTATTTCTATCAAACGAAACTATGTGCATTATGACGTGAGCCCTGTCATGCATACACTCTTATGGGTCTCAGGGCTCACGTCATCATGCTTATAGTTCCGTTTGATAGAAATACGTCCAATGAATCAATGGCGAAGTATTTAAAGGAAGCTAGCAGAAAGATCCTCACATCGTTACTAGAAGCTTTCTGATCCCACGTCTCATTTTATATGACAGGTCGTTTTTTACCGTTCTACTGGGCCGATGTCCGTGATTTTTGTGGCTATTGATAATTTATAGTCCTTAACGTGATTCGAAGGGACGCCATTTTTGGTGTCACAGCGACGTGCGATATATCTCATCGATTCATTCAATAATTTCAGCTACTTGGTCATTTTTTCCGAATTGTGAGATTGCACTTCTGATGTCATGAGACTGAAAAATTCATGCATCAAATTTGACAAAGAAATTCAACGTAATGAAGGCAGGGTTTTCTCAGAGAAAAACTATCGCATTCGAGTGCAGTATCGACGTCAGTATCGAATGCTATATTTTTCCGCTAAAAAAAAAAACCCGCCTTTATACGTTGAATTTATTTGTCAAATTTGGCGCATGAATTCTTTAGTCTCATGAAAACAGAAGTGCAATCTCAAAATTCGGAAAAAAATTACAACTAGCTGAAATTATGGAGCGAATCGATGCGATATATCGCCCTGACACAAAAAATGGCGACCGCCGAATCACCTTAATGCACCCGCTCTACTTTGATTCACTCACAGGGACCCGCAAAGCGAGCTTTAGAGAGAGGAACGTTCAGCGTCCTCTGGGGTTTTGATGCATAGCGGCCAGGGAGCGATGTCTCCCAATAAAAATCCTAAGTAAGGCGTTGAAACAAATTAGGGAAACGTTTCATCTCAAGTTTCCTTTAGTTATGTAAACATCTTTTCCAAACGTATTCTCACTGACCTTTTGGGCTCATTTGTCTTATGCGTATCACATCGCAATCAGACTTCTAATATATGCAGATACAGGGCCGGATTCACCTACTTGCCGCTCATGGACCGCCTATATTTTGCCGCCCCCTTCTCATTCGTTTTGAGACTCGAAAAAAACCCTCAAATGAACGTGCCGGAGGAGGAGTAGGGTGCGGCTTATTTGTATGCTAAAAAAAAAAAAAGTTGGAAAAGTTCAGCTCCCCGGTTTCCAATAGGTGCCAATACATAAAAAAAAATTCCTGTAAAGTTTCAGACCGATCGGAGAATTTTTAGAACCTCCGCCGGGGACGTTTTTACCCAAAAATCGATTTTTTTTACTTTTGCCTCTTAATAGCTCGCCCTGTGATCAAAAATGGCTTTTTCTGCAAGAAAAACGCGTCGTACCGAAAAAATGCTTATTTTCCAAATGAAAGTCTGTGAAATTTTACACAAGAATCATATTAGATATGACGACAAATTTTGAAAAAATCACCAATAAAATTCATCCATCGGGACAGATCTTCTCCAAGCTCAAAAAATTGTGCCTGCACTCCGATGTGATAGTATATGCAAAAAAAAAAAAAAGTTGGCCACTCAAATCGGTTCCGGGGGTGATAAAACTACAAGTTGTACACTCTTGCAAGCAAATTTTCTTAATTTTTTCTTTTTGACCGAAGTAAGTCCAAAAATACCACCCTTTACTTTCCTTGTAGCGCTTTAAGTAATAGAACCTGTTTTTACTATATGAAGAGGGCCCTCATAGAGAAAATATGGATACAAAAATTTAAAATGCACAGACCACTGAGCAATAAAGTTTTTTACGGTTAAATAAACTGCAAGCTTTCAAAATGTTTAAAAAGAAAAATTGCTAAGACTACGGTCATAACGAAGTGTTAAAATGACAGACCTGCATATTTCCTAGGAACCATCCGGAATTTTTAAACGTTAGATTAAGGCTCTCTTATTTAGCCACGGGCCGCGTCAAGAGGCATATTGCGGGGTTTTACCAATACAGTTTTTTACGATTAATATATTATAAGCTTCCAAAATGTTGGAAAAAAAAATATTACACACACCCACACATACACACCATTCCTCGCACATGAGGTTATGTTGGTTGTTTTGGTTTGAACCAAGAGTTCGATCATATTATGTAGAATGACGTGGTCACTAAATCAGTCCATTTTGATTTCCCAAGGGATTGTCTGAACCGATGCGCATAAGCAATCACGTTTACTTTGAATCAGTTGAAACAAAACGAAACACAAACAGCTTGAGCCAACCCCGCAATATGCCTCTTGACAGCCCGTGGCTAAATAAGAGAGCCTTAATCTAACGTTTAAAAATTCCGTTTTTTCCGGCGTGGCGTTATTTGCGATATATCGATTGATCTGCCATTTGAACCTATGGAAAAGGATCGATAAACAGGGTGTTCGCAGCGAACACTTTAATAATCGATATTTTACCATAGATTCAATGAGGACCTATCGATAATCGATCATTCACGCCTCGTCACTGACTGTGAGGAATTATGAAAATGACTCAAGTCGACTCGAAAATATTTTTCCACGAATCTCATTTCCAGTTTTAGGTACTCACTCGATATACGAGTAGGTATTCCACAACTTTTTACTACGCAGCAATAGAGTCTCAGCTTTCGATTTTGAGATTCACTCGGGTCTAGTCCTCTTCATTCCTCTATTCAATCCAGAAAATACCTTCGAAGTGTGTGCGGTAACGTACTACAAACTATTAAAACTTGTAACTTTTGATTTAAATTTTGAATCCATCAAATTTCGAAAGACTCAATAAAGGACATGACAATAAACCGCCGCCCCGAGGTGAGATATGAGGGACCCTCACTTAAAAAGAAATTGAGAAGTGTGAGTCTTGAAGATTCTCATCCCTTGTAACGATTGAACTACATTTTGCATTTAGGGACTTCAATTTCCGGCTCATCCATAAAAGCACTTATGTTTAAAGGAAAAGCTAGTGGTACGTAAGCAGGGCCGGATTTACCTACATGCCGCCCATGGGCCGCCTGTATTTTGCCGCCCCCTTCTCATTCGTTTTGAAACTCGATAAAAACCATCAAATGAACGTGCCAGCGGGGGAGGGGTGCATTAGACGCATTTACTCGTGTTGAACAAATTTTTTGGGAAAGCCCTGTCAACACTACCAGCAAAATTTCACAAAACTTTGCGCGACAGTTAAGTTCCGTAAACCTATCTCTGTGTGGACAAGGCCTGCCATTTATAAGAAATGAACGAAAAAATTACGAAAGAACAAACTAAAATGTGGTTTAATAATTTCAATGTCTGCCGCCGCGCCGCGTTGACCGCACTGTGTTTGACGCAATGCGTGAAGTATTCGTGCAGTCTTGTAGGCGCTATGCGTTTCGTGCTGACCGCATTGTGTTAGACGCAATGCGTGAAGTATTCATGCAGTCTTGTAGGCGCTATTCGTTTCACGATGACCAAAATGACCGCACTGTATTTAATGCAATGCCTGAAGTATTTACGCAGTCTTGTAGGCGCTACTATGTGTTACATGCCGACCGCCACGCCGAGGGCTTCTCCTTTACATCTCAAGTCCTCGTGGTCATCATGCCTCTCTCCAGGCCAAATCGTGTGTTTGGTTTCTCTCTTAACTTGACTAATTAAAGGTACAGGTCTCTTGTATCACCGAAAGACGACAAAATTAGCAATTACTATACTCTCACGAAAAGAGATTTTGTCGCCTTTTCTCGTTGGTAATTTATTTTTCTGAATCCGATTTTTTTCATACCTGAATTCAAAATATTGCAAAATTCGCCGCCATGGGCAGCGGCCCCCTGGCCACCCTCTTAATCCGGCCCTGTACGTAAGTTGTTTTTAAACTAAGCCAACAATTTCAGCTTCTAGTTGCAAAATGCAGTGACTCAAATGGACGTATTTCTACCAAACAGACCTATGTGGTGGTGAGAAATATGGGGTGTGCTCGTTAGTTCTCTTTGCGTAAGAGTGAATGAGAATAATAAAGCGCCAGTGACGTCAGCGGCAATGATACAGACCACGCGCGAGGGGGAGATCGTCGTCGGGGAGCTGTAACTCATGAGCCCTGTCCACAACGCTCTCTTGCCATGCCCACGGCTCATGAGTTCCGCATTCAGTTGGCACATAGGTCTGTTTGATAGAATGTAAAATCCCGCTTTTCCAATTCTTCAAAAGGAATCACGCCCATTTTTACATTGCTTCTTATGCAGCTTTCTAGAGCACACCCCATATTTCTCACCTGCATATAGGTCTGTTTGGTAGAAATACGTCCAACTGATTCATAACCGTGGGAAAACTGTGTTTGTTTTCCCTGAGCCAAATTAAACACGGAAAAAAAAGAATGGACCACTAGACAAGGTACAAAGTTAAGCAATTTGATACATGTTTCTTAAGCAGAATTTCACGTAAAACACAATTCACACAACGAAAATTACTGAAACCAACTCTTAACGAAGATATTAACGTTTTTATTTCACATTGAGTGCGAGGAATTTGAACTGCCCGCTCACAAGAGACTCAAAGCTCTACGCGAGTCAAATCGCGCACTACAACGGTTTCAGCGAGCTTCTCAATCGAGCAATTTTCATTTCCCACCATGTATTTTTCAAACAATAAGTAAATTGCTATAGCTGAGCCAAAGCGTCAAGATCGAGGTTGCCAGAATTTTATATCGCAGAGACTGTCATGATAACGTTTAGCGCGCGATGTGAATCACGGAGAGCATTGAGTTTCCGTGAGCGGGTGGTTTGAATTCACGCACCAAAAATCATTAAATATCTTCGTAAGGAATTGATTTCGGTAATTTTCGCTGTGCGCGTCGTGTTTTACGTGAAATTTTGGTCAATAAACAAGTATTAGAATGCTGAAATTCGTACCTTGTCTAGTGGTCCATTGCTGATTCAGCAATTCAATTGTTAAAAACAGTGAGTGCAATGTTTCAACCCAGATTTTACAACAAAAAAATGCTAATTTAATCACCCCCGTGGTTAAATTAGTTTACAATGTGGTTAAAGTAGCATTTTTTTGTTGTAAAATCTGCGTTGAAACATTGCACTCTCTATTTTTAGCAATTGAATTGCTGAATCAGCAATTCTTTTTTTTTCCGTGAACGTTCAACATGCACATGCCAACGGAGTTTTCAAAAATACCCCCCCCCCCCCCCCATGCCTTTAAATAGGTCAAGCTGTATTTTACAGGAAAATGACTAGGCGTGCGTTTAGGTCCTTTGAGAGGACAAGGAAAATTACAACCATCAAAGGGTGCAACTTATCATTCAGAGCGATTCAGTGCAAACGACTTCCTTAGATCTCAATATCAGTTTTAAGAAGATCTGCTTAAAATGTCAGGTACTCTCGATATGTTTGACGTCACTAATCTTGATTTCGGTGATCTCTCCAAATTTCCTGGATCTTAGATTTCATTGAGTTTTCCTCCCGACCTCCAGGAGGAAAAGACATCTCAATAATGCCTGGCGGAGTTTTTAAGTTGAAGAAGTTTGAAGGAGTAACCCACATCTTCACTGTCTGGCCCTTCAAATCGTCAGCCTCCCTTACATTTCTCACTCTCAACTTTTTTCAAAGGTCAAGTTTTTTTCCCGGAAGACAGGTGTCTTACTGCCGAGAAAATTCATAAAGTCAAAAATAACCTGTTAGCACGAAAATAGTTAAAATATAGTTCCTTCTGGTTACGTCAGTTTTACATACTTAGTTCCTTTTAGGTAAGATATATGTCAAATTAAGAATTGAATCGGGGCGGGTTGTGCAAAAACCGCTATTGTCCATTTTTCCAGTCTTAAGTTTTTTAAGTTCATGATACTTTTCAGAGTTGATTGCAACCACGAAAGTGGCGTTAAAACTCGTCTTCAGGTTTCCTTAATCCCATAACGAATCCTTTTATCACTTTTATGGTTGTATCAATTCTTTAAAAGTATTATGAACTCAAAAAAACTCAAGACTGGAAAAATGAACATTAACGGTTTTTGCACGCCCTGCTTCAATTGGTGTCACTGACTAGAGGAGTTCTTTTTGAATATTGTAGAACAGAAACCTCCCCGAAATATGAAATCCAACCGAGGTTGTTACGGTTTGAAGCCTGCATTTCAAATAAATCACTCATAATTTAGAGTCAATGTGAGTTACAGATTTTTTGCCATAATGGACGTTTAATATTATCGGATTATGACTCTATTTTACACATCATGCTAGAACTTACATGAGCTAAGCCTTTTCGCAGTTTCTTTACGGAGATATACCTGAGTGTTTTTTTTTAAAGCTGGAAGCGTACAAATTTGATAAAATCGTTCTTCCAACTACACATCTAAAATTTTTTCTAACTAAGTGCTATTTTTCGAAAAACATAACGCAAGATGAACCACTAGTTTTAGATGTGTATAAAGTCTCTAATCAAAGTCTCTATGCCGAGATGGATCCAAGTACGAGAGTAGAGTTTTTAATAGTTTGGGCTAAACATTTTCTACCCACTCATTACTTAGCATGATACTTTGGGTGCAATTATGAAAGTTTATTCACCCGATTTATTGTAAAGCAAAACCCAAAGACCGATTTATTGTAAGCATTGTTACAAAAAACCCTGATATTAGTAAAATTAAAGTAAGTAAAGGGGTGTCTATAAATCTTATTGAAATAATCTTGTACGGAGGTCAAACTGATCCTATCTTTATATCTGGTCATAAAAATGGGTCCAAAAAATTGCTTAATTAAATCCATCTTTTTGCTTAGTATTCGGTCGTATAATATAGCTACACAAACTTAGTGTATACAATATAGCTAAATCAAAACTACAGAGATTCTTTGCTTTTCGCTCGTACTGCCATGCTAAGGAAAAGCGCCGTACGAACATTCGAGAGTTGTTAAATTTTCTATTAGAAAGTAATTTTTTTCATTGAAGAAAATTATGGATATTTTCCCTTGAAACTTTCAGACTTTTTAGATCAAACTAAGAACAAAATGGAGAATTTGCATGCAAATTTTTAATTGCTTCATCTGAAAGTGCTTAAAGAGCTGATTTCACACTATCTTTTATAATTTTTTTCTGAAATAGGAAATAGTATAAAAATAGCCTCAAACGTGAGAAAATGTACCTCTTGGTGACGTCATTTGGCGGCATTTTCCATTTAAACACATGTATTTTAGCAGATAGATCATTTTGTCGTATCTTCTCCAATAATTGTTTAATTTATGAACCGAGGGTATGCTCGTGTTCAGTTCGCTTAGGAGTTTCCACTTAAATTCATCAAATTTCAGACACCCACTGGAAAAAAAAAACATTGGATCTAGTGTCCAGACTCTTAAAAACATCGACAAGAAAAAGTACTCTTGATTCAATCAGAATATAGCTTAAATCAAGAACCAAGCCTCTTAATTTAAGCGGATTTCGTTTTGTTTAAAGCAAAAATCCGATTGAATCAAGAGTATTTTTTCTTGTCAATGTTTTCAAGAGTCTAGACTCTAGATCCAATATGTTTTTTTTCCAGTGTCTGCAAATTCTCTGATTCGGGGAAAAATATTAAAAAAATTTCCCGAAAATTCGAGGAGATTTGGCAATTGCTGATGGTTCATACGGCGTTCTTCCTCAGGACGGCAGCGTAATCTCCATTCCGATTTCGACAGGACATACGATAAAATTTGCGCCCATGAAAGGGGGCGGAGTCTGGACGGGAACAATTTCGCGGATTGATCGTCGAAACTCCGCCCCCTGCGTCGAACTCTCAAAATGGTGTCTAGCTGTCAAATACGTTACGCCTTAAGGGGTAGACTTGTTGACGGGATCATCACTAGTGAGGTTGTTGGATCCGAAGCTGGACGCTCGCCATTCTCGCGGGATTCCATCGTCCCGTTCCGTCCGTGCGTCGACTTTCGTATTGGTTCGTGATAGGTAGGTTCACTGAAAGTTCGCTAAAAGTAAATTTTAAGAACTGGATTTAAACTCCCTCGTTTCGCGAGACCTGCCCGATGGAATGATTAAATTTCTTCAAACGGTTTTAAAAATTGTTGTGGTGTGGGGTAACCAGTGCTGTGGGTTAAATATTTTTTTTTTTTATTTTTTATTTAGTATATTACAAAGAACGTATATACAAGAGATTATGCAGACCTAGAAGAAGGTCTTTTTACAATTTAAATTAACGGTTTAGATTAACACATTTTACAAACATTTTGATAGATAATAATAATTATAACAAAAATAACAAAAATAAAAAGGAAAATAAAATAAAATAAGAGCAATGCAGTAAGAGTAAGAATTAATCAAAAAATAAAAAAAATGAGGTAAAGTAAAGGAAAAGTAGAATTTGGCAAAGTACCGAATTTAGAATATGGCAAGTTACAAGAAAATTACATGGAGAAAATGAAGATAAAGAAAAAAATTGAGAATAAAAAGAAAAAGTGTCCAAAAGTGCTAAATGCCTAACTGTGTGCACTATGCTAGGTTAAAGAAATGAAGACGAAGTACCTAATATTAAATGATTTTATAAATATCAAACAGCGTATCTCTTCAAGGGAATATTGTGCTGATCATATGAGCTTTTTCCTTCTGTATTGAGATTTTCAGCTTCATGCTGATGTATAAGTAACGCACGTTTGTTAAAAAATTCCAACTTACTGAAATAATTTTATCTAAAGTATCTAGTCGAAGCTTTTCGGTCTTGGGCATCGCCGGGACTTTTTCTTTTTTTTTTAAATAAAAGGAGAAAACAAGAAAAAAAATCATAACTCTAATTTATGCATAATTGTCACTACTGATTTTATATTGCTCCGCGCTAAAAAATCTTTTTTTTTTTTTTTTTTTTTTTTTTTTTTTTTTTTTTAAAGGAGACAATAAGAAGTTTAGGCTAAGTGTTGATCGAGATTTTTCAAAATTTTTGACGGATAGTAAAATAAAAAAATCGATTATGTTTCGTGACAGATGGTAAATCATAAAATAAGCGTGACTTGAAAAAGGAACTTCAACGCTAAAAACTAAAAATTGAAAAGCCAATACCCTTGCACGAAAGCAGAAATATATTTTACACACATTCTGGTACAAAATACGTTTAAAAAATTTAAACTTTAGCGAAGTTTCAAAGTTATGACAGTTCAAAGTTTGCAGCTCACAAGCCAGAGTTTGAAAGAAAAAGTAAATAAATAAATAAAAAATGCCTAGCAACCGTTGGCCCGTTACTCTTCCCAATTGCACCATTTTTCGACGATGAAATCCCGAAATCGCAGCAGGGAGAACATTGAAATAGCCAGTGTCACTCACTGAACTGGAGAGGATCTGTACACAAATTTAGGGAAGATCGGACAAACGGTATGACCCCCATTTCGGGAAAATGGTCAAAACCGACCTTTACTTTATATATAAGATGTTAGAGTCTTCAATACATTTGTCCGTAAATATTCGCAGGATTTAAATTATTATCAGTGGTGAGGCGTAGTAATCGGATACTGATATTTTCGCATTGGAAGCAATGGTAAAGAATCGATTATTAAGGCGTTTGTTGCAAATGACTTGATTCACTGAAAAAAAAAAAAAAATTATTTCCTTGTGTTCCTCTTGGTTAATATAGGAAAACACAAACCATAACAAATTCGTGTTCATTTTGATACAGTCTGCGGTGAATTTAGAGCAGAGAACAATGGAGTGACTGGGCAAATGCGATGTTGGTATCCAACACTCGTTTTTATTGAATTTCTTCAAGAAAACTAGTTGGAATTTTCTCTTGAAACTGTCAACCGAAGACTAGGGCTATTTTGTGTTTTACTTTCCGTATGAACCAAACTTTTGTGTTGAAATTTCTCTCTGTGTAGTCGATCCTTTTCCACATGGGTTTAAATGGCAGAAACGGAACTACGTGGATTATGACGTGAGCCCTGTTATGCATATACTCTTATAGGTCTCAGGGCTCATTTCTGAACGCACATAGCTCCGGTTGGCAGAAATGCGTCCAATTTTGCGACCAGATAGTATGTCGTCGAGGGAGACGACTTCCCCTTCAATATAAGAAACCGTATTTTGGCAGGAGTCTTTAGAAAATATCGATGCCACTATGATAGAGTGCGTCGGATCATGGAAGTCGAGAGTGATATCGTATTACACGTCATGACCGAACGGTTAGTCTGGTCATGCTGAAGTATGGTCATGTTCAAAAGATGACAGAATAGAGGCTGCCACAAGAGAAGCTTGATTGGGTTCTTCCTGTGGGCTAATTATTGAAATCGATGGACAAAGCGATAGACAAAGAAGACATAAGGAGTATGGAGCAATCTTATTAGTTGAAATGGGTGGTTCTAATAGACTAAGGGAGAAATTGATGAACTTACTATAGGGTTCCTTGTGGGTTGTCATTACTTAGTCGTCTTAGTCTATTACCTACCTCTTTTGTCCATAACAACCATCCGCTTCCACCAATAGGATCCTCCTCTCATATCTATTTTGTCTTCTTTGTCTATAACTTTGTCTAGCAATTTCAATAATCGGCCTGCTGGGCGGAGACGACTAAGGGAGCACCCAGTAAGAGGATGGCGACAGGGAGTTTTGCAAGGAAAGAGGGAGTGTCCCTAGAAAAACCACGGGAAGATAGTGTAGGGAGGGTGCTCTGCCATGCTAAGGAAGAACGCCGTATAAGCTTTTAGACGTTGCCAAGTTTCCTTCGATAAAAACCGAATTTACTGGGCAAATGGCGAATATTATTTTTCAAACTTTTCAGACAATTTTGTACGCAATGTAAGCTAAAATAACTGAAACTTTCGAGGAAAAATATGCATGAATGTTGTCAAAAATACATGTTTTATCCAGGGAAGTTTGGCATCTCTCGAATGTTCATACGTTCCCCCTTAGCGGTAGCACGGCAGTGCTGTGGGGGCTAGGTGTTGCTGAGTGCCAGGGAGAGCTGTGAAAGTGACCTTCATGTAAATGTTTTGCTGAGGATACGCCGATCAGAACTTAGCGAGGTCAGTTCCCGTTAAAATGTTTTTACTCTCTGAATCTGATGAAGTCACTGCAAAAATTTTTCGGGAAATCTGATTTTAAAGATCATGCCTTTAAATACTTGCCTCCCAAGGGGATTAGTAGGATAATGAGATTTGTATTCCTTGAGGTAGAGTCCTCACTCACCCTCCGGTTCCAGTCTTTTCACGACCGTAGTTAAACGAAAAAATACTGGTGCTGATGATCAGATCACCCTGTATATTTGAGAAATTTGGCTTGAAAGCTCTCGATCATTTTTCACATCAGTGATGCTGGCAGACACTCATATTGGGCTACCAAACCACTTTGAGCATCTAAATGTATGCTATACTTGCCGCCCATTGGCTGCCAGTATTTTGTCGCCCCTTCTCTCGTTTTGAAACATCGATACAAACCATCAAGTGAACGTGCCGGAGAAGGAGGGGTACATAAGACGCGTTTGCTCGTGTTTGGCACATTTTTTGTGAAAACCCTGTCAACGCTAGCACAAGTTCACAGAGCTTTGCGCGAAAATTAAGTTCCGTAAACCTATCTCTGTGTGGACGAGGCTTTTCATTTAATAAGAAAAGAACGAAAAAATTATGAGAGAATAAACATGAATGTGGTTTACTGATTTTAATTTCCGCCACCGCGCCAACCGCACTATGTTTGGCGCAATGCGTGAAGTATCCCAACAGTCTCGTAGGCGCTATGGGCGCTATGCGTTTCACGCCGACCGCTGCTGACCGCACTGTTTTTGACGCAATGCGTGAAGTATTCATGGAGTCTTGTAGGCACTAATATGTGTTCCATTCTGACCAGCGCGCCTCAGGCACTATGCGTTACGCGTCACGCGTTATGTGTTACGCATAACGCGTAACGCTTTGTGCGCTAGGAGTTATTCGTTGTTCGTTACGCATTAAGCGTGAGTTTAATGCTCTATTTCTTGTTACAGTTATTCAAGATTCTCATATTTTGTGTTTTGCGTTTTAGTCTCCCCCGGCTATATCGTAAATCTATTACCGCGAGGGATTCTAGACATATCATAAGGTCTTCGCATTTAATCTGAGGTCCAGGTGGGCAATGCCACCGTTATTCGTAACCTGTCTCCGCTTTTAGGGTACCTGATTGACATTGACTGGGTGCTTCCGCTTTAAATTTCATATTGATGTGATATTAATGTAATTTTTGATCATGATTGCTACACCCCCGCGTGCATTGTCGGACGGGTGATTGACCCAAGGAATATTGAAGTCTCGTTTTAAGTCATTGCTAGAGTCGGAGAAATGCATGTCTGATGGCAGCATGGCGCCAACTTGATAATTATCAATGAAGTTAGATGATTTGAATTTCCTGTCTGGAATTCTGGATACAGGCCGTTTGCATTCTATGCCACAATTCTTCATTTTTCAAACTCAACTGTTTTGATAATCTTTAAAATAGATTCTACGCGAAAATGGATTTTATCCCTGCGAAAAGTAAGCCCGGAACTTAATAAACACTTTCATTAAGTTCGAGGCAGAAATATATCCTAAAATATATTTAGAGGGTGTCCAGACCTCCTGGTATAAGACACTCTTTGTGCTTTGGTTGTCCGATAGAAGTACATATTTAGGTTGTCAAGCATAGCGAGAATTTGAGCATGAATACTTGTTTGCTCATTTGAAATTTAGTTTTTTTGGTCATCGATATTTAGCTTTTCTCGTGGATTGTCCCGAACAAAGTGTGCGTTATGTGAGAGGAATCACAGACTCTGAAAGTTTTTAACTGCATCAAAATGAAAGATCTACCAAACCTGCAATTTAAGTCGCCTTGCAGGAAATCGAATCCGAGATCTTTTGATTACAGAGCCGGTGCCACAACCTCTTCTCCATGGAATGCCGACCAAAGCGGCTCAGAACTTAGCCTGATGTTCCTATCAGCTTGTTTGAAACAAGTATAAGACCTTACAGAGCTCAAATTTGTAAGTCCCAACAAATATTTTTCTGAAACGAGGAATTAAACGGTCCAAAAGCCAAGTGGAAGCACATTTCGAACCTTTTGTCTCAGTGTTTGCTCATTTTTTACCCTAAGGGCTCTTTTGATCAAAATATTTCGCGATATCCAAGAATTCTTTTCAGTGGCAAACCGACGGTGAAACTACCAAACCACGTATCTCGGTTTGCGACGTCGCAGACTTCCTGTCATACTTTATTTTTTAAATGAAAAACTACTTAACATCCAGTATTGAAAATTTCTGTGATTTTTCCTCTTTGTGCGGAGAAAATTCCGTGAAAATTTCAAGGAATGATATTGATTTGGTCTACTTCAAAAAAATAAAATGTGAGCGTAGATTTTTAAACACCGCAAACGAGGTACGTGGTTTGGTAGTTTCACCGTCGAAACTCACCCTCAAACATAGATTGAAAGGTCCTTTTGAATCTTTTTCTCTCAAAAGCAAAAAACTGAGAAAATAATCGGAAGTGTAAAATTTACTTCAACCATGCGCCTCAGCTCCAAATTTTTAAGGAAATCCTCAAGACGTTTGTCTTGGAGATTTCCTCAACCATTACCTAAATAATGTTTCGACTCTTTTAACAATTTTCGAGTCAGAGCGGATTACTTCGCTGAGAGCTGTGTGAATACCCCATCAGATTGCTGCATTTCCAAGCACTAATTATTTAAGAAAAAAAGGGGGAAAAATAAAGACGGGACAAAAAAAAAGTTGTATGATTACCCTGAGAAACTTTTCAAGCTTCTGAATGGAATACTCCCTTGATTAATCATCGGAATCATTTGGACGGGTTTCTGTCAAACGGAACTATGTACATTGAGCAATGAGCCCTGAGACCCATAAGAATATATGCACAACAGGGTTCACGCTGCAATGCACATAGTTCCGTTTGGCAGAAATACATCCATTTAAACTCGGTGTCTTATTTTCTTGCTTTGACGTTCGTAAATGAATCCTAGCCCGAAAAAGAAAAGTTTACAGACTCCCAATTACCGTAAAAAAGAGCGCAAAGGGGGAATGTGAAAGAGACATGATCGTAAGTTTTCTTCTACAAAAACAGAGTTATGAGACTAATTTTCTTGTTAGTCCTTCAATAAGCGTAATGAGCTGTACAAATTTAGAAATTTTCGGTACAACTCGCAGTGAGAATTTAAATCAAGTAGGCATCTATTCGTGCTCAGTGGTGGCGTTGAAGTATCCCGCACAGTTGAAGGGTATTTTACAGCCTCAATCCGCTGCAAGACCAATGAACCGAATTTATAGTTTTGTTCGCGACACCTTTCTTCATTTCCAATGGGGCAAAATAGTTCATTTCATCGCCGGAAGTAGTGCTCTGCTCATTATCATTGATCGTACAAGATTTTGAAAAGAAACCATGTGACTTTTTCTCCAGTTTACCTTGTCTGATGGTTCATGCTGCTGTGCTAAGGAAGGACGCTGTATGGACCTTTAGACATTACCAGATTTCATTTAGTAAAAACCGAATTTACTGGAAAAATTTTGTTCGAGACTTGAACAAACACATCCGAAAATTTCACGGCAAAACATGCATAGCTTCCCTCAAAAATGCATGTTTTATCCGGCGAATTCTGGCAGCTCTCGAATGTTCATTCGGTGTTCCTCCTTAGCACGGCAGCATAGGACGTAAGCAAAACGAGGTCTACCTTCGCTTTATCGAGTTATCGGTTTAATATTTCATTGTCACATACTGAAAAAATACCTTTCTTCCCGAAAAGTAATCAAAGGTGATAGGTTGACGTAGGTTCTCCACATGACAAACGTTCTCTGACCTTTAATTTTACATGGCTCCCGCTCTGTCGGTTCTAATTTTCCAGACGCTCTTCGGGGAACAAAGGAAACTCCTTCATGTGGGCGCTGATAACTCAAATAATTCTCCGGGGAGCAGGAGTTTTCCACCGTCCGGTGCTCGAAATCTCTTGCGATTATTATTTTCTCGACTTACTCGTATTTACAAGCACCGCTTACCAGTGGCGTGGCGTGCTTTGCGATATATCGATTGTTATGGCATTTAAACCTATGATAAATAATCGATTATTAAGGTGTTCGCTGAGGACACCCTGTTTATCGATCCTTTTCCATAGGTTTAAATGGCATAACAATCGATATATCGCAAAGTACGCCACGCCACTGCCGCTTACGAGCGGAGAAAGGAAAGTTTTGAAGAACCTGCCACAGATAAGTCGTCGAACTGTTGTCGATGGTCAATTTTGATTAACGTCGATTTCACAGTTTTTTCCACAACAGAGAAGTTCAAATAGGTCGCTTAATAGATTCCTGTCTTAGTGCTTGACGTTGGAACGTTAAGCATAAATAATAAATATAAAGTTTTCGTGTTAAATCTTACAATTTTGACGAGTGTCGATTTTGGTTCAGATCTTTTTGACTTAAGAAAAGTTTAAAAGAGCCAGTCGATGGAATCGTGTTTCGATACCTCGGACTCGCAGATCGGGCATGAATATAATAAATTCCGTCCAAACGTCGATATTATTAAAAAATTAATAATTTAATAACCGTCCAGTTTTCTACGTCCAGCTCAGTTTTGATGCAGAAAGATATCGTCCCTCAGAAAAACCGCGACCATCCGTCACAAAATTTGGGTCTTATTAATTGTTTTCATCACAAACTGCTGTTCTCATATGAAATCACTGTTTTGCTTACACTAGAGTACCTGTATAGGGAGAGTAGCGACAGATCTGAAACTCCGAAAGTCCATCAGGCCTTCACCGATGCCTCCGCGAATAAAGTTAGGGCCCAAAAGGGCAGTCAACCTATAAATTTCGAATGTCCAGAGCGATTTACAAATACAATTGTTACGAACCGTCGTCGTTTAGAAAGCATGTATTTGGCTTACTTTTTGCATAAATTTACTTATTTTTGCGAAAGAACGCTCATTTATGTACATTCTTAGCCATCGTGGTTAGAATTGAAATCTGTAGGCTGGCAGTGAAAT
Source organism: Bemisia tabaci (assembly GCF_918797505.1). Lineage (NCBI taxonomy): Eukaryota > Metazoa > Arthropoda > Insecta > Hemiptera > Aleyrodidae > Bemisia > Bemisia tabaci. The sequence continues at coordinate 21,729,963 of NC_092802.1, read as the reverse complement.
TGTGTGTGTTAGAAGTTGCTCAGAAGGGTGGCTGCACTTTTGGGCCCTAAGCCCTCCATGAACCGATCTGTCGCTACTCTCCCTATACAGGTACTCTAGCTTACACATCGGACATTAATTTTAGACTAGGGGGCTATGCCCCCTGGCCGCTACGCGACCCAACCCCCAGCGGGCGCTTCGCCCTCTCTTGGGCCCGCTTTGACAAAAGAACGACCAAAAAAAATGAAAACATTTTAATATCCGACTCTCGTTTGTGCAATCTTCGTCTGGCGGGTACGATTTTGTTTCGAGGGGGGCTTGGTTGGGTGAGCAGGGTTCTCCCCCCTCCCTCCTCTGCTAAGGGGGGACTTTGGGGGTATGGAACAACCGTCAGTTTAGAGGGGGGTTCGGGGGGCCTCCCCCGGCAAACTTTTGAAATTTTAATTCTTTTTGGACGCATCCTGAGGCCTCCGTGACGCAGATTTTCCATCAATTTCTGCGGAAAAATTACGTATCTTTTTCTACTATCAGCCTACGATACCTTCAAATTTTTGAAATTTTAAATCTATTTCGACGCATTTTGAAAGTTCAAACTCTCGCCTTTTTGTATTTTCTGTCTCCCCTTTTCTTCATTTTTTCCCACCTTTTTTGCTTTCGGAAGGGGCTCGAGCCCCCCAAATCCCCCCTCTGGCTACATGCCTGAGCACATCCCATCCTTCCCACACGTCTCTAGTTCCTTTTAGCATGAATACGTCCCCACTTCCTATGAGAATTTGAAAACTTTCAAGATACAGGAAAATATCCCGGAATTTCCCTGACTTTGGCAACTTTGAAAACTTGATGAAACACGAAGCGATACCGAATAATAGTAGAGTGCACACAATAACTTAGTCTCCTGCTAAAATGAAGACGAGGATCCTCCGCCGAGCGCCGCTCATTTCGGGGGCTAAAGGGCAGACCAAAACACCAGTCCAGCTGAAATTTGCATAAAACGCGGAAAAGCCCGCGGGAAATCAGAGGTCGCGCCTGCTTTTTCCGGGTCGCTTCGAAGAAAATCTTGGCGGGGGGAAGATTGTTCCAAGCATATTGTTGATTATTCTTCCGAGCCAGAACTTCGGCACTTGAGCCCTATGCAAAATGGCGAGGGCACAAAAATGTCAGGCGCAACCAACCCTCCGAGCGGTGGGTCGAGTCAATGGGAGAGGTCGGACAAAATTTGGAAACTTTAAACGCTTATAACTCCGCTGATACAAAGTTCTGAGGTTCTGAAAGTGCTTTCATTGGGCTCCTCGAGAAAGACGTTGTTCCATTCCCCATTAGATTTGGCCCCCTATCAAATATTATCCATCTTTTCAGGGGTGATACAGTAGCATGCGAGACTTTCAAATATGAAGGTCATTTTGACTTACACCCCCCCCCCCCCCAGAAAGGGGAGGTGGGGAGTCAAAGGCAAAACCTTTAACTAACTTCTTTTTCTTGTGCTAACTTATTCAGTGCAGTTTGGTGTGTGTCTTGATTATTTTCATTTTTTCGAGTTTGTGTGTTTTCGTTCTCACTGATTCAAATGTGGTTTAATAATTTTAACATCCGCCGCCGCGCCGCGCTGACCGCACTGTGTTTGGCGCTATACTTGGAGTATTCCTAAAGTATTTTAGGCACTGTGCGTTTTCACGCCGACCGCTGCTGACCGCAATGTGTTTGACGCAATGCGTGAGGTATTTATGCAGCCTTGTAGGCGCTATGCGTTTCACTCTGACCGCACTGTATTTGACGCAATGCGTGAAGTATTCATGCAATCTTGTAGGCGCCATGCGTTTCATGCCGAGTGCTGCTGACCGCATTGCGTTTGACGCAGTGCGTGAAGTATTCATGTAGTCTTGTAGGCGCTAATATGTGTTAAATGTCAACCGCCGCACTGAGGGCTTCTCCTTTTAATCTCAAGTCCTCGTCATCATTGCTCTCTACGCCGCGCCGCTCCAGGCCAAATTGTGTGTTTGGTGTCTCTCTTAATCCGACTAATTAATGGTGCTGTCTCTTGCATCATTGAAAGACGACAAAATTAGAAATTACTATACTCTCAGGAAATACGAGACTTAGTCGCCTTTTCTCGTTTGTTATTATTTTTTTTTTCTGAATCCGATTTTTTTTTACACCTACATTTAAAGAAAATTGAAAAATTTGCCGCCCCCTGAATTTGTCGCCATGGGCCGCGGCCCATATGGCCACCCTCTAAATCTGGCCCTGTCATTTGATTGCAGTTTTAGACCATTTGCTTTACAATATCTCACAATTTTGTGGAGAAAATTTGAGCGTAGATCCAAAAACTAATTTTTGCCGTTGAAAAATTAATTTCCTTATTAATTCTTTCAACGCGACTTGAAGGGAAACGATTTTTTCTGGCTGTTACATAAGTTCCGTCAAAAAATTCCTTCGCGCCATTTTGATCCTGTAAGCTCCAGATGATCATATCATGAAAGGGAAGAAAAGAAAGCTCCGTCCGTCAAATTTCAGGGAGATTCTTTGTCAGAATAAAAACAATAATTGTAAGGTATAAATAAAAAAATCGAGAATAAGGTGGATATGGGATAGGCGCACTTGGACAACCACGAAGTAAAAGTAAGGGGGAAAGGTTAAAGTTTGATTCTCTCCTAAAACTCAACATAAAAAAATAAATCTCACTCCCAATATGTCACTCTCAGTCCAGTGGCGTGGCGTGCTTTGCGATATATCGATTGTTAGGTCATTTAAACCTATGGAAAAGAATCGATAATCAGGTTGTTCGCAGCGAACACCTTAATGATCGATTCTTTAATAAGGGTTTAAATGGCAAAATAATCGATATATCGCAAAGCACGCCACGCCACTGTCTCAGTCTCCATCGAGCAGCTGCCGCTGAGTTTAACCTTTATATTTATTAACAGTCAATTTTGACTGTCTAACTGTCCAACTGTTAAACAAAAATTTTGCCTCAGTTTAGAACTGATACTGATGGCGGGAAGAAATATACGTATTGTAGACGTCAAAATGCTCTTGGATCAATTTTTCAATAATGAGCGATGATTACGTCGCATTATCTGTAGAGATCATCATGAACGGTGTCCTTGATTTCTTTTGAACGAAAATGGTTTTTAAAAATTTCCCAGAGTTTTGGCTCTCTTTGAGAGGCTTCATTGGTAGATCCAGCAAATTGGCAACATTGTTACTCTCCATTTAAACCTATGGAAATATATCGATTCTTGGAAGGGCAGGGTTCTCCGACAAGAATCGATTATTTAACATGGGTTTAAATGGTGGGAATCCGGTGTCGCCAAAAAGAAGTATCTTGGATCCAAAGTCCAGACTCTTAAAAAATTAAACAATAAAAAATAATTTTGATTGGATCGGATTTTTGCTTGAATCCATAGGAAATCCGCTTTAAATGAGAGGCTTTACTCGCGATTCAAACAAATATTCGATCGAATCAAGAGTATTTTTTCTTATCGAATTTTTCAAGAGTCTAGACTCCGGATCCAGGAATCTTTTTTTACTTTCTCGCTACCCTAGTTTCCAGTGTACTCCAAAATCCCAGAATATATTGTTGCTAAATTGAGAAATACCTACTTTCATAATTGCCTCATAGCGTGTGTGAGTGTCAGTGGAGGATCGAAGTAGCCGGTAATAACATGTTTTTACTTCTATAACTAATTACTACGTTGGAAAATTACACTGCACAAATTTCTTATCGCTCTCTCAAGCATAGGTCATGAGGAGGTGAGGTACACGTAAAACGTTTTACTTGATAGCCGAGTTATCTTTGAAGAATGGTGCGAAAATGATACCGTCTAGCGGCATGACGTCAGAACCCGGGGATTCCGTCGATGCAATTTCACGTCATCGCTCGTCATGGCTCATGACGTATGACGTCAGATGTATGACGACACTCACTGATACGTAATCAAGTGTTCGTCTTTGTTGCGTTTCTTAGAAAGGATGATACATACTGATAGGCTAAAAGCAGGTATTATTATGACTACGGGCTATGTCTTGTGGCCGCTACGCGACCCGACCGACCCCAAAAGGCGCACTGAAAAAAAAAAAACAGATTGGATCTAGAGTCCAGACTCTTGAAACCGTTGACAAGAAAAAATACTCTTGATTCAATCGGATTTGTGCTTGAATCAAAACGAAATCCGCTTAAATTAAGAGGCTTGGTTCTTGATTTGAGCTACATTCTGATTGAATCAAGAAGTACTTTTTTTTGTCGATGTTTTTAAGAGTCTGGACTCTAAATCCAATGTGTTTTTTTTTCCAGTGCGCTTGCGCCTTAAAGAGCCCCTTCATGAGAAATATTTCATAAATTTAAAAAAAAATCGGCCTCGCCCCGCCGTTGTTACATCGGGGAAAAAATGGATTGCTGATTTAACATTCAATTGTTGAGTATATTTACAAAAGTAGAAAGCTAATTTAACTTCTGGGGTGGTTGAATTAGCAATTTTCTTATTGGAAAATCTAAATTCAAACACGCCGGACACTTTTTTTAACTGCAATATTTTTAAATCAGCATTTTCATTTTTTCCCTGCTGTTCGTAGCCGCTAAAAACATGAAAATCGGTCCATTCCTTTACTACTCTAGAAGGAACTTTAGCACCAATTTTAAAAATTGTGGCAGGTTTCGGTCAACCGCCCTATTTCCTTAAAATCGGCGCCCTCCGCCATTTCCGATCAGAACTCCCTGAAAAGAGGAGAATAAAAACCTCTGAAGCACGCTTAGGGACTCGAGTGTAAAATTAGCCACACTGAAAAATTCATGGTTGAAATACCCAAGGGAAATTTGTAAGTTGCGGATCCTTGAGCGAAAATTTAAGCTGGTTGACCGTATTTGGGGCATGAGTGGATCCAGACACTTCAAAAAAACCTAGACCATACGTTGAACTAGATCAACAAATGATTATTAGTTATTAACATTATTTGACTCGGTTAAAGAAACAATGAAGACGCTTTTGAGAGGCGCTGTCAGCGGAATGTTCGAATTTGAGGAAAGGGAACCATCAAAACCTCGCTCAGAAGTTTATTCTTGACAGTCCACAGGGGACAGGGCTCTGAAGCGAGGACGCAAAACTCATTAAAACCAAAAAACAGAAAATTTACTCTAACCTGCAATTATTCACCCAAAAAAATTGGCTGTATATAGCTGTTATTTTCACTTCCTAACATCAATCTGCAGCCAAAATGCGGCGAGAATCATCAGGAATGGTCAACCAGAATAGATTTTTGCGCTGAATCTGAAAACAACCATAATAAATTGCTGATTTAACAATTAAATTCTTAAAGAATATGTCCGACATGGTCCAAATATACATTTTACAATAGCGAAAGCTAATTTAACCCTCTATGACATGAATTAATTTTGGATCCCAGATTCTAGGGGACACTGATCTATTTTATGGCTTGCATAAGAAAATTAGAGTACCACATTTCTTTTCAAAATTTTAAAGTCAGGGGAATCAATTTTTCAAAATAAGAAGAAAAATAATGAACTTCTGCAAAATCATGGCACACGGGAAAGGTTCAATTTTTAAAAACCCCGAAAATACGGTTGTTACGAATTCGTGACGCTGTTATAGAGGGTTAACCACGCGGGTGATTAAAGTAGCATTTTGTCATTGTAAAATCTACACTGAAACACCTCGGACATTTCTTTTAACCGCAATATTGTTAATTCAGGAATTTAATTTTTTCCCTTAAAAATTGAAGTTTTGTGTCTAAACCTGGAAGTCTTTTAATTGTTTGTTTCTTCTTGTGAAAAATCGATGTCAAATATGAGGCAAAATACTGAGATCAGCTTATTTTAAAAGGTTAGGGGAGGAAGGAGGATAAACTCTTCGGGGCTGAGACAAGCCAGCAGGTATACAACTTTTCCTCCCCAATAAACTCCAGTGGCGTGGCGTGCTTTGCGATATATCGATTGATCTGCCATTTAAACCTATGGAAAAGTATCGATATACAGGGTGTTCGCAGCGAACACCTTAATAATCGATTCCTTACCATAGGTTTAAATGGAATAACAATCGATACATCGCAATTCACGCCACGCCACTGATAAACTCATCGACGCAACCCTGAGTGGTCCAGAAACTCCTTCTTGGAAAAACAATTTATTCTGTCTCGATCTGAGGTATAATGGCCTTTAAACACCAATAACCTCAAATCGCTATACGCCCGACTTTGCCAAGTATCACGAAGCGGGGAGTTGCTCGTTTGTCCAGCCTGTTAAGTGTAAGACAAAAGTTACGTCCTCCAGGGCCGGATTAAGGGGGAGGCCACATGGGCCGCGGCCCATGGCGGCAAAATTAGGGGCGGCAAATTTTGCAAATTTTTTAAATGCAGGTACAAAAAAATCGGATCCAGAAAAAAATTACAAACAAGAAAAGGTGACAAAATCTCTTATTTCCTGAGAGTTCATTAATTTCTGATTTTGTCGTATTTCGGTGATACAAAAGACTGCGCACCTTTAATTAGGTGAGTTAAGAGAGAAACCAAACACGTAATTTGGCCTGGAGCGGCGCAGCGCAAAGAGAAATGATGACGAGGACTTGAGATGAAAAGGAGAAGCCCTCGACGCGGCTGTCGGCATGTAACACATATTAGCGCCCACGAGACTGCATGAATACTTCACGCATTGCGTCAAACACAGTACGGTCAACAGCGGTCGGCGCGGCGTGAAACGCACAGTGCCTTCAAGACTACATGAATACTTCACGCATTGCGCCAAACACAGTGTGGTCAGCGCGGGCGGCACGACGGCGGAAATTACAATTATCAAACCACATTTATGTTTGTTCTTTCTTAATTTTTTAGTTCATTTCTTACAAATGAAAGGCCTTGTCCCCACAGAGATAGGTTTACGGAACTGAACTTTCGCGCGAAGTTCCGTGAACTTTTGCAGTAGTGTTGACAGGGCTTACGCAAAAAATGTGTCCAACACGAGTAAACGCGTCTTATGCACCCTTCTCCCTCCGGCACGTTCACTTGATGGTTTTTATTGATGTTTCAAACTGAATAAGCAGGCCGCGGCAAAATACAGGCGGCGCGGCCCATGGGCGGCAAGAAGGTAAATCCGGCCTTGGTCCTCACGGGAAAAACGGATTGCTGATTAATAATTAAATTTACAAAAACTCCGTATCGTGGCAAACGGTCGGCATTTTGGAAATATCAATACTCCTGGTGTGCTCTGTCGTGCTACGGAAGAGCGTCGTATGAAAATTCGAGAGTTGCCGGATTTCCCGGGATAAAAATTATATTTTTGTGGAAGTTTATGCCAATATTTCCTTGAAATTTTCAGATTTTTTAGAATTAAATTTCGAACAAAATTTAATCTAACAAATTGAAGAGAATTATTCACAATTTCCCCAGTCAATTCATTTAATATCGAAAGAAAAATTGCACCGCCTGAATGCTCATACGTTGTTCTTCCTTAGCACGGCACTGCTGTGCTTTCTTGATGATAATATTCCTTCCTTCTTTCGGCGACGATTCTATGAAACAGCCTATTCCATAAATGAATCAGTGAGAACAAAAATACATCAACTCGAAATGATGAAAATAGTCGAGAAGCATACAAATCTGCCCAGAGGATGAAAAAGAATGTCCAAGAAAAAGATTTTTGGTGCCGAAAGAAAAGTACTCAAGGACATTTGAAAGGTCTGCGTTGGAACCGATGCGCCATAACTTCAATAACCTTTATGGAGGTTGACTTGGTCTTTGAAGAAAATTTAGCATTTTTAATTGAGTTACCGGGTTGGTGCGTTTTGTTGTCACTGATATTGTGATAGGTCATCGTATCTAAATAACTGTTTCAATGCGTAATGGATCACATTTTTTTTTTATCTTTAATTGTTGCAAGCGATGAAAATAGGCACAATTTATTGTGAAGTGCATCTGCAGATGAATTTTTTCGACGTTAGATGATCGATTAACGTATGAACGCATCAGGAATATGAGTACCCTTACACGAAATAACAGTGCTTAAAAATAGGCATTACTCTATACAGATTACCTCATGAGGTCTTAAGGTTATAAAGATTACCTGGTCTTTATCTATATCTTGAATATGAGCCAGTAGCTATTCTTTGAAATGTTGGTGAGAACCTAATATAGACACACACTTGCAGTCAAATTTTTTTTTTTGTTTCGAAAAAAGTGGAGATCGATGATTTCCACGTGGTTTTGGGTCCAATTAAGCCTAATATCAAAGAAGGATGGATTTTGTATAATCCTCGGAAAATTACAGACAGAGATGATGGCATTCCACTCTATTCATCGATACTTGTTTCTTTTTAACATAAATTCTCACTACGGAGGGAAAATAATATTATTCAGAGCTAAATAATTTTCCCGTTTAGAGATAAGCTATGCTGCTTCAAATAGTGTCACTCAAAACGATACAATTTCGCTCCCAATGATTTTTTGTGCATTTTTTTAAAAAGAAATCCACGATCGCACAAATGCACCCTTCGTACCGGGTATTTCTGTTTTGCAGTAACAGGTATCCATGGCTGTAACTTGACATAATGTGTCTTTCTACTCTCAGAGGATGTTGTAAACCCTGTCCAATTCATTCACACCAATAAAATTCATACAATGCCGGATAGTAAAACATTTTCGGGGCACAGTTCTTGGAAAAACTGAATGAGGATTCGGAGGAAATATTCTGCATGCTTCGGTAGCCGGCACATCACAGGAGAAAAATAGCTATCAATTTTAAGTCACGAAGAGCATTTTATTTTGTGTCTATTCTTAATATGTCAAGCTTAGAAGAAACGTGGAATTACTTCGAGTTAGAACTTCAACAATTCCGTTTAATTACTGATTGAGTTCCTTATTGAAAATGCCTTAGCATACGTAGCTGCAATAATTGCATAACTTCGGAAACGAAGGAGGATTCAGTACCCTCTCTAGCATCGACTGAGGTACCTATCGGTTAAATAAAATCATAGAGTACATAGAGTCGTAATGTAATTGGGAGAGCTGGCGCCACTTTTAAGCATTTTCCATGTCCCGAATTCCGAGACTCCTGTGTGACGCCGGGTCACTTTTTCGATACATAATCGATTGTTTGCGATACACGGGTACCCGGCCATCCGATGACAACAACAACAACAACAAAGGAGATAGGAATTACCACGTATTCCACACCGCCATTTTGGATCGAAAATGTATCGAAAAAGCGACCCGAACTCGGCGCACACCGGGCTCGGAATTCGTCGAGCAGAACATGGCGCCAGCTCTCCCATTTACATTACGACTCTATGCACTCTATGAATAAAATGCATCGTTAGATTCGCATGCAGAGAAGATTGCGGAGCATGTAGAGAAAATTGCGATGCTCCTCTGTGGTGCAAGTAAACTTCTCGAGCGAGAAAAATCAAATCCTCTGCAACTTCGAAAAGTCACGATAGTAAACTCTGTCGTAAGCGAGGGCTGCATTCATATTTTTCTGGAGACGGAAGAACAGCCACCTCACGCTGGAACTTTTGACTGATTTCCAGCTTTTGTCGGGTATTTTGCTCACGCTGATGAATAGGTATGTCGCAGGCGAATAGTAAAATCAGGCATTTTGTGAAATGCCTAGGCAAATAGTCAAATATTCTAACTTGGATTGAAATTCTGATTCTTTTCCTAATTTCAGACAAAATAATTCATTGCTCCTACAAGAAAAAATTTTCAATAAAAATTTGCACACACGATAGTAATTAAAACAATTTTTAGCTCCTGAAGCGACACTGATCTTGAAATTTTCAGCATCTTGCAAAATACAGAATTTTTGGAATTTCAACATTTAAAAATATGAGAAGCAATTGAAGAGGAAGAGACAAAAAGAGTTCGTAAGTTTGATGAGTTATTTTTTCAAAAATAGTGAAAAATCGTGAGCTCTTCGCAAAAAATTCACAAAATTTTGTAGACCATTAAAATTTGACTATCTGCCTAGGCATTTAACAAAATGCCTGATTTCACTATTTGCCTACGACAGGTACACCATTAATTAAAAAAAAATGGAACTCAGCATTGTGTGTTTGATTTCATACTTTTGTAGAATTGATTGGTGAAACCTCCGACTCATTTTGTTTTTGTTTCCGAGATATTTTCGATGAAAAATGAAACCCGTGTTATTTTCCACGAGGATCTCAGAGAGGAGGGCACCATGCAGGCAAATCAGCTAATTAGAGACGACTCTTAAAAGTAGGGGATGCTACTCGGCCCGCAATTGGAACCACATTTTGCAATAGGAACTACACTTTTTGGCTCAGTATAGAAAATAACGTGTATACCATTAGTTTCCTTAATGCATGTTAGTGAAATTAAAGTTCTTATATATACTTGCAAAATGAAGTCTTTGGGAAACTATCAAAACGTACAATCCGAAAACGTTGCAAAACCGTTGCTACAACGTTGATTTTGGCAGTGACGTTTTGCCGATGTTTTCGCCAGGACGAAACGGCCGGGGCGGATTAAGGGGGTGGCCACATGGGCCGCGGTCCATGGCGGCAAAAATATGCAATTTTTTAAAGTGTAGATATATATAAAAAAAAATCGGATTTATAAAAACAAAATTACAAACGAGAAAAGGCAACAAAATCTCTCATTTCCTGAGAGTATAGTAATTTCTAATTTTGTCGTCTCTTAGTGATACAAGAGACGGCACCTTCAATAAGTCGAGTTAAGAGAGAGACCAAACACGCAATTTGGCCTGGATTTGGACTTGGAGAGAAATGATAACGAGGACTTGAGATGTAACGGAGAAGCCCTCAGCGCGGCGGTCGGCATGTAACACATATTTGCGCCTACAAGACTGCACGAATACTTCACGCATTGCATCAAACACAGTGCGGTCATTGCGGTCAGCATGAAACGGATAGCGTCTACAAGACTGCGTGAATACTTCACGCATTGCGCCCAGCACGGTGCGGTTTGCGCGGCGCGGCGGCGGAAGTTAAAATCATTGAACCACATTTATGTTTGTTCTTTCATAATTTTTTCGTTCATTTCTCATGAATGGAGGGCCTTGTCCACACAGAGATAGGTTTACGGAACTTAACTTTCGCGCAAAGTTTCGTGAACTTTTGCTAGTAGTGTTGATAGGGCTTTCCCAAAAAATGTGTTCAACACGAGTAAATGCGTCTTATGCACCTCTCCCCCGCTGGCACGTTCATTTGATGAACGAGTTTCAAAACGAATGAGACGGGGGCGGCAAAATATAGGCGGCCCATGGGCGGCAAGTAGGTGAATCCGGCCCTGGTTTTCGCAGTAACTTTTCACCGGGCAGGATTGTTCTGTGCAAAATTTCTCTTCGCCCCCCCCCCCCCATCTCCGGAAACTGTCAAATAAACAATCCGGAAACGTTGCAAAACCGTTGCTACAACGTTGATTTTGGCGGTGACGCGTTTTTGCAATGCCCTACTAAGGAAGAATGCCGTACGAACCTTTGGCGTTGCCAAATTATCTTTGATAAAACACGAATTTCCTGGTAAATTTATGAATATTTTTCTTCCAATTTTTCAGATAATTTTGCTTTCCAATTCCTCCTAAAAGTCCTGAAATTTTAAAGAGAAAACATTCATAACTTTCCTAAAAAATGAACGTTTTATCGAGGGAAATTTGGCAACTATCGAATGTTCATACGGCGTTCTTCCTTAGTCAGGGCCGGATCTACCTACTTGCCGTCCATGGGCCGCCTGTATTTTGCCGCTCCCTTTTCATTCGTTTCGAAACATCAATAAAAATCATCAAGTGAACATGACAGAGGGGGAGGGGTGAACAAGACGCGGTTACCTACTCATGTTGGATACATTTTTTGCGAAAGTCCTAGTAAAATTTCACGGAACTTTGCGCGAAAGTTAAGTTCCGTAAACCTGTCTCTGTGTGGACAAGGTCCTCCATTTATAAGAAACGAACGAAAAAATTATGAAAGAACAAACATAAATGTGGTTGAATAATTTTAACTTATTCCGCCGCCGCTGCGCCTGCGCGCTGCGCCACGCTGATAGCACTGTGTTTGGCGCAATGCGTGAAGTATTCCTGCAGTCTTGTAGGCGCTATGCGTTTCACGCCAACCGCTCCTGACCGCACTGTGTTTGACGCAATGGGTGAAGTATTCATGCAGTCTTGTAGGCGCTAATATGTGTTACATGCCGATCGCCGCGCCGCGCCGAGGGCTTATCCTTTTCTTTTCAAGTCCTCGTCATCATTCCTCTTTGCGCTGAGCTCCAGGCCAAATTGCGTGTTTAGTTCCTCTCTTAACTCGACTAATTAAAGATGCGGTCTCTTGTATCACCGAAAAACGAAAAAATTCGAAATTACTATACTCTCAGGAAAGAGAGATTTTGTCCCCTTTTCTCAATGATAATTTTTTTTTCTGAATCCGATTTTTTTTATACCTACATTTTAAAAAATGCAAAAAATGCCCTGTCCTTAGCGCGGCAGCACGAATCAGAACTTTCCGCTTGGAGGAAACTTGGATTGTATTTTGCACTAAGCACGGCAGTTTTAACGGCGTTATATCGGCCACATTCTAGCGGGCGGGATTGTTTAGCGCAAATTTTTTTCGGCCCCCTTCCCTCCACCAATCTCCACCCTCCATCGCTCTTCCTCTGAGAGCCATCTCTATTATACCGAAGTAGAGGAAAGTCAAAAGTTCATCGGGATCGAGCTCTGAGCGCCTTTGTTAGCTAGTCACCTCTCGCCGAGAAACGGAAGGCGCACAGTGGATCGTGGCAATTAGAGAGGTCGGACAGTATATTTTTGACTGAACCTGCAAATTTTTACGTTCATTTCGTCAGATTTCAAACAATATGGGGTGCTTCTTGAAGATAATTTCACGAGAAAACCAATGCAACCAATTTTAGAACTTTCAAGTCTTGTATAAACGGAGTTACAAGCGTTTAAAGTTCGCACATTTTGTCCGACTTCTCCCGTCGACTCGATCCAGTGTGTGGCGCGACGCTGCGTATCGCAAGCACCTCCGAAGATGCGAAGACTATGGCACAATTTCCGGCGGAAGCAGTAGTCTTCCGACGGCGACAACAGTGCAACTCAACTCGTTGAATAGGAACCGCGGATCAATACGAACGGCCTGGCGCGCGATTCATGAATTTCGTTCGATTTTGATGAATGGAGCCCGGCCCCTGGCGGTTATGTTTTCGAAGAGGGCTCGGAAGTAGTTACGGGGCGCTGGGAGGGTAGGGCGGAAGCGCCGAAAACAGTTTTTATTCAGAATCTTCTGCCATGAATAGAACTCCCACCACAAGGCGTCACGCCCGCGACCAAATCTCCCCAGCGCAACCGTATCCCGCTGCTTGAAAGTGGTCATTTTTTGGCGCGATTCGGCAACCGCGCGCAACACCAGCTCCACCTCGCAAGTTCGAGGCGAACTTCTGCTGATCCTCAGACTTGCGTCCACCACCTTTGTAAATACAAAACGTGGTTATGTTTTTTTATTTTGGTCCCCTTCGAGCAGCTTATCCGTGCAGTTCTCTCTATTTTTAACCAGAGTTTGGTGAATTATGTTCCCTCTGTTTACTGTGCGTTCTCTTCGGCTCCCCCCGTCGATTCGCACCCACCTTTATTCATGAATCGCCCATTAATAAGTGTGAGTATGCGTTCATTCATAGTTCGTCCGGAAATCGTTGCTCAATTCGCGGCTCTCAAGTGGCGAAACGGGTCTTTAAACTGATCGGAAATTTTCCAGCTGTTCAGTGCGAAGGTGTAGTCCGAGATTCTAATGGATCGTGAGTCGGTGTTTTCAGATTCGATCGTCGTGTTCCTAGGTCTGTGCAATTGTGCAATTTTCCAACTTGGATATCCTGTCGAGTTTTAGAATGTCAGTGTTATTTTGATCGCGTTTGATAATGAATACGAGGGTCTCTCTATCCTCCTGTCTCCGATGTTTGTATCTTCCAAGTGTTTTTTGACGCATATCCGAACTTTCCACCTGCAATTTTTTAACCTTCAACTTACAAACAAGATTAAGAGTCATGTTTGGTCAAGTTCAGTTTACTCAAGGCCAGTGAGTAATCACTAGGAAGAGCTTTGCTGTTCACAAATTTCTCCACCAATTTCACTTACGTATCTTGAAGGAGTGCGTCAATTCTGTTTAGTTCTTTATGGCATGGAACTTTTTCACTACGGAAGACTAGCAGGAACAGCTCCGTCGAAATGTTCCGACTCTTGAATACAATGATCAAGCATTGAAGGATTCGGAAAAGAAAAGCATGTGAATTAGACTTGATACATCAATTTAGTATACACTTTATAGAAATCAAAGCTTTAGTAGAATACTTAATGATAACTACGATTGTCGATTTGGATCTAATAGTGTTTTGAAATGGTGCTAATCAAAATTCCGATCTTGATAATAATCAGTTTTGTAATAAATGCATTCAGCTTAGTTTCCCTGCTTCTCCCTGCAACTCGGTTGTTGAAACTTTAACTAGCTCTGTCGGCAAGATAAGATAAGGTATAGTCCTATTTGCGCTGTGTAATATATCGATTTTCGATTCTTGTCACACCTACTGACATAAATTTCAACAATCAGGCTGCTGATGAGCCTAGCTAAGTCATTCGTAAGTTATAATGTTGCAACTTGCCATAATTTTGCTGCAAAATTTTGCTTTAATATCAAGGTACATGCCATTAGACTTCACCACAGAGATTCCTTGAGATCTTACAATGATTTTTCTGGTACATTAACTTGGAATCAAATGATAACAATCACATAAACCCTTGCTATGCAAACACTCCAAACTTGATTTTAAGCTGCATTGTCAAAGCAAACTTGCGGATCTGATACGTTTGGGTCCTGAAACATTTCAACTTCATTGTCCAAGCTACCGCTGCGAATTGTATGGGGCTAGATACCTGGAAATTTTGAGCATTCACATGTAAACACACAATTCATTTAATAACTTGGATGGAGTTGTGATTTTATTTGTGATTTCATAGAATTTTAACACAATATCTCCTTGATTTCTGGAACTGTTTAAAATGTAGTTGCAGTCATTTGTTTCCTAGCTACCGACATGAATTTTTTATCAACAGTGTAAGTCCGCAACCACATATCCCGGTTTGCAACGTCGCAGACTTCCTGTCATGTTTTATTTTTTAACGGAAAATTACTCAATGGCAAGTCTTTAAAACTATAGTGATTTTTCTTCTCTGTGCAAAAAAATTATGCACAAATTTCAAAGAATGATGGCAACTTGTTCGGGCCCTCTAAAAAATAATTTACAGGCGGAGATTTTCAAACACTGCAAACGAGATACATGGTTGCAGACTTACGCCATCAGTATCTAGGTATGTATAGCGTCAATAAATGTATACTAAGTATACCCATTTAACTTTCTTTTCTTTTTCTGTTCCAGAAAACGGTTATATTTAGTTAAACCTTGACCAAGTATTACGTAGCAATCAATCATGACACTATCTGTGATATATCAAAGGAGTAAGCATGCTTGCAACCTGCACTGACCACTGATGCTGTCCAATCTTCTGCTCTGCCAGAATCATGAAGATTTACCGACCCATGAATCGTTTTTCTCACAGCATTATCTGCCTTTCGTTGGCATAGGTAAGTCACGGAGTAGTTCATTCGAAAATACTTTCCACACTTGTTATGGTAAAATAATATTTTTTGTCACCAGAAATTATTTACATAAGCCTCTCTCAAGTAGGTCCTTTTTGAATATTTAAGATGTTGTATCAAAAAATCTTAGATACTCTGAAGGAAAACAAAATAAGGGAGTGGCAAGAAATTTTCGCAGGGTTGTATTACTGTTGCACGTAGGCAAAATTTTGTGAACAAGCCTGAAAAGTCCTCCAAATGTTCAAAAAGTTGTTTCTCAAGAGAGAAAAAGCGATCCAATGTACGACCAATCTAAAGCCAACAGTGGCGTTAAAATGGCAAGACAATGCCTGAATATGAGTTCAGACAAGTAGCAAATGCCCTTTCCTCTGCTTGGCTATGTCATCAGAGCCTGTCAAAAATATTGCTTCAAATGGTCCTCATTGTTGGCATAAAATAAGGGTTCTTTGCCATTTAGGGTAAATAAAATCCAGAATATTCCTAGAAGTGTAAATCACACTATCTTTTCGGAAGATTGACTCAGAAAAGTGGGTGCTTCCGCAGGGTGTCCACAAGTCCGGAAATAGTACTGATTTTTTAAGAGCGGTCCGGAAGTACTGCAAGAGTGCGGAAATTCCGCAAAAGGTCCAGAATTTTTTTCATTTCTTGTCATTTTTGTCATAATATGATCGAGAGATTCAAATTTTTGAAATTTTTTTTCGAATTTCGTCAATTGGAGGTACTGATAAAGTAAGTACTGAATTTCTGGGGATCGCACTGAAAAAGTGCTGTTAAAGTACTGATTTTTGGTCAGCCTGTTTTAGTAGACACCTTGTTCTGACCCATTCATTTAATCGCCTCTTTTCCATGAAAAACATTAACAGTTTGCAATTTTGAACCAGAAAAACGCTAGTGAAGGACTGAAATGCTCAAAAATGGAGTCATAGTAAGTACTGTGAGAAACGAGTGCACTGGTACTTTGTGCTTATATTTGTTTATTTTTTGTTAAATTTAAGGCTCCGAGAAAACATGGAAAAAGTCCGAAAAGGGAGAAAAAATATTGCTGGACACCCTGGATTCATACTTCAGAAACCTTTCTATTCTTTTCCTTAACTCATTTTTGTTTCATTTCTATTTTGCAGATAATGATGTCAAGATGGGAGTTCTGCCTGTTGATAATACGATTGACCAAAGCGAGTTGTACTTTAAAAGACCTTGGAGGCCCGATTGGACAGTAACACAATTAACGGCTTTTGTCGGGGTTTCTGTTGGATTTTTACTCCTGGTGATTTTTTTATTCATTTACAAAAAATTTTCGCAAAACCGAGGCATTTGAAAGAATTTTGTGGTAATTTTTGCCTGAAGCAAGTCATCCTGAAAAAAATTAGGGAAAGCATTGATATTGCAGTCAATTAAAAAAAAATAAATAAATAGAGTATATCAGGTTTATAAAAAATAACAAATGTATCTTCATGACTCAATACACAGCCTAACCAATGAGAATCCTTCCATTTGAAATTTAACACAAAATATTCAGAAAACTTAATTTCATTTGCTCTTGAACCAGGTTTTTGGATTGAAAACCAGCCATCCCTTTTACTTAATCTATTTTTAAAGAATCTGTGTTCATTGTAGCTTCGTGAAGATGGGTTCTCTTTGGTCATTTTCACCCCAATGTTGCTTATAGAGAGAGAGAAAAAAAATAGAGTAATGATTTTGTTTTGTCTTATTGAATGCAACTCTGCAAGTTAGCTGAATCGACTACAATTGGAAGTTTAACTTTCTAAGGATATGATAATCTATGATATTTTAAACATGAGAGGCTTCTCAGTAAGTTTACCCTGAAATTTCTAAGGATGGAAGAAAATTTGATATCAGTTTGGGAGCCCGACAACATTTTGTGATAAACTCGAGACACAAGTATTTACCCCTTAAATCAGTAGCCTTACGCTCATTGACATGGAGAATAGTCGTTGGCCACATTGTAGCGTGTACCAATACATGGCAGAAAAATATTTTCTGGGTCAGTTCAGATTTAAGTGGTCAAAATTTGTGTCCCAAGTTTGTCATAAAATGTAGTCGGGCTCTCGGACTCTATGTTTTTATCATATGAGACCATTTGATGGAATAGGGACTTAAGTGCACAATAATTACTTATTACTCAAAATTGAAAGTTGAATAATATATTGCAAAGGAGCATTCTGTGAATGTCTTCCGTCATAAAATGATGAAAAAGTGGCACTATTAAACTTAATTTTGAAACTGTTAAAAAAAATTTAACTGGTGTTTTATGTGTGAATCAGATTTTAGTTTGGCTGCGAAGGCAAATGTCAGCGGGGAGTTCACCAGAGATTGAAGACGAAAAATTAAAAGAAGAAAACAAATCATCTCTGCGGGAAGCTATTGCGGCCCATGAAGAGCCTGTGATCGAAGAGAAAATATCCCCTCTCACCCTGGCGCCTTTAACTACAACACCACCACTTCCCCCTGTAACGACAGGTTAGTAGAATCCTCAAGATATTTTCTGATAGTTCACGAACATGCGAATTTTTGAGTGTATGTCTCTGAAAGGTCAAATAAATTGGATGTGTACAGGTACACATGACAAGTGCATACTTTTATTGCTCACATCAGTGTAATTGTTTTTAAAAAAAAAATTAAAGCGAGAGAACGTAATTCAGAAGGATTTCTGATAAGAAATCTTAATCATTGCATCATGCCTCCTGAAACATTTATTTGCTCTTAATACTTATCCATTTGTTCAAGCTGGCCCTTGAGTTGGAACATTTTGGCCGAAATTAAAGTCCTACCCTTTGTCAGGATCCAAAAATAACAACTTATTTTTCACTATAAAGTCTGCCACAGATATGTAAAAATTCTGTTTTCATTACGAAAATTTTTATGTGTGTTTTAAATGTGTTTCAGGTTTACGCACTAGCATAATCCAGAGCAGTCATCTAAGATGCGAAACTATAAAGAAAAAGGAGATAGTTCTTGTCAAAACAAAAGGGCTATTGGAAAGGCGCGGATCCAGCGCCAACTTGACAATTGGTGTCCTTCATCCAAGCGAAAAAGTACCTCCTCCTGTCACACCCACCAAAGAGTGGTAAGAATACTTTCTTTTGTCAAATATAAATTTCAATGTAGAATAGCTGATTATTATCAAATTTATAATGGTCCCGAATCTATTCACATACTTAATTATTTTGTCCAAACAAATTTTATAATTTTTTATTTTTTGTTTTACTTTATTTCAGCACTGCTGAGGAGTATTTAATGTCAGTTGGTAATGTTCTCAGCCGGTCACAACTTAAAAGTAGTTTAAATGATATTCGAGGTCTTCACAAGGAGTTCTGGGACATACCCTTGAATCATCCCGAAAAGTCCACAGTTGCAGGGTGCGGTGTAAAAAATAGGTAAGTCCATGTTATCTTTTTTTAAATTTATAATGGACTCATTTCATGAGACGTACATGAAACATTTCTTCTTTCCTACACAGTATGCAAGGTACTAGTTGCAAGGTACAGTGAAAACACCTGTCACCAGATTTTTGAAAAGGCTTTCTATCATGTAACGTGTTTGTTTTGATCTGTATGAACAGCAATATCGAAAATTCGCCAATTTAGTGGATAATGCTGTTTTAGAATCCACAAACCTGCAAGTGTTGGCACCAAGCTTCAGACTTCTAACATAATTTTCCATTAAGATATGAACAAAAAATCGGATCATATCTTTAAACAGCTGATGTCAGACTTCCCTATTCATCTGAATAATCTGTTCTGCATGAAATTTTGATGAAAAAACATGTGCTGTAGCGCTTACTTTCTTACCTATCTAGTGGTCAATTAGAGAGAACAATACCTATCTCACTCCTACCTCCTATTTTTTAGGTATCGGACTATCCTGCCCAATGATAAAACGCGAGTTCGTATCAATGGGGACGAAACCCTGGATGGATACATCAATGCAAATTTCATCAAAGTGAGTACCATTTTGATTTGCTCCTCCTGCGCTACCCGACTTAAAATGATGAAAAGATAAATGATAAAATGACACATAATAAAAGTAATAACCTGACTTTCCTCCCTTTCTTCCCTGAATCAAAAATTAGTATTGCATCAGAATTGTTCCCTAATTAATGAAGTAAAATTCAAGAGAAAAATCAGGTGAAAGTAAAAATTTAAAACAATTTAAAAATTACCATGCCTCCTGTCATAGGTCTTAAGTCAACCCAATAAAACGGAAAGGAACTGAGTTACATTGAGGGAAAAATTAAAATGGGAGTAGTTTTAAGCTTAAGTAGTAGCTGCAAATTTTTTCTTGTGGAAAATCTTGGGTCAAGAAAAAATGTTTTATTAAGAAAATGCATGTTAAACTTAATCTCTAACATTATGTCTCATATACCTTCAAACGGCTCTTTCTTTCTTTCAATAGATGAAAGTTTCCTTCCTATTAAATTTGTTAAACGATAAAATGATAAATAATAAGTCAGTTTGTACCTAGGTAAAATCCTGTTCCCTCTGGATATTGATCAGTCCTGGTGACTGAACCAGAAAATGGACAATGAAGAAATTTAAAAAAAATTGTGGTTTCTTGTTAATATCTTTTCACATTCTTTTTACAGGGATTTGGGGATGAAAAAGCATTTATCGCCACTCAAGGGCCCCTACCAAACACAGTCATTGATTTTTGGTCGATGGTCTGGTGTGAAAATGTGCCTGCTATTGTTATGATTACAAGACTGCTGGAAAAATCATGTCCTAAGTGTGAGGCGTACTTCCCGACAGGCAAAGACGAGAGCTGTAAATACGGAGAAATTTCCGTCACAGTTCAGAGTATTCAGATCAAAGGAGGATACGTTATTCGGAAGTTGGATGTTCAGGTAATGGATGACTTTAGCCAGATGCTCCAAATGCTGCCAATAGCTAAAATTGTTTTTACTTGTGAATGTTCCGTGTACTCTCTTTGTCACACTATAACTAGGAGGTTAGCCAGGAAAAACATTTTTTTTTCCATTGTTATAGTATAATGTGAAAAATTAAAAAACATACAACTGATAACATCATGAAAGTCCCTCTGAAAAAATTCTTGATCCACAGTTTCATCATTTTTGAAAGTTTTATGTCCGAAAAACTAAAAAATTGTCGTGATTTTGTCGTTTAAGGGGGCCACAGTCTCAAGGCTTCTTCAAGCATTCAGAAAATAATTTTACTTCATCATAATCAGTAGAGTGGTAAAGCAATGACTTTTAGCTAAATACTAGCGTATATTTGACCTGTAATTATCCTGAGCGTTTGGAATCAAAAAAAAGAAGAAACAACTTAATCAGCCCAAAACATTGACAAAAAATCAACTTAAATCATGACTAAGGTCGCAAATAATAAAAAGAAACACATAAAATAAAATAAACAACCTCGGACGTTTCGCAGGGATCAAACCCGCATTTTCAACAGGCAAGAACAAAACAAAAATTTAGGAAGAAAGACACTATGAGCCTCACCGCTGTTATTGTGAGACTGATAGTGTAACCAAAGTAAACAAGCAAGTGCAATTTGAAACAAAGCACATTGAAACAGAGACTACTCAGGTGTTTCAGCTCCATCTAGGCCCGAAAGGAAGAACTGGTGATAAATGCCAATGAGTCCATCCATACCAGCGTGGTAATTACAAACTTTATTTTTATTCTTGAGGATGTGGACCACATCTAGTAGGTCCCTCGGAAAATGATGCTTCTCAGAAGCTAAAAAAGCATTAGCAATCTTTGTAATCTCTCTGAGTAATCTCTGTTTCGATGCTTTGTTTCAAGTTGCACTTGCTCGTTTATTTTGGTTGCACTATCAGTCTCACAATAACAGCAGTGAGGCTCATAGTGTCTTTCTTCCTAAATTTTTGTTATGTTTTTGCCGGTTGAAAATGCGGGTGTGATCCCTGCGAAACGTCCGGGTTTTTTTTATTTTATTTTATTTTATATGTTTCTTTTTATTATTTGCGGCTTTAGTCCTGATTTAAGTTGTTTTTTTTAATCAAAAGAAATACATGCCCCGAATAATTAATTACATCTGTTCATACTTTCCAGAAAGATAGAAGTAGGAAATAGGGAATGAAACGTACAAGAAGAGGAAGAGGCACTAGAAGACTACTAAGGGAAGAGGCACATACTACATACAATTACACAATATTGAATTAGAGTTTTACCTCTAAAAAATTCATAGAGTTGATTGAAATCACTTGATTAATCAAAAATTGAAATTGATAATTTCAATGGAATTTTCCTCAACTAAAATCAGTGCTATCGTTCTCATTTCAGAAAGGCGATGAGACCCGATGTGTTCTTCACTTTTGGTACGATTCCTGGCCGGACCACAAAGCGCCACCAAACCTGTATTCTCTCTTGTACCTAATTAAAGATGTTGAGCTATCACGTTTTTGTCTACCTCTCAAGTTCAACTCCCCGGGGCCTGCGCGAAGTCCGCGTGTACGCAAGGCCTCCTCGCTAGAGGAAGACTCCATTAGCAAAGACTCCTGTCGGTTTGAATCGGAAAGCCCCGTTTCTTTAAGGGGATCCACGCCTATTCTCCCATGCAGTCATCTAAGTTTCGATCAGTACGAAACAGAAACCTACTCCGACAGTCCATTCTTCACAGAGACCAGGAGCAAGGAAGAAGAGGTCTCAACACTCTCTGATAATTACCTAACAGCATCGGAAAGTCTTTACTCGTGGGACGATGCTCTGAGCAGTCCCAACGTGAAGGGTAAAAAAAGTAGTCCACTCTCCAAGGACGATGAGAGGAAAACGGAGGTCAAATACTCACCCCTAGTTTCTAAGTGGCAGTCTTCGTTAGAAAGCGTCGATGAAATAAGCTGTAGCTCTGAAGTTAGTTCTAGTGTGCCATCAGGCAAGAAAAACTCATCAGATGATAGTGCGTTAGGACGATATTACCCAAGCTCGGCCGGGTATTGTGAGTCGCCGCGTGGCAAGACCCGTTCTCGACCGTTCTTTTTCAACTTCGAAAACGTGTCGCTGGAGAAAACAAAGTCCCTCGATAATTCACAGCTGTCCTGTTCGCTTTCAAAGTTAAGGAAGCCTGATTCTAGTCCCTCTAATAGATCTGATGTTTTTAGTTTTGAGAACCTGTCCATCGAATCGGAGGAGCCTGAGCCTCGCTCGAAGCCCAAGCTCCGGCGAGCGACTGAGATGTCAACAGACAGTTCGATCTGGTCACAGCCAAGTCCTGACTACTTGTTCGAAGTGTATGGATCGCCCAGTTCGGAAGCCCCTGAAGTGCAAGAACCGCAAGAGATGGTGTCTTCGGCGTCAGTGAGTTTCAGCGAACCGACAGTGGGTACTAAAAGACAGGGGCCAGTGGTTGTGCACTGCAGCGCAGGTGTCGGAAGGACAGGCTGTTTTATTGCCATTAGTCTTGGATGTAGCCAACTACGGGAGACGAATAGTGTGGATGTCCTCGGTATTGTTTCAAGGATGAGATGTGATCGGTAAGCTTTTCAATTATTGTTGCATTGTAAGTTCTAAGAATGTCTGAAGGTGAAGAAAACTTCAAAAAAGTCAATACTACTTTAAATTCATACAGTTTCGAAGCAGCCAATGAATTTTTACAAGTGGTAATTCGCACAAACCAGAAACTCTATTTTAATCAATGGAACAAAACTATGAAAATGCTGTATCTTTAATTTGGTCGGAGGAACATGAAAACTAGCAGGAATTTAAGGGTAAAACACTGAAAAAACAAAAAATTTTGACTGTTGGTAGTAACAGTAAATTACAATATTTAACTCTGACTGACAGAATGGTTTCAATGCTGATTCTTGTCTTCTTGCATGTTTGCAACAGTTTGGAGCTCATTAAAAACACAGGAAATGTGAAATTCACAAATGAAATTCTTTTTGAACAAGAATGAAGACTCTCATTGATGCTGAATCTATCAATGTTAGCCTTTAATGAGAAAAAAAATGATTCTGAGTATAAATTCCTTAATAAGTCACAGTATTCACAATACTCTTGTTATCCTTAGTATCTAGACTTACGATTCATACCCATAACAACTTGAAGAAAACTTATTACAATTGGACCTAGTTAACCAGAATCAGCTTGACTAGTTCACTTTGCCAAATTGTTTCTTAAATTGTATTCCTTTAACAGAAAACTAAACAGTACATCACCTCAAAAAATTCTTTGAATTTCAAATATTTTATACAGAATGTACCTAGGTACAAAATTTCATGGCGGAATGTCACTTAGTTTTCACGTTTTCCTCCATCGAAACAATCATCAGGCTTCTGTAGGTAGTGAAATCGATAGGAACCTCAAATCTTAAACTTTCATTCCTTCCTGGAACCCGTTATAACTCTTCAATAATTTTATTATTTTCTCTCTCATAGCTCTCATACAAGGTTGTGGTATCCAAACAGGACTGGAAAAAAAATTTAAAAAATGATAAATAATTAGGTTTTAATAAATTCATGGATTGGTCAAAAGAAGGAGAAAAGTCTTATGAAATCTTGACTTAAGTAATTTACCAAACTTGAGAATTTATTCTCAATGGTCAGCTCTAATCAAGTAGTTTTTGGTTTTTTCCCTTTGCTAGCCTTAATTTTTAAAACTATTCCTAACCAGAATTGTTAATATTTCGCCTAGTTCCGCTTTGCTAGCCTTAATTTTTAAAACTATTCCTAACCAGAATTGTTAATATTTCGCCTAGTTCCACCAAAAATTCACACCTCACAAATCAATTTCAATTCAAAGTTTTGATGAAAGATAAATACAGCACTTCGATTCAGCTTTTGTGTAGTGGTTCGGCATCTATGTACATGATATCATTAATTCACTTTGGTGATTGATTTATTTCAGTGGTGGAATGGTTCAGTCCGCAGAGCAGTATGAATGCATTCACAGAGCTCTCGCCCTATTTGAACAGTGTATGCCAGAAGAAACAGAAGGTCCTAAGGAACCAGAGAGCAAGTAAAACTCTCCCTAAAATGGATGACAATTTAGACTGAGGTGAGTACTTTCGTTTATAACTTTGTTCAATCAATTGGCTACAGGTAAAGGGACCTCAATCTTTAGAGGAACGTTTTTGCGGAGAGCAATTTTTCTCAAGTTTAAAATTTTTTGGTATTGAATTGACAATTTTAAGTCTCAAAATTGGTAGTTAAAAAGTTAAACAAGTCTCCCTCCAATGCTATTGTTTCTGTCAGACCTGAGAAAGGTCCAAGAATAGGGCAAAATTGTTGCCACTTCTTCAAAGTGGGTACCACCAAGTGAGCCGAACACGAGGAGAGAAGGATACCCTTGGTTCATAAATGGAACAATTATTGGAGGAAATGCGACAAAATAACCTAATTTGCTAAAATACATGTGTTTAAATGGGAAATGCCGCCAGATGACGTCACTAGACGGTGCATTTTCTCACTTTTAAATATATTTTTATACTATTTCCTAAAGCAGAAAAAATTATGCCTAAAAAATACTGCAAAATCAGCTTCTCAGGCACTTTCAGATGAAGCTATAAAACATTTGCATGCAAATTCTCCATTCTATGAATTTGGTCTGAGGGAGCGCAATCTAAAATCATTTAATGACTTTTTTAGTCCAAAACTCCAACTTTCCTGTGTGCAGCTCAATTTGTTCGTATTTCTTTTTTTTTTATCACCAATTCATTCTTAGTGTGGCAGTATGATTGTGTGTGCATCATGTGATTGATCAAAATAACATTTGTTTGATAGCTTTTTCATAATGTATTTTTTCTTTTCAGGTTGCAGCTATAGCTATTAGCAAGGGATGGCTACCAGACCTTCCTCTGAAAACATTACGTTTTATTTTTAATTCGGTTTGGGGTTTGGGGGCAGTTAATTTATTTTTATCAATTTCTTGTACGAAAAGAATCTGTAAAAAGGAGAGGTTTTTACCATCAATAATTTATTGAATAATGTTTGCATTTTGTTTAATTTTTATTAGAACTCTGAGATTTTATTTATTTTTAATGTATATTTTCCCCTTTTTTATGTAGTGACGTACTTCATCGCATTAGATGTTCCATGTGATTCACTCGTTAATTAAGTATCAGATTGTTGTGTTTGATGTTATAACAACTCTTTATAACTGTTACGCCGTTATAACTCATGTAATAACCTTTTGATTGATAGGCAGATCAGCTTTTTGCATGTCTAAGCAGTAGGCTCTGGATGTTCTTTGTCTATTTAATCTAGACTCTCTCACAAGACAGACAGTCATATCACTCGATACCGTTTTGTTTTGCTCCTCTACATATGATGGCTCTGGCATGGTTGTCACTCTGTGAAACGGTCGTTCTTTTGCTCTTGTTTTTCTCTGATTATGATTCACAACTCTCAACATTGTACCAGTAGATAGTAGAAATATGAACAAGTCCTTTACATTTGCTTAAACATTAACATTTTGCATGAGAATAAAAAAATAAAAAAATAAGCAAAAAGAAAAAATCATTAATGATCACTGAAATCAGTAATAAAAAAAACACTTTTATGGAGGCTGAGTAGTTTTGAACTCTATTTTCCATAAAAAAATCTATCCCTCCTAAAATTTTGTGTTGGCCAAGAATTTTTGTTAACTCTTATCAAGAAAGTATTTAAATCATAAAATCTTTTCACTATGTCTGCAACGTTGCAAATGGAGATACATGGTATCGCACTTTGGTCATCGATATGTTGCCTACTTTTCAGTTATGCTATGTTCCATCTTTCTTAACATAATCAGAGTTAAACTTAAAAATTACTTTGTTAAGCTGAGCTCATGACTTAATTTAGAAAGAATAAACTGACGACCACAATATTCAGATTTTACTGCCAGTTTTATTATGCAATCTTTTTGCAGTCCTCATAAATAGTACCCCTCAAAAAGCCTTTTTTCCGATGGATCAACCACAAAATCCCTAATGGGAGATGCCACCGAATACTGCCAGATTACCAGGTTATTTTCAATTTTAAAATCGGAAGGAGCTAATTATTTAATCCGATTTTATTTTGTGTAAGATAAATTTTATGTCACTTTAAGGTTCAATCCACAAATTTTTTCATTGTATCCTATTACAATCTGTGGTATCATTTGTTTTGGTTGTTATGTCACCACAAGGTTCAATCCACAAATTTTTTCATTGTTTCCCATTGCAGTCCGTGGTATAATTTGTTTTGGTCCTTCTAATTCTTAAGTTTTCAATGCAGATTTTACTATCTTTGTGAGCTGCGTTTTCATCAGACAGAAAGCCAACCGACCATTTTCTCTTTTAGATATTGATGATCAAACTTAGAAAACTTGTATCATAACTTCATGCAGCTCATCAAGATTCTCACTTGCATCTGATTCATTTAATGGCAAAAAGTAACTACATTTCAACACTAATTAGTGATAAACTTAAAGAAAAACCCAAATAGAGATAAAATATTGTGAGTACAAAAAAAGAGGGTAAAACATTTCCCAAAATACCACGCCCAGAGTATTAAGAAATTTGGCACTGGCTAAATTGGCCAATGATATTATTGTATTCTCTTTAATTTTCCTTTTAAATTTATTTTCTGAGTTCAAATTCAACCTACGATTTACCTTCTGTCTTCTCTGATTTTCTTTACTGAAGTTTTCATTGTCTATCTATCACAACGAGGTTTGAAAGTTTAAAAGTTTTCGATGAAAGGACATCGATAAGTTTTTTTAAATAATAACATTTGAGAGAAACCATGCTGCATTACAAATTAAGAATTAAGGCATCTTGAAGCAAAGGGAGCAAAGTCGATTTTGCTTATGAGCCTCTCAACTCTACTTTTCCTACGTATCCTGGAGCTCATCAGCAAAATCGACTTTGCTCCGTTTGCTTCAAGATGTCTCAATTTTGTTTTCAGAATAAAGCTGTTGAATTCCTTGAATTTCCTTACTATTAGACACACCCTTGCTAAAATTGGACGTACATCTGCTGAAAGAAACTATGTGGAAATGTTTGAAAGCAAAAGGAACTACATGCATAGGATTTTCATCTAACATAGTTCCTTTTGATTAAATCCATTTATTTTTATTTCCTTTTAGCATAAGTACGTCCAATCCAAGGAAGAACGTTTTTCCACCCGAAAAAACCTCTCTAAAAGTTTGTTTCATGAAGAAAATTTTTTAAGCGGACGTAAACGATAGAGTTTGAAAGTTTTTCATTGTAGTAATTCCTCAAATGTCATTAGTATCAACGACCACCATGGATTTTACGCCAACAAACCATGAAATAAACTACATTTTGGAATTAGGAACTACTATTATGTTCTTCGTTTAGAAACAACATGTGTGCCATTAGTTTTTCTATGTAAATATGGACTTTAATGGATGAATCAGAAGTAGTAGTTCCTAATCGCAAAATGTAGTTCAAATGGAAAATAATTGTGCAACCACCTAACTTAGTAGCTTTTTTGTTTGTATTATTTGAAAAGAGACCACAAGGAACAGTTGAAATGATCTTACCTTGTGCAATAATTTGTTTTCTCTTTTAATAAGTTTGTTATTTGTATTAATATGACGAAAATTCAACAGGGTTTTTGAAGTTTTGTTCAGGACAAGTGTTCTACCTTCATCCTAGACATCAGGAACCATCTGGCCAGCAAACCTAAAAAAATTAGGTTTGCTGGTCAATGCCGAAATTTTGTTGGCTAGTTTATGTACAGCGGAAAGTTGTGGTAATAATACGACTTTGTTTTTCGATCGCTGATTAATGGTCTGTACAGTTGAGGAACTAAGGAAGGCTTAAGCCTGCTGCCAAGAAAAGCTCAATTTGGGCACAGCTTGAGTTTAAAACATATCTCCCGACTTCTGTTCGAATTTAGAGGTTAGTTTTTGCAACTTGCGGTCGACTGCAGCCAACAAAATTCAGGCCCTAGAAAAGGTGCCGCATCAACAATTTTAAGGATTCATAAAGATGATCCAGCAAGAAATTCTAGGCACAAGTTTACAATAAAAGTCACCTGCATGCCAGTTTTTGTACACATTTTTACGACCAGCACTCCCTTTTTCACAGGCATGACTTATTATGTGTCTGAAGTCCAGAGAAGTTAGAACACTGTTTGAAAAGATTGTTGTCTTTTTGGAAGTTAAACAATCCATATCATTGCCCTCACAAGTTTGTAAAATAATCAATATTTACAGTGTAATTGATTGTCTAGGTGACTATATTTAAGACTAATGATGGACTCTAATTTACATGCACATAGGTATTAACGCCAACACTAGACAATTCAGTTTATATCAAAAGTGAATCTGTATGAATGAAAACAAACCAAAACAGAAAAATGAAAATATTTGTAGAAACACGACAAACTGTGCAGTAGGTGAAGACTTTATTCTAAGGGAAAGTTTTTTGGTGTCATAGAACCAGTACTTCGGGACACTTTAAAGGCCCAAGTTGATATATGTGCGACATCTTGAATGATTTTTATGAAAATTGGGCAGTTTTAAGTTTTGGAGTTGGCGTGTTTCCATTTTCATAATTAAATGGACCACTGGACAGGTGCAAAATTAGGCCCATAATTGTTGATATTTCCTTATCATAATTTTAACTTAATACAGTGGATGCATTAATACTTTCTAAATTCAATTCATAAGTTGGAAAATCGTGGTTTTAGTCTACGTTAGCTCACACTTTCTTCTCTTAGAAAAATCAGAATCCACTCAAGTGAAATTGTGCACTTTGATGATTTTGGTATATTTTGCGATGAGAAAATTTTCCTGTGCAATAACTTTTTTTTGACAGAATCAAAGATATCTTTTATTAGAGGAGGAAGGACATGTATGTGAAACTGAGTTCTAGTTTTCGTCTTACGAATGGGTTGATTTCAATGCCTAACTAAGCTTAAGTTGATCATAGTTTTATGGCGAGCAAGAAGTTTGAATTTTCTGTTTATAATTTAAACTACGAGCATTTCTTTCTCACCTATCAATTAATTTTGGAAGTTTTTATATGTTTACTTTTTGTGAAAGTTTTTAAAAAAAAATATGTGCTGTAGTTAATTTCTTACCCTGTTCAGTGGGCCATTGAATCATTGTTTCCTGATTTCTGTTCTGGATAACCCGTGGTAGATCTATTTGTAATTAAGTTAAGTGGATTCCTCCGTTGATATTTTCATGCCAGGTATTATACAAAATTTGCAAATGCAAGACAGAGCTTTACTGTAACTATTTAAGTTAGTTCGCTGAAATGCACGAATGCTACATTGCCTCAAAATCCTCTGAACATTAATATCTTGGTTGGACTTTAATTTCAGGAATTTTTGCTGTGCAGATTGTGTTCTAGATGTAATTTTGAACAGGAAAATGTATCAGAATGCCGATTTTCTGTCATTTACAGCAAGTACAAAGTGAAAAAGAAAACAATTGAATGCCTACATTCGTACGTTGTCTTTTGGTCCATTTCAAATTTGGGTTGTTTCTGCAATTCTAAGGTTAAAGAATGAAAGGTAAAAATTAAAGATGTCCAAGTGTTTAATTCTTATGACGTTTCAACTTTACAGTATTTTACTGTTCTCCAAACAAACTAATCGTGCCAACTTTTTAAAGAGGAAAGCTAAGCAGTTCATTTAATTTCACCATCAAAGTTACCTTAACCTGCCATTTACACAGCCCAAGTGACTGGAATTTTTCATTTTCAAATGGATAGAGAAAAGGGATGTTACATGATTTGTGCTGCCAAGAAGAGTCTTTGATTTTGAAAAAACAATTCAAAGGCTTGTGTTTTTCCAACCTTTTTTCTAAGCGCTTCATTTTGTTAAAGGTGCTCGAATTTTACCCTTTACCCATTATTAACAGTAAAAGCTCAATCTAAAGGGGAAAAAAAGCTTTCAACATTAAATAGATCGTTTGGAAAAGACATTCGTCTTATGTACTAAATCGAGATCTGTCTTCAAATGAAGTAGACATATTTTACTACAGTAAAATAATTATAGAGAACCGCACAAGGCAACACTATAAAGTCAGGTAAATCTAGTAAGGAATCTTTTGTGTGTAAATTATCAATCTTGCACAATTGACAATTTATGTGCAAATGAGTATTTTTTACATTGTTTACATGCACATGGTTTTTGATTTTTTACCATACTTATTTGCTACATATTGCTGAACACTGAAATAGGTACAAGTTGCCATGTTTGCAGATGATAACGATTTAAAATAAGCATAAGGAAAGAAACTGGTAACATGTTATTATTCATGTGGTAAAAAGTTGAGGGAAGAGCTTGAAACTTCCTCAAGAAGTGCTTGATTTTCCATCTTAAGGTTGCGCGAACAATGTGTTAGGTTGTGAAATCAAACTTTCTTGTTTTTGAAAAAGCAAAAGTATTCTTGTAATTTTCTAGTATACATCCTAATTTCTCAGATCTGCCAAACCGTTTAAAATTTTTATGTCTGTTATCATCGTTTAGAACTTTTAAGTTTTTGATTATTAATTAACTTGTGAACGAAGACTACAGCTTTGAAACACACAGATACTGTGTCAAAAATATTTCATGGAAAAGAACCAAGTTAGTACTTACCTGTCCTAAAATTGTTGATTTTAATAAAAAAAATAATTCAAAGAACATCAAACACTCTTAAGTGATTTTATTTTCAAACCTCCTTTGTTTCGTAAAGAAAAAGAATGGATGTGCAGAAGAAAATGGCCTGCTTCAGTTCTTCTGAAAGTGACACAGATTGGGAAGGGGGGGGGGGGTATAGAATTCTAATGAGACCGTAGTGCGGGTATGGTCTTGGGAGGAGATTGCAGAAAAAAGTTGGCACAATTTTTTCGGAAGGTTGAAACGCCTTCAAAACGTAAAGTATGCAAAAAAGTCACAGAGATATGTGAATTGCACGGTCTAAAATTTGAAGGAACTTTGACGGAAGTAAACTTACTGCTGCTGAATTTACAGTCCCTAAAATTCCACTTCAGATCTTCCATCCGGAGAGAAGGGACCTATTGAGAAATTGGTTCAAAATTCGTCGCGCGAATTATATTCATTGGCCAGCAAATATGTCTAGATACAGGACTATTTTCAGTGAAAATGTCGCCATAACTTCATCAAAATGCATTCAAAAAGAGGAATAACACCCAAGTGTATATTCGATCTTCCCTGCAGAAAATCCAAGGTTTCCTATGAAGAGAATTAAGCCATAATTGTTTTTCACTGAGAGGAAGTCTCGCCGAAAGCTCTTAATCAGTATAAGCGTTTTAAATTTTCCTTTTTAAGAAGTTATGGCGCAGTAAATCAGTCACTTAAATAATTTATCATCCTGAAAGTTTAATAGTTCGTTGTGGCGACAACCTCTGGTGCATCACATTTCATCAAAATATGTGACTTGTGACTACGAGACTGAGACCAGACACAATAAGTGTGGATCTAAGAAATTGGCTAGCACAGAATGATAAAATTAATTATTTCCAGAAAAGCGATCCAGCAAACCTTCCTCTTTTAAAATACTATAACCTAAACGTCACATTTTTTCTTCTTTTTTTTTACCACGGGCACGAAAATATAAATCCGAATTCAAAATTTGATTCCCAAATTAAAAAATTTTCTCGTTCCCGAAAAATACGGAAAAATTCCTTAAAGGTCAATTGAAGGGCTTGGAGGACAAGGCGCATGAGAGCAGTTTTGGTATTTCAAGAGATAAGTACCTATTCAAAGTTTCAAAATTACTTGGAGCATTACGGCGGACAGGAAGTTTAAATACAATTTTTGACCTTTAAAGTTGGATATTATAGTTTCGGATTTTTCACAGAATATATTTTCAAACTAGTTTTAGTTAAGGTCATGAATACCTCGATTTTTGCAAAAACTGCACTTAATGCACCTTGTCCTCCAAGCCCCTCAATACATCCCCTATATTTTCAGAATACGAATTTAAAAACATAAGTGCAAATTCTCCACATTGTTTGCAGGATTCTTAGTGCGGTCAGGGTCGGACTGGCCCACATCTGAGGGCGTAGACCCTTGGCTGGTTAAAGGGGCGTAATATGATATTTCCTGATAGGGCATCCCCCATGTGGAGAGGGGCTCAGAAAATTTTGACAAAGCAGCACAAGTTTACCCTATTTTCAGGTTCAAAGTTTATTAATCGTACAGAGTAAAAATTGCAAAATTAAACGTATTGAAGTAACCGTCAGACCTCTGAAATTAAAGAATACATAAAAATTAAAGCACCTACACGCATCCAAGCACCATTATTTCCAAAAGAACCGCGCCAGTGCTGCGGTTTACACTATAGCTTAAGACGTGGGTCTGCAAATCCATCCTAAAGAAGAATCAGACAAGAACCTGAAAAAAGAAGAAAGAGTGAGTATCAACACAGCCGAAGACAGGAAAAATTTATTCGGGCCTCTTATTTAACTTTTCTACCGAATCTAAGCGACACCTCATTGACAGCATATAGCAGAGCATTGAGAGCTCACGTTTCGTGTCATCGCGCCTTCAATTTTTCGGATGCAGCACGGACGTCCATCAAGTACGAATAGTTGTATCTCTGCGCCGTCGTTAATGCTCATCCTTTTCCTCGCTTTATTTCGATATTATTTATATGGATTGTGTTTGTTTGCGTTTATCTTATTCGTAATGGTGCTTCAAACTAGTAGCATAGTGCGGAGCGTTGCGAGTTTACGACTCACGCCATCGTCTTACATTTTTCATATGCAATGTGGACATTATGTATCTTGCGCGAATAGCTGTATCGCGTTTACACTTTAGATGTCTCTTATTTTTGGATTTCGGGATAAATTAAGGTTAAGTTTGCCCGAGATATGCTATGGTACGTCCAAATCAATAGTCTTTTGAAAAGGAAGAAATATAGGTCTTTCAAGCTGTCTATAAAGGGTGCGTATGTCTATAAAAATCGAACCGACTATCGCCTCTAAGGGAGTTACACATAGTGAATGAAGGAAGGGTATGATAAAGCGCCTGTACGTCAACTAAAAGGTGACAATTACACAAAAAAGTCTTTACGCTTCAGAAGGTAGTTCTTGAACCTCTGTTCGCCACTAGCATGCGTAAAAGCACCTTTCTTTACTCCTAACACTCTCTTCTTCCGTTTATTTAAGAAATTTGTCGCATATATTTTAGGTCGTAATTTTTTTTCTTTTCTTATTTTGCTATCTGTCATAGGAGGGGGGGGGGGCGTTTTCGGCGCGCCAAGGGGGCGTATCTGCCAATGGCAGATTGGCCTTATGGCCAGTCCGAGCCTGAGTGCGGCGTCTAAAATACATAATCGCTCGATGAAGTAGAGAGGAATTCGGGTTTTGCATAATCCTGCAGAAAGAACCCAAGAAGCATTTTTCAACGGAAACGTCGCGATATTTTGAAATAAACTCGTATAAAATTTACTCTCAGTATAAAGGGACACTAGTATAGACTACTCAAATTTCTCGCCGTTCAAGTTTGTAAAAGTCTCCGGAGCACGGACATTGGGCAAGCTCGGCTCCGGCTGGTGCAAGAGTCAGAACCCCTGCCCACTCGCGATACCGAATGAATCGTCGAGAAATTAATCCTATTTCCATATGGAAACAGCTCCGACTCGTCCGTGGCCGTGCATAAACGCCGCTCATTACTCGCACTCGTCTCAATAATCCCCCGATTGTCCGCCCCCCTCCCCCCTTGCGCTGGTTGGGACCCGTGGCGGCCCCCCGCGAGACGCAAGAATGCGAGGATTTAATTCTGCTGCGTGGATGCAGAATCCTGCGTGCCGGTTGCAGAGATGGACCCCGCGCAAACAAACGCAACGGACCCTCCACGAACGGTCCCGTTGATAAAAGCGTTAGGATTCCACGGATTCCCGATTTCGGTTCAATCATTTCGAGACATTTATTTTTGGCAAGTTTTTCTGCCGTGATCCGACATCCTTAGTGTACCTACTGCCGTGCTAAGGAAGAACTCCGTATGAGCCTTCAGACGTTGCCAAGTTTCCTTCAATAATAACCGTAAGTACTGTGAAAATAGAGACGTAGCATGTGTGAGGGATTTGCGATTTGACCAGGGCCAGATTAAGGGGGTGGCCACATGGGCCGGATTAAGGGGGTGGCCACATGGGTCGCAGCCCATGGCGGCAAAATTTAGGGGACGGCAAATTTTGCAATCTTTTTTAATGTATCAAAAGAAGAGAGAAAAAAAATCGGATTCAGAGATTAAATTACAAACGAGAAAAGGCGACAAAATCTCTCATTTCCTGAGAGTAAAAGTCTAGTAATTTCTAATTGTTTCGTCTTTCGGTGATACAAGAGACAACACCTTTAATTAGTCGAATTAAGAGAGAAACCAAACACGCAATTTGACATGGAACGGAGCGGCGCGGTGGTCGGCATGAAACACATAGTGCCTACAAGACTACATGAATACTTCACGCATTGCGTCAAACACACTGCGGTCAGCAGCAGTCGGCTTGAAACGCATAGCGCCTACAAGACTACATGAATACTTCACGCATCGCGCCAAACAGTGTCGTCATCAGCGGTCGGCGTGAAACGCAAAGCGCCTACAAGACTGCATGAATACCTCACGCATTGCGCCAACACAGTGCGGTCGGCGCGGCGGTGGAAGTTAAAATGTTTAACCACATTTAGGTATGTTTGTTCTTTCATAATTTTTTCGTTTTTTTTATAAATGGAAGGCCTTTTCCAAACAGGGATGGGTTTACGGAACTGAACTTTTGTTAGTGTTGAAAGGGCTTTTACAAAAGATGTGCCCAACACGAGGAAACGCGTGGGAGCGGAATAATACAGGCGGCCCATGGGCGGCTTGTAGGCGACAATTCAAACAGATTTGTTTTTCTTTCTTTTTGTGACTTCATGTGAAAATACAGATTTTTAGGGGGCAATT
The DNA here is from genome assembly GCF_918797505.1 of Bemisia tabaci. Lineage (NCBI taxonomy): Eukaryota > Metazoa > Arthropoda > Insecta > Hemiptera > Aleyrodidae > Bemisia > Bemisia tabaci. The sequence goes on along the minus strand of NC_092802.1, from coordinate 21,694,538 downwards.
TCTGGGGGACACGTTGGCGCAGAGCCTTCATTTTTTAGGCGCCATGGCCGAATTTTTAGGCGCATTTGGCGCGTTGGCGCCTGTGAGTCTCGAACATTGGTGTTGGACCAATAATGGTGCCTACATGTCCCAACTCGCCGAACCCGATCTCGTGTCCACTCGTGGAGCTTCCTGCGAAAGCTCTGTCCACTTAAAGACGTAATCCGGAGAGTAATCCCCGAAACTATTTCTCAAGATCGCCGAGCCGGAAGACGAGGGGGGAGAAATGACCAATTACTTCCCTCTCGGATAAATCTCCTTTCACCGGGAGGAGAAAGTAAACAGTGTGACGAAATATTGCCGTTTTTAATTGCCCCCGCGCTCTCGTGCGTGCGCCCGGAGTGGCCTACCGAGCCGGGGGCTGTCAGATTGCCCCCCCCCCTCCCCTTCCCGAGGCGGAAAAAGCTCGCTGCTCTTGGCATCTTTTCAATTCTTAGGTTTCGGGTTGTAGGATGCCACGAGTATAGTTTCACACCATGGCCATACAACGGACGGTTCTTTGGTTTAAGGTGATTCGATGGACGCCATTTTTTTTGTCAGAACGGCATGCGATATATCGCATCCATTGGTTCCATTTTTTCAGCTACTCGTCATTTTTCTCCAATTTTGAGATCGCAATTCTGTTGTCAGGAGACGAAAGCACTCACTTATCAATATTTACAAAGAAATTCAACGTGATAAAGGCGTGGTTTTATTAGAGAGAAAATATCGCCTTCGAGTGCAGTTTCGATATCAGTATCGAATGCTATGTTTTCTCTTTAAAAAAATCACGCCTTTATTACGTTGAATTCGTTTGTAAAAATTGGTGAGTGCTTTAGTCTCCTGACAACAGAATTGCGATCTCAAAATTGGAGAAAAATGACGAGTAGCTGAAAAAATGGAACCAATAGATGCGATAGATCGCATGCCGTTTTGACACAAAATATGGCGTCCATCGAATCACCTTAATTATTGGCGAAACTTGGATTATTGTTTGCACACTGGAAAAAAGTCTCTACTATAGTCTCTACTATCTCTCTACTAAAAGTCTCTATACTACTCTTGTATGTATCTTTGTCTATAAATTTCAATAATTGGCTCGCTAGGCAAGTACTCTCTACGAAAGCTCTCTTCAGATCACTTGAACATTAATTTTCTACCTAGACTGGCAACGATCGCTCAATGAATCAGAAATATTGTCACGTAGATGGGCTCAATAACGGGGCGTGGACCAGTGGACGGGGAAGAGGAAGTGACGAAAGTGGCGAGAGAGAGAGGGCGAGAGACGCCCAGCAGAGTGAGAGAGACGCACGGCGGATAATCTGTCTGGGTCGGGGGCGGGGGTGGCCGCTTTCTTTGCTTTGTTCCGCGCGGCTCATGTTGATTTGGAGAAGATAGCCCACGTCGCGTCGCGACGCCGCCGGCCGCGAGGGAAGCTGCGCCCCTGTTGCCCATTCTTGCTGAGTTCAAAAATTAATTTTTGAGAAAATTAACTCACCTATACTCTGCCGTGATAGTGAAGAGAGCAGTACTGCCATGCTAAGGAAAAACGGCGTATGAACATTCGAATGTTGCCTTTACTCTCAGAAAATAATTATTCACTGGAAAAAAGTCGCTCGGATCAAGAGTCCAGACTCTTAATAAAATTGACAAGAAAAAATACTCTTGATTCAATCCAATTTTGCCTTGAATTGAATCACTGCAATCGAGCTGGTTTCCTTCTGTTAAATGGAACGCGTTATGCAGAAAGAAACCAAATCACATCCAGCTTCTGCCAAATTTAATTGGGCAATTTTATTTTTTACATGAAAACGGTTGTGCGGACTTTTGTGCAAAGATCAGTGAATTTGCTGCATAGTACGAAGTAGATTCCTCAGTATTTTCATAGGATCCGCACGAACGTTCTCTTGTAGAAAATTACATCGCCAAACTAAATTTGGCAACAGCTGATGTGGCTTGGTTCCTCTCTGCTAAACACGGTTCAAATGCGCTCGATCCATGTGATTTTGGACCTGCTGTCGGTTGTGTTGCCGAATACTGGATTTGAAGGCGCATTGGCTCTCGACGGTACTCATCCTGTATAATTCTTCCGATAGCTATCCTGAGAAAAATATTTGTGTTCTTGTGTTACTTTTGATTAAAAGGGAGTCGAACACAAACCAACTTGTGTTGACTTTGGTACAGTTTGCGGTGAATTTAGCGCAGAAAACAATGGAAGGACTGGGAACTGATTATTAGAATCGATAGACAAAGCACTAGACGAAAAGGACATAGGGAGTATGGAACGATTCTATTGCTTGAAATGGGTGGTTCTAATAGACTAGAGATTGATGGAGTAACTACAGGGTCTCTTGTGGGTTGCCGTTAGTCAGTCAACCTACCTCTTTTGTCCGTTGCAACCTCCTGTTTCTACCAATAGTTTCCCTTTTGTCCTCTTTGTCTATAGCTTTGTCGATAAATTTCAGTAGTCGGCCCGCTGGGAAGCTCTAGAGCAAGCAAAGGCTTGCGGGTTATGTTATTTTGTGTGTTGCACTGTTCTGCGGTGGAGCCGTGGAAAACATTTTGTATGTTTTGTGTTTCAGGCCAACCCGATGATGGTATTCTTGTAGGAAAAGTCTATCACGCAATTTGTTCCGAGTTAGCCCTCTTTCTCCCGTATTTCTCCTGGACTGAACGAGAATTTGTGCCATTCCGGAAAAATACGGATTTTCGAATTTTACGCTAAAACAGTTGCACTTACAGACAAAACGATAAGAAAGTGATTTGTTGGAAATTTAATCTCCAACATCTTAAATCCTATGCATTTTTGTCGTATTTGTCATTGTTGCCAAGTTATCGTCAAAAAACCTGGATTTTCCGCTAATTTTGACGTCAAAGTCAATCCGGGCGGCCTAAGCGTTGACGAAAAAATTCAGGAAAATTCAGGCTTTAGTTTTAGACCATTTCGCCACTTTTGTGCTATGTCCATTTTCGAAATGAAAAAAAAAAAAAACCCAAAAACGCTCCACCCTAGTGTTGCGCTGTTGCATCCCATATTAGCACAAAATGTCGGTTACTTTTTCTTACCGTGTCAGTGGCGTGGCGTGAATAATCGATTATCGACATCTCGCCATTTGAAGCTGTGGTAAAGAATCAATTACTAAGGTGTTCGCTGCGAACACCCTGATAATCGATCTTTTTTCATAGGTTTAAATGGCACCACAATCGATATATCGCAATTCACGCCACGCCACTGCCGTGTAGGCCGCGCTGAGATGAGATGGTGAGAATGACAACTCGACGGTGGTATTGTGAGATCGGGTGAGTCGGCCGATGATGCGATGGCAAGTCAAGCTGCGCTGGCATTGTGCGCTGTGCCCAGGTGCGGTAGTCAATCGGGATTCGGCAATCAGATAATCCGGCTGGATCTTTCAGCGGCACGTCGCTTTTCAGCCGGGCTCCGACCCCCTATCGCGCGCCGAGGGCCGAGCCGAGCCACCAACTTCCACCGAGCTTTTATTTCTCCGTTTTCCTTCCATGCGTCCTCCTTCCAAGGCCGACGAGACAAACCACTCAACTGCTGCTCAGAAATAGCCTAGTATGTATATATTTGTCTGCTAAAGCAGGCACGTAGCCACGAGGGCTTGGGGGGCTCAAGCCCCCTCTGAAAGCAAAAAAGGTGGGAACAAATGAAGAAAAGGGGAGACAGTAAATACAAAAAGGCGAGAGTTTGAACTTTCAAAATGCGTCGAAATAGATTTAATATTTCAAAAATTAGCTAGATGTGTTGAATGCAACAATTTGAAGGTATCGTTGGCTGAAAGTAAAAAAAGACACCTACGTAATTTTTCCGCAGAAATTGGTGGAAAATCTGCACCACGGAAGCCTCAGAATGCGTCCAAACAGAATTAAAATTTCAAAAATTTGCCGGGGGAGCCCCCTCGAACCCCCCTCTAAACTGACGGTTATTCCATACCCCCGAAGCATAACCGAAGCACCCCGATGAGGGCGGGGGGGGGGGGGGGAGAGAACCCTGCTCACCCGACCAAGTCACCCTCGAAACAAAATCCTGGCTACGTGCCTGTGCTGAATTTTCAATTTTACGGTTATTTTTAAAAAAATTCACGTAGATTGAGGTGGTGAATCTTTGGGGTCGAATGAAAATCACCATCTAGAGATAAAAGGTTCGTTGCAAATCTTTCTTAAAGAAAAAAGAAGAATGGGCCAGTTGCGCTGATAACAGAATTGTGTTTTGATGCTTAATTCCTGTAGATTAGCTAAAAATAAGAAAATCTTCCCCAACATCAACTTTCTATGTTGAATATCAACCGAGATATCGTCCTTTGAAAAGGCGCGTTTTTGACGTCATCCACCGCGGTGGTGCATAACATGGTAAGAACTATACCGCTGTGGATAACTTCATAAATCGAGTTTTTCAAGGCGCGATACCTCGGCTAATATTCAACGTAAAAAGTTGCTGTTTGGACAGATCTTATCACTTTTAGTTGATCTGCAAGAATAAAGCAACAAAACACGATTTTGTGACCAGCGCAACTGAACCGTTGTCGTAGGAGTTACGTACTAGGAAGTGCCGATTTCGGCCGATTTTGAGTGCAAAAGCCCTACTTTGCGGCGTTCGGAAACGGTAAATCGCATACACGGAGAAAAAAACTTTGTGCATGGGACCCGAAGTTGAGGTCATATGGATCTCTGAAGTTTTCGGATCACGCATCCAAAAACTTGAGGTCCAACTGCCGAAGTTCGGGTCAAACACCTGAAGTATCTCGGTATGTACTGAGTACTTCAGGTGTGTGACCCGAACCCTTCGGTATGTACCTAAGTACTTCAGATGTCTGACCCAAACTTCGGCAGTTGGACCTCAAGTGTTCGGATGCGTGATCCGAAAACTTCAGAGGTCCATATGACCTCAAATTCGGGTCCCATGCACGAAGTTTTTTTCTCCGTGTAGAAATAGTGCATTCGACTCACTTGTAAGAAAATTTCAATAGCTTTCATTTCGCCAAGAGGTATTGTGACGTAAAAGTGACTTCCTTGCCGAATATTAGACGAAAAACCGAGAAAAATAGCGACTTCAGGCCAAAAAATTTAAGATGAAGGCAATAGATACGTACCTTAGAAATGGTGCAAAGTGAACCCTAATTTTAGGACCCCACAACACACATAATATAAAACAATTTCCGGAATTTAATTTAATATTCATTACATTTGTGCCTGACCTAATAACTTTCCATCTCTGCATGTGATTACGTCTATCACTAGGTATCCTCAAATTTCTTTTTTTGGATCATCACACACTGAAAAAAAAGTAGCTTAGATCAAGCATGATATTTCTTGAATTTGCCGCCAAGAATTTTTTTTTATCTTGTTTTAAGCTGACTTTTTCTTGATACAAGAAAAATAATGCTTATTGCGCTAAGCAAAAAAGTAGCTTATATTTAACAGCAAAATTTTTGATTTAAGAAGAAATACTTCTTGGCGGCAAAATTTTTTTTTTTTTTTTCAGTGCAGATTTCCACGAGTATACACAAGTTTTCTAGCCGGCATTTTATCGTTATCACACCACACTACTAGAAAGATGGCGATTTTTGATCGATTTTTTGAAAAATCAATTTCTTGCGCCCAATCCACCAAATCGGATCGATTTAGAATGAGACTCGATGTTCCAAGCCGGAACCGACTTGTTGAAAAAAATCGTAATTACCCACGTTTAAGTGTCGCACAAGGCGTGGTCTCTATCATAGACTAAAGATAGGCTAAAGTGACTAACGTCTATTTCGACGGTGAAACCACCAGACTAACTATCTCGTTTGCGATGTTTAAAAATCGCCGCTCCCCTTTTATTTTTTGATAGAGGACAAGCCATCATCATCAATCCTATCATTCCTTGAAATTCTCTTAGATTCCTCTTAGCATAGAGAAGAAAACCCACGGAAGTTTCAAGGAATTGACGCTGAGTAGTATTTCATTCAAAAAATGTGATATGACAGGAAGTTTACAACGTCGCAAACCGAAGTAAGTGGTCTGGTAGTTTCACCGTCGATTTCCTCCATGCTGCCGTGCTAGGGAAGAACAACGTATGAACCTTCAGACGTTGCTAAATTCCCTTCAATAAAACCTTAATTTAGTTAGAAAATCGTGAACTTTTCTCTTCAATATTTTTCAGACAATTTTGTGCGCAATTTCGTTTAAAATGTCTGAACATTTCAAGGAAAAATACGCATAATCGTTCTCAAAAACACATGTTTTATCCGGGGCAATTTGGCAACTCTCGAATGTTCATACGGCGTTTATCCTTAGCACGGCAGTACATCGGCAGTATGGCGCTGTGATACCTGAACGTTATCTCAAGTTCAGGTTTAGTAGTGGTTGGCTTTTGGCGCCGTACTGGAGTTTTCAAAGGTTTCAAAATCAATTCGTTCTGAAATGGATTTTATTAGTCCAATTATAAAATCAAATCGATTTCCCAAAATCGATTTATGTATTCGAAAAAATCGCCACCCCTAACGCGCTAACGCTGCCCGCTGCACCTAAAGGGACTCGGACTCAAGCTGCACCTCTCACCCGCTACCGCCACCTAGCGTCTCCGCCGCGAAGCGCACTGCACTCAACCGGCAGATAGCCGAGATAGCTCTCGCCGCAGCCGCCGCGTCTCGTAACTTCAGTTGCGTGAGACTGTCCTGGCCGCAGGACGCACGTTCGTTTCGACTCCGTACCCCGGTGCATTTCGCGTCGTCTCTAACCTCCAAAACCCCCCGAACTTTCGCAGTAGTGTGGTGTCGTGTCCCCGAAAGATGTAGTGGCTTTCCCAATCGGCTTTCACGTGTGTTTCCTCTCTGTGTTTCTGATGTTTCCCCGTGTCTCTGCGTGACTCTGCGCGATGTGTGCGCGAGTGGTGTTGTTGTGTTTGTGTTTGGGCTGGGGGGCTTCGGCCTCAGGTCACGCGCTTTTGGAGCCCAACGCGGTGAGCAAGGGTGGATTTTTTACCGAGCTTACCGTTTGTCCCTGGTCCTGCACCTGTACCGGACTTGCGATCGACTGCTCCCATCGGGGACTCACCCAGATCCCGAAGAACATCCCGTCGACTGCTGAAAAATTGTAAGTTCGCCCGTCAACTTTAAGAAACCCATTTTGCATGTAATATTTCCTGTTGTCGTCATGCATCGTAAATATTTGGATAACCTCAACTATCATCCAAATCATCTTGCAGTAAACTTGTTAGACACCTCTACGAACACTTATCGCCTCGCTAGGAGGAATGTGATGGATCTCCAATCTCTCATGTAAACAATCAGCTTTTCAGCAACATCTGAACTTTCGCGCTTCCGTTCGTGAGTGTAATACCTACGTCTTTCGGGTAGTGCAAACGTGCATTGCGCAGTGTTACTAACCCCTTTACACAGTGCATTCTCTCATTGAACAGTTGGTAATAGCCCAAATCACCGAGGCTGATTCCTTCTATTAACAAGAAAGAAGGAAAAAAAACTAATAAAAAGTTCGACGTGCGCTGTAAGTGCACATATTTTATTTATTGTTATACGACCACTCTTATCAACCTAAATCCTGCGCCGAAAATGCGTTGCCAGAGTCTACCCACGCAGGCCGAGGGCGAGGATGCCGGAAAAAAACACGTTTTTTAACCTAATTTAGCAACACTGGAGTGGGTTCTCTCATTTCTAACCAATATATTGCAACCTTGAGCTTGCATAGATGCATTCAGAATCATTGTTGCGCTTGAACAGAATTTTTAAGAAAAGAAAATACGAAGATCGACTGGGAGGGATAATAATTTTTTTAACAGGAGTGTGACTGTGAAGTCTCTGTCCAAAATTTAGCTTATTTTTGTGAATCAATAGTAAAATCGGTGGAGTTTTCAGTTGACAATGGTTACCCAACAGTTCTTTTAAACGTAAAACTTGCGGAGGAAAATTTTGCGATGTTGAGATGTACTTAGTTACGTTCTTTTGTCTTGGAATGCACGAGTTAAGAGTTGGTTGCGTCGTTTGCACCCCGATTCTCTTGAATGTTCACATTGTATTATGCGAATGCAACTGAAAGGAATTTTGTATAGTACCTAACTTAGAGTAAAAACAGTTCTCTAGGTAGGTTGTTTCTTGCTGCGCTCTAAAAAATACTTGTCACGTCGAAGACGTGGCAGATTACGCCAAGTAGGTGTCTATATAAAAATAAAATGTGTAAAAAAAAATGTAAAAACAATTATAAATGTAAACCTTTTGTCACGAGAAGTGCCGACTCGCTAACAATGAGAACTTCGCGTCTTAGTTTGAAAACGAATAATAGGGAAACATGCATCATGCATAAATGTAGGTACGTATTTATTTTCCTTTCATTTTTTTAACATTATTTCTTATTTTAGGAAGATAAATTGAAGGATAGCGCCAATCTATCTTGGTCCGAAAATTTCCCAACGTCTTCAAAGCCTTCACTGAAAAAAAAATCTCTGTGTATTTACTAAGAAAAGGGTAAAATTACCAAGAATTCAGAGTTCTATTTGATCCCAGTTTTTCTTGGTAAAATTACCATTTATGGAATTGGTAATTTTACCGAGAATCTCGGTAAAATTATTGAACTTTCTCGGTAATTTTACTGGACCTTGGTAAAAACGTCAATATTTTTTATCGACTGTGGTAGAATTATCATCATTAATATAAACTTCGAAGGATTCTGCCTTTTTCTATTTCACTCGAGGGGAAGTGTCCCCTCCCGGACTCTCTTCCCCACCCGGTGACTGACGCTGCGCTGTGCTGAACGGTTCAGCCTGAACCTTTCCCCTACGTCTGACCGTTCCCCACTCCTCTGTCAATCGAACCATATGCCACCGCTTACGTATTGTCGCTCGCCCACCCAGGTACCTAGCGGCCAGCGGTCAGTTGATGATAAATCTCGCTCATGCTCCTATGCAGCTACGCATTGATTACGCCAGCTAATTACTTTCTAATAATTAGAATTTCTTCGATAATAGTTTTCTTTATTTATTCGACTGTATTTTTTTCTCTGTTCTACTGTGATTTCCTTGGTTCTCTACTGTGTTTTTCCTAAATCTCTGAGTCAGAAATCTGAAGCACTTCGGTATGCACCGAGTACTTCAGATGTGTGACCTGAAATCTTCGGTATATACCGAACTACTTCAATTGTCTGACCCGAACTTCGGCAGATGGACCTTAACTTTTCGGATGCGTGATCCGAAAACTTCAGAGATCCATATGATCTCAGCTTCGGGTTCCATGCACAAATTTTTTTCTCCGTGTTTCCTTTTAGGGGACGCAACTAAAATTTCAGTAAATTTTTTTCAGAAAAGTAAAGAAAGAAAAAAAAAAAAAAAGTGGCTAACGATGGTTCCTCACCTTCACGTGGTGTTGGCTGTTTTTACTAAGTGGGAACCGTCCATTTTAAGATATAGTCTATTTCTTGCCCTGCCATTATTATTCTACAAGTTAATTGTGGAGTGAGAATTTCATAATGTTTTCTATGAAATCTTCAAAATATAGTGATAAAAAATTTGCAACTACTACAAAATCGGCTCGCGAAGCGAGCCGAATGTCACTCGCGTAGCGAGTGACCGGGGGTCCAGGGGGCGTAGCCCCCGGCTAGGCGTGACGGGCGCGCGAAGCGCGCCCAGAACGGCTAGTACCGAGATAAAATGGCAAAGTTACCGGGAAGTGATTACCAATAAAAGTGGTATTCTTACCTGAAAAAAACAGTTAAAATACCGGTTTTTAGGTAAGCTTGCCAGTCTTTCTTGGTAACACAACCAATAACTGGTAAAAAAAGTGAGATGGTGAAAGTACCAATGGACCTTTGTAAAAACGCCGAGAATTTTTTTTCAGTGTCATATTTTACTATTGTAACATCGAAAATGCTCATGCTCCTGGTTACGGGGCTCTTTTTGGAAGTTGAGTAACACGCGCTAAAAACATTTCCCTCCGCCGAAAATTCGCGGTTGAATTTGGTTATTTTCGTTTCCCGAAATAATTTCATTCCGCGAAGCCCCGCATGTTTTGAAACAAGCAATTCAACTTACTTGCGATGACGAAAGTTTACTCATTGCCAGGAAGAATATTTAGTTTACAGAACCATAGACACGTCAAAATCGCTCAACTCTTGGCAAAGAGGCTGGAAAAAATTCGGCCACTTGATGACGCAGCCTTTTAATTTTGTTGCTCAAGCGTTTTTTTTAAATTGTTGCGGGGGAACCGCTTTGAAGCTCTGGAGACCCATCGGTCACGTCCACGTAATAAAAGAACACTGAAAAAAAAAACACATTTGATGTAGAGTCCAGACTCTTAAAAACATCGTCAAGAAAAAATTATCTTGATTCAATCGGATTTTTCCTTAAATCAAGAACCAAGCCTCTTAATTTGAGCGGATTTCCTTTTGATTGAAGCAAAAATCTGAATGATTCAAGTGTATTTTTTCTTGTCAATGTTTTCAAGAGTCTGGATTCTACATCCAATGTGTTTTTTTTTCCAGGGAAGTAAACGTATTTATGCTAAAAGGAACTATCCTCCACGCAAACCCTATGCACATAGTTCCTTTTAGCATAAATACGTCCAGTCATATTATGCCGGCAGCTTGGAATGATTAATCGGCACGTTGCATCATCAATGGAAAATCAAAGATTGCAGAATTTGGTAATCGCACACCCTCGGATGAACAGCGGAAACCGACCCATTCAGGAAGAGGCCGCACGGCCAGCGCATGAATGGATGGAATACGATCGCCAGAGAAATTGAATCAGTGAGTTCCAAAACACACCAACTCGGGTTTTTTGAATCAGTGAAATTTTCATTCATAAATGCCAAAGATTTCCTTTGTTACTAAATGTGAAATTTGCGGGAGAAAATTTGGCAACATTGAGATGGAGTTACGATCTATAGTTAGGGAAATTACGAAATCTGCCGCGCTAAGGAAGAACGCCGTATGAACAGGCCCGCCACATCCCATCTCGGGCCCTGGTACCAATTTTCTGGCCCGGGCCCCTAGCACAGGGGGGGGGGGGGGTGTCCGGGGGGCCTCCCCTGGGAAATTTTGGAAATTTTAAATCTATTTGGACGCATTATGAAACTCTTATGATGGAGATTTTCCATCAATTTCTGCAGAATAATTACGCCTTTTTGTTTACTTTCAGCACCAAAAACTTTCGAATTGTTGCATTCAAAACATCTATAAATTTTTTTTTGAGGGGGCAGATGATAATTTTCAATTCTATGGGGAGCCGGGCCCCCCTGGACTCCCCTTTCGTACGTCTATGGCAAGGGAGTTAAGCCATTGAAGTCGAGGATGCTCAGAAAGGAGCCTCTTAGCATCCGACAACGGAAGAAAATGAAACACAGTTACTAAAAATATCATTCTACATATACTCAAAATCTTGAAAATCTCTAAAAAAGTAAGAAAAATTTTATAGTGCCCTAGCATGTTTTTGAAACTTTATTCACCTTTTGCGGAATTTTTAGGGTAATTTTTTCACTTTTCCCTACGAGACAAGGGTTACACATGAATTCGTAGTGGTTTGTCACCTGCGTCACGGGCCCCTCCAGGGCCCGGGCCCCGGTACCAAGGACCCAGTATCCCCCCCCCCCCCCCTTGTGGCGGGCCTGCGTATGAACATTCGAGAGTTGCCCAATTTCTTAGGATGAAATTTTTATTTTTGAGGAAAATTATGAATATTTTTCCTTGCAATTTTCAGACACTTTAAATAAAATTATGAACAATATTATCTGAGAAATGTGCAGAAAAATATTCAGATTGTCCTGAAAATTAGTGATTTGCCAGAGGAAATTTGAATCAGTGAGTTCGAAAACACACCAACTCGGGTTTTTTTCGATTTTCACTTTTCTACGGTTTAGTACCTAACACTTGTGGGTAGAAGCATCTGCACGCAAAAGGAAATTTCAAAGTTGCAATCGGAAGTGCTCGAAACAGCGACGGGAAAAGGGAAAAATCGAAGTATTTCATGGGAAATACCAATTTTTGGCCATTTCAAGGGATACGGGTGACCATCCGATTTTGCGGTTTTCTTTTTTCGGTTCATTATACCTTGTACCAACAAGTCATATAAATAAATATTCAAGCGTTATTTATGTCGAAAAATATACATTTTTCAGGGCGGACTAAGAAAAATCGGTAGGTATCTGAAAGTCGGTGAGAACGAAAACACACCAACTCGGATATTTTTAAACGCTTAATTCTCTGTCATCAAACATGGTGTATCGATTTCAACTTGATGCTTTACGAAGTCTCTAAGTACTTGTCCTTTGGCACCAAAAAGGTTTTTCTTAAACTAACTTCTTCGCCCGCTGCGCAGTTTTAGGTGTTTCCTGAGCAATTTTTTTCTTCGGAGTTGGTGTGTTTTCGAACTCACTGATTCATTTGTGTCCTCGCAACGAGAACTCATCGCAGAGGATATTCATCGGACGTTTCTGGTTCCTGCCAATCCAAACGGCAATGTGTATGTATGCTCACCAAGAGTATGTTCTGCACTTAAATTAGATACCGGTGAGCGATAAAGTAATCTCCTCTTTAGACCAACACCAGAACCACTCAATCATTCTTTGATTGGATATTTTTAGCGCACTCAAAGCGTTTTTAATTCTAATTCGTCCTAAAAAGAGAACCGCAACAAACTCCGAACCAACCATCAATTAACTCCTAAGTGCACCTCTGCGCTTGGTGCAGTCAAATGCGTCTCTTTGAGACCGCGGGAAAAAAAAAATAGTGCGAGAGCTGTATTGCCATTCTAAGGGAAAACAGCGGATGGTTGTTCCGAACGTTGCCAAAAGCCTTCCGATACATAAATATTTATTTTTGAGAGCAATGTATTATCAGATTCTTCCTCCTACATCTGCATGCTAAGTAAAAACACCGTATAAGCATTCGAATGTTGCCAAATTTCTCCCTTGAAATATTATTTTTAATGAAGGTTATGGATATTTTTCTTTGACATTTTCAGACTTTCAGATCGAATTACAGACGGAATCCTCTGAAAAATCGGGGATGATATATTAACAAATTTCCCTGAAGATTCGTGATTTGTTGAAGGGAATTTGGCATGACCTGATGGCTCATATAGCGTTCTTACTTAGCACGACCGTAGTGGCAAACGCAATTCCCCGAAGCACTTGAGTAAAAAAAATTCACTCTTTTTTTTTTAGGAAATTCGTATTTAATTAGAGGAAATCTGGCAACTTTTGGATAATCATACAATGTTTTTCTTCAGCACTGCTTTATGGGCTGATTCGGAAACCTGTCTGATGGACTTATCAGCAAGCAGCATTGCGGTAAAAGCGATTTCAATTACGGCGCCGACAGGGTGCATTGGAAGCGCTCCTCCCAAGATGCCTTTTTGTTTGCTTACCTATAACCTACGTCATGCAATCACGATTAGCTCAGCCAGACTTCAGCCATGCTAAGGATAAATACCGCACATGAGTATATAAGACTAAAGAGTTGCCCAATCGCTTTATATGAAATACCTAATTTCTCGAAACTGAAGATTTCACGTTTCCCCCTAATTTGTCACAGAATTTTATCCAAGCCCAAAAGAAAAAAAGCGCGCTGAATGTAAAAATTTTGAGCATGTAACCAGCTCAAGTTATCAATAACCCTCTATGGCACGGTGTCCCTTATTCGTGACAACGAGTTTTTTTTGGAGTTTTTGTGAATTACGCTATTTTTCTGAGGCATGATGTTGCAAATTTTTCTTACCTAATTGTTTCTTTTTTTCAAAACTGATCACCAAAATTTGAAATTTTGAAGGAAAACTTGGGGACTCCTCGTTTTCACAAAAGCTACAGCATATTTTTGTGTCTTCCAGCATCTTGGACCCAAAATTAATTCCTGCCATGGAGGGTTTACGGTTTGATGCAATACTTCAGTACTGCCGTGCCTAATGAGGAAAAACGCCGCATGAACCTCCTGGCGTTGCCAAATTTCCGTTGGTAAATCACGAATTCTCGGGAAAATTTGCATAAATTTTGCTTCCAATTTTTCAGGCAATTTTGTTCGCATTTTCACCTGCAGTTTTTGACAATTTATCGGAAAAATATTCATAACTTTACTGAAAAATTGACATTTTACCGTAGGAAATTTGGCAGCTCTCGAATGTTCGTACGACGTTTTTCCTCCACTTGGAGTGGAGAAGTTTCTCATCCCTGTTTTTACCTCTTCCCATATGATTCGATTTTTTACAAAAAGGAATTCGAGGGGGGGACAGAAAAGCACGCTGAATTTCGAAATTTCGAGTATGTAACCAACTCGATGCATGGTTGACGGTGTTGGTGCATTCTGCCGTGCTAAGGAAAAACGCCGTATGGACATTCGAGAGTTGCCAAATTTTTTCTTAGAAAATAGTTATTTTTGAAGGAGCTTATGAATATTTTTCCTTGATATTTTCAGGGCCTTTAGGTGATATTGCCAACAAAATTATCTGAAAAATTAGAGGAAAAATATCTACGAATTTTCCCAAAAATTCGTGATTTACCGAAGGAAATGTGGCAACGCCTGAAGGTTTATACGGCATTTTTCCTTAGCATGGCAGCATTTAGCTACCTCTCGAAAGACAATGATGGCGTCTCCGAGGTGAGAACCACTGATCCGACGATCCGACGGGGTCATTAAAAAACCGAGCTGACCGCAAGAGCCAACTCCGGGCTCCGGCGCACAGTGGGTCCAGAAATTAGCGATGTCGGGCACGAAATTTTTGACTCAAACTGCGAATTTTGTTGTTTAATTCGTCACATTTTAAATTTTAAGGGGTGGTTCTGGAGGCAAATTTCACAAGGAAACCAACGAAACCACTCTCAGAACCTCAGACTTTTGTATAAACGGAGTTATAAGCTTTTAAAATTTCCAAAAATTGTCCGACCTCTCCTAATTGGAGATATTGCATGTGTGAGGGATTTGCGATTAAACAATTGATTCTCGCGAGAAACACGATGGTGCCACTGGTTTTCTCTGAAATCAACTCCCAAGCTCAAAAAAAGCTTTCAAGTTGAGGTCAAAATGGAGGGGATATCCCACGCCATCCTGAGAGTCCACCTCTACATCAAGACAAACTCTCCATGTAAAGATATGAAGCAAATGCATCGACAGGGCTGCCACTTTATTTGGGGACTCTAAGACTGAAAACACGGCAGCCCTGTCAATGTATTTGCTCCCTATCTTTGCATGGAGAGTTTGTCTTGATGTAGAGGTGGACTCTCAGGATAGCGTGGGATATCCCCTCCATTTTGGCCTCAACTTGAGAGCTGTTTTTGAGCTTGGGAGTTGATTTCAGAGAAAACCAGTGGCACCATCGTGTTTCTCGCGAACTTTTACCTAAGAATCATCAGTCAAATCGCAAATTCCTCACACATGCAACATCTCCAAGCTCGACCCACTGTGCGGCGTCAAAGACAGTCACCGGGAGGAAATTACATTCCTCGACTCGCAGTCGTATCCCATCCACCAAAAGCCAGATTTCTTTCCCCCTTAATTGAATCGAGGTATGCGAAAACGTCCGATGTCCATTTTTTTGGATTTTGAGTTTTTTGGCTTAACGTCATCTTCGAGGGTAGGCGCATCTATGTGTAGACGGATTTGACCTGTTTTTTGTTTTTTCGCCCCCATTTAGGGGGTCGAACCTCAAAAGTATGCGAAAACGTCCGATGTCCATTTACGAGGGTCATCCAATGAGGTTCCCTACCTCTTATCTTCCAAACGGAAAGAGATAAATCAAATCGGTAAAAAAGTTCTTATAAGGCATACTCTAAGCTTTAAAAGAAGCTCAAGTTTTTGAAAATTGGTCGAGGGGTTCGCGAGGAAACTTAATTTTACTGCGACAACTTCCTGTCGCCGCGCGCCCACCTTCGGAGTCTGGATGCGCGGAGAGTCGATTATTTCAGACTTGGGTTTTCGCCGCTAAGCATCATATCAAAAAGAAATTTGAAGGTTTTTATTGAGTAGACCTTACCTTACTTTTTGACGAAGTCCCTGCCTCTGTTTTGACATTTCTGGTGTAAATATTGCAGCTTCTTGATGCCTTCCGCGTAGAGGCTGGCTCTTGTCTTGGCACCGGAATCCGTCATTGACAGCGCTCTGTACTTCCGAATCATTCGGATTCCGCTTTCCACCGAGGAAGTTTTTCAGCTCAGTGAACAGACGAAAGTCACATGAGGCTGAATCGCAGGAGTACGGAAGATGGAGGGAAATTTTCTTATGCAAAGCAACTGATTCGGAAGTGTAGAGGGCTTGTCAATGACTGGTTTAGGTGCCAAGACAAGAGCCAGCTTCTACGCGGAAGGCATCAAGAAGCTGCAATATTGATACCAGAAATGTCAAAACAGAGGCAGGGACTTCGTCAAAAAGTAAGGTAAGGTCTACTCAATAAAAACCTTCAAATTTCTTTTTGATATGATGCTTAGCGGCGAAAACCCAAGTCTGAAATAATCGACTCTCCGCGCATCCAGACTCCGAAGGTGGGCGCGCGGCGACAGGAAGTTGTCGCAGTAAAATTAAGTTTCCTCGCGAACCCCTCGACCAATTTTCAAAAACTTGAGCTTCTTTTAAAGCTTAGAGTATGCCTTATAAGAACTTTTTTACCGATTTGATTTATCTCTTTCCGTTTGGAAGATAAGAGGTAGGGAACCTCATTGGATGACCCTCGTACTTTTTTCCACTCCATTATTTTTACTTCCAACCCTCCCTCCCCCCTCGAAATCGACAAAATTGGGATCTGAAGTGTCTTAATTTTCCAAAAGTTTCCAAGAGAGATCCGTCGGACTCACCTAGTCCCTGGGGATTCCATACCTCCCCCCCCCCCCAACACAGACACACACACCCCCTCACACAGATATTCCATCGCCTCTTACGTGTCGCGGCTGCGCGGGCCTTAAATTCATAACCGCCACTGCATGCATAAATACTTACACCTACCTAAATACAACATATCGACGGTGTAAGTGCGTAACCATTTATCTCGTTTGCGATGTCTCAAAATTTCCGCTGTTATTTTATTTATTGAATTAAAGGAGAACATATCCACAAACTCTGTCTTCAAATCAACGGCTTTGACGATAATAGCCGTAAAACGAGAGAATAACCTATTTTTGACCGTTTTTTTATCGGGGGGGGGGGGGGGCTTGGAGGGGTCCCCATGATTGTTCGAGGGGACAGTTTTGGATTCTCGTTAAGGTCCCCCTATAGATGAGAAATTAAATGAGAAAAAAAGTTCTGCTCCCAAAGCATGCGATGGTAGCCGAAAAACGAGAGAAAATAACCGATTTTTGACAGTTGTTTCGATTATGGAGGGGTTTTCGGGGGGGGTCCCCATGATTGTTCGAGGGGGCAAATTTGGATTCTCGTTAAGAACTCCCTATAGATGAGAAATTATATGAGAAAAAAATTTCTGCTCTCAAAACGTGCGCTAGTAGCAGAACAACGAAAGAAAATAACGAATTTCTGACTGTTTTTTTGATGTTGGGGGTTTTCGGGGGGGTTCCCATGATTTGTCGAGGGGGCAAATTTGGATTCTCGTTCAGGACCCTCTGAAGATGAATAATTTCACCCTACTTTATATAATTCTAATCGATTTCATGCATTCTAGGCAATCCTGAACACATATCTTGAGGGGCAATCTCAAAGTATGCGAAAACGTCCGATGTCCATTATTTTTCTTCTTCCGCCGTCACGTAACTTTCACTGAAGCCTCGAAGAAAAGAGAAATATTTTTTTTTGTGTTACTGGAGGTCTGACATTATGTTTTACTCTAGTTTAAAGGTTTTTGGAGGGGTCAAAAATAATGGTTTTTGGGCAGATTTTTGCAAAGTATGCGAAAACGTCCGATGTCCAAAGCCCTTTTTTTACAATTACTCAGCACTGAATGGGAGTTGGAATGGGACACAGTTGTGTGCCTTTTCTATAACCCTTTACTAAGAAACACATGCCTTGATTTTCTTCAAAACGCCGATTCTAAAGGCCTCCACAGTTTTTTGCGGTTTACCAAGAGTTGATTTTTTGGACATCGGACGTTTTCGCATACTTCGATTCAATTGTTTTCTCCGGACCAGGATCGGTTTCCCCGAGCTCACCGGATCGGTAGCCGTGTTTTCTGAGTGTCGACTAACTCCTCCGGGAGATGAGCACTCCCCCTCCTTGCCCCCCAGGTGACCGCAGATGGGGGTCGAAGCTTTGGCTTCGCTTATTGGACTTTACGCTTGGCTGTTCGCAGTGCTACGAAGTGGAGAGTTTCTATAGGGAGGGTAAGAATAATGAGTCTCAAGGCAGGGTGACAACATGAAGAAAAATTGCTAGGGATTAGCCCCTAAATGGACCACTAGACAAGGTACGAATTTCAGCATTCTGATACATGTTTCTTCTCAAAAATTTCACGTAGAACACGATGCGCACAACAAAAATTACCGAAATTAGCTCCTTTACGAAGATATTTAATGATTCTTGATGCGTGAATTCAAAACACCCGCTCATGAAAACTCAATGCTCTCCGTGGTTCACATCGCGCGATAAACGTTATCATGACAGACTCTGCGATGTAAAAATCTGGCAACCTCAATCTTGAAGCTTTGGCTCAGCTATAACAAATTGCTAATAGTTTGAACAACACATGGTGGGAAATGAGCATTGCTCGATAGAGAAGCTTGCTGAAACCGTTGTAGTGCGCGATTTGACTCACATAGAGCTTTGAGTTTCTTGTGAGCGGGCAGTTCAAATTCCTCGTAACAAATGTGAAATACAAACGTAAATATCTTCATTAGGAGTTAGTTTCAGTAATTTTCGTTGCTCGAATCGTGTTCTACGTAAAATTCTGGTCAAGAAACATGTATAAAAATGCTTAAATTCGTGCCTTGTCTAGTGGTCCATTGTGATACTACTCCAATATTTTGGACGATATTGGCTTTTCCAATTAATTTTTGAAGTTCCGCAACTAACGTTGGCGCAGAATCGTCAATTTTTTTTTCTACTTCTAATACCTACCACAATCCTGCGCTTCCACCTATTTGGGTTAGTAACCTAATTTATTTGGATACTACCGTAATTAATTGGAAATGACCAAGTTGAGACTGTTACTAACTGAAATGTACTCAGATACGCTCTTTCGTTTGGAAAAAGACGAAATGCCAAGTTTTCACGCCCATTATACAACCCTTCAAAAACCGTCAGTAAATGACTGTTCTGGGAATTTTTAATTTTGAAAAACGACGTCAGAAATATAGAAAGCTGCGATCTGCGAACGAGGACTTTTTTCCAACTAAATAGTAATGTAGATGGATCTATTTCGCCTGAATAAGTTACTTTCGCACATTGTACTTTACCGCCAGCTCTGGGGAGAAAATTACTCATGAATAATATTCACCGCTCCGTCTCCTCCCACGGAGGTAAACCAGTGTTGGCGAATGGCTTGAAAACGAAATTTCCCATCAAGTGTGAAAATGTATTCAAGAAAATAGGGTCATTTTCCATCTTTTGGCAGTCGCGCGACGAATAACAGGATAGTCAAATCGTGAGCTAAATTGAATCAGCGAGTTCGAAAACACACCAATTCGGGTTTTTTTCGATTTTCACTTTTTTACGGTTTAGTAACACTTATGCATAGAAGCATCTGCGCGCAGAAGGAAATTTCGAAATTGCAATTGGAAGTGCTCGAAACAGCGACGGGAAAAGGGAAAAATCGAAGTATTTCATTGGAAATTCTAATTTTTTCCCTTTTTTTTTTATTTTTGTCTGATGACGATACTTTCTCCGGGAGCAAGTAAGCAAGAAAATAAAAAAAAAGCAGGTTGAATTTTTTAAAAAAAAAAATCTTCTTTGGTTTGGTACATAAAAAATATTTTTTTCGTGAAACTTCTAGACGACTTGTTGACGTTATTAGGTTGTAAAATGAGTTACGACTTAACATTTTTTACACGTGGAATTTCGGAACCACGTAGCCCTCACTGGAAAAAAAAACACATTGGACCTAGAGTCCAGACTCTTGAAAACATTGACAAGAAAAAATACTCTTGATTAAATCGGATTTTTGCTTGAATCAAAACGAAATCCGATTAAATTAAGAGGCTTGGTTCTTGATTTAAGCTAGATTCTGATTGAATCAAGAGTATTTTTTGCTGTCGATATTTTCAAGAGTCTGGACTCTAGATCCACTGTTTTTTTTTTTTGTTTTTTTTTTTTCCAGTGCTCCTCAATAAAACAGTTTTCCAGTAAATAGTTTGGCAACGTCTTTTCGGGGCGTGAAAGACAAAGAGGCGCATTTAAAAGGCGGCCCAGGGCCCCAGTAGAGGAGCCCGTTGCCAGGACTCAAGAATCGCGGCGATTTGTATCCCACGCACCCCCCACCGGGGAGCGGTCACAACCACTACTCTCGCGGATTCACCCTCACACCCAACTCCCGAGGACGGTCCAGGGTCTAATGAGCCGTGCGTAACGCAATAAATGGGATCCGTCATTTTTTAAAGAGCCTCCCATGTTGCTCATTGGTGCTCTCGCCATCACTGGGAAAAAAAACACATTGGATCTAGAGTCCAGACTCTTAAAAACATCGACAAGAAAAAGTACTCTTGATTCAATCAGAATCTAGCTTTAATCAAAAACCAAGCCTCTTAATTTAAGCGGATTTCGTTTCATTCAAGCAAAAATCCGATTGAATCAAGAGTATTTTTTCTTGTCCATGTTTTCAAGAGTCTGGGCTCTAGATCCAATGTGTTTTTTTCCAATGTAGTAAAGTATCCGTATGAGAGCCGTAAAGGGCCGTTCTGCCGTGCTACGGAAGAACGCCGTATGAACGTTCGAGAGTTGCCAAATTTCCTTTTACAAAATGTTTATTTTTGAGTGAAGATGTGAATATTTTTCTTTGAAATTTTCAGGAGCTTCAGGTGAAATTGCGAACACAATTATCTGAAAAATTGGAAGGATAACATTCATAAGTTTACCAGGAAATTCGTGTTTTATCAAAGGAAATTTCAAGGTTCATACGGCGTTTTTCCTTAGCACGGCAGCGTACAAGTATTACGTAAGGCACTCTGGGGGGGGGGGGGGGGGAGGTTCAGAAATTTGGCAAAAATGCCTGAGGTAATACTTGAACGGCCCCAAAGTGCCAGAGTATCTTTACAGGGAGAATGCAGATATGTAGAGATATGGAGCTCTCAGGCCCCAAAAGGGCAGCCAACCCTCCAAAAACGGAAAATTATACCCGAACCAGGAAAACTCCCGATAACTCTTTAGACTATGATTTAGGATCGTGCAGACTTTTGAATGTGAAAGATACCTATATTTAATGCCTCTGATGTCAAAGCACGGAGGACGATAATCGTTTTTCTATGATTTATTTTCTCAGCGGTAGCGCAGCTTTCTCAAAATTAATAGTTGAAATTTTGGTGAGGGAGCTCTCTCATCTCAACGGTGCTCATCAGCTTTCCCGCTTGTTTTATTCTGAAGCTTTTCGTAATTCTAAACAAATAAGCATATTTTCATGTGTTTACCGTAAATTAGGCAGCGAAGCTCGAACTGGTTCGTGAAACGAGCGATCGCGAACCCTCTCTCGAAAAAGTTTGAAAGGGTTGAAGCAGAGGGGAGGGAGGGTGCGGAGTGCCTCCGTCACAGTGGTAAACGTGTATAGATGAGGAGCATATTTCGTCGGACGTTCGAACAATAAGGGTTGCGCATTTTTAATAAATAATAAAATACCAACGGAATACCCCCAGTCGCCCTCGTCAGCGCGCCACTCGCGGATCAAACAATGAATGAAAGTACAAATAGGTTGCGTTTAAGAGGGTTTAATGGAGCCCTTGTTGCCACATTGGCACGTGTTGTCTCACCGTTGGCTTGGTTTTAGCGTGATCTGGGGTGGTTCTTGATCGAGACTGCAACATGCGTGAAACGATAGTTGCCGCTTTTATTTATCGTGTCTTATTCATTATTGTACACCCTGCTTGCATCGTTGGATTGTTATCGAATGACCTTGATCGATTAATAGCATCGCCGAGATCGGGATTTATCGATCAAGTTCATTCGTTAATGATTCAATAATCGATTTCCTGCGGGCCGATTATTGAAATTTATAGACAAAGCTATAGACAAAAAAGACACAGGGGGTATAAAGCAATCCTATTGGTTGAAATGGGTGGTTCTCATTGACTAAGGGGGAAAATGATAGACTAACTGTCGGGTCTCTCGCGGGTTGCCGTTAGTTAGTCTATTACCTACCTCCTTTGTCCATTGCAACCACCCGCTTCTACCAATAGGATCCCTCCAAATCCTTTTTGTCTTCTTTGTCTATTGCTTTGTCTATAAATTTCAATAATCAGCCCGCTGGACTGCTCTGCCGTTATACGGAAAAACACGGTAAATATCTGTGCATTTGAATTTTTCCAAATTTTCCTCAATATATTATAATTTTTCGGGAAAAATCATGGATATTCTCCCTCAAAATGTGTGCATACGATTTATTTAGGGGCGTACAATTCTGTAAAAAAATTCAGAAAATTTTCGCATCATTTTTTTCAATTTACCTATCGAATTCTGTAGTAGATTCGGGCGAAGATAATCGGAATTTTAGATTTGAGGGTACAAATCGATTTATACGATAAATGGACCACATTTTGCAATAAGGAATCACTATTTCTGGCTCATTTTAGAAACAACATATACGTCATTGGCTTTCCTTACGCAGAGAAGTGCTTTTATGGAAGAGCTACACTGAGAAAAAACCATGGTTATAATTACCATATTAGTGGTGTTCAATATGCATTCTTAATTAGTAGTGACCATAACCAATAATAGTGATATTTTTACTGGAGCAATCGTAATTTTACAAGTGTGCGGTAGTAAAATTACAATTTACTTAATGGTAAAAATATCTCTATTATTGGTTATGGCAACTACTAATTAAGAGTTCATATTAAACATCATTAATATGTTAATTATAACCATAATTTTTTCTCAGTGTAGAGATGGTGGTTCCCTATTGCAAAATGTAATCCAAACGAAACCCAAATAAAATCGATGCTACTTAATCGATTTTCTCGGTTGAAAAATCGTTTTTTCAAGGAAATCGATCGAAAATCCCCCTACATTATCTTCTGCAAAAGCCTTGTTCCACTGTGCTCTAACTTCTCCATCTGGATGACACGTCTCGCGTCGCGCGTTCGAGAAAAAACACGGGAAAGAGAGGGACAGACACTCGATGACTCGACCGGTTCTTACGAGGAGTCCTTGCTTCAGGGAACAGCCCCCCTCCCCCTCCCCTACCACGCCGCCTTTTTGATTATTGCAACCTGTGCCAGACGCGGGCTGGACAATGAAAATAAATCCCGGTTAATGATAATCAAGTGCACCACCAATGCACCGGCACACAGTGGATCGAGTCCAACAGAGAGGTCGGACATGAAATATTTGACCAAAACTCCAAATTTTGATGTTCAATTCGTCACGTTTTAAACTTCAAGGGGTTCGCATGGAGGGAAATTTCACGAGGAGATCAATGGAACCACCTTCAAAACCTCAAAGTTTTGTATAAACGGAGTTATTAGCGTTTTAAAGTCTCCATACGTTGTCCGAATTCTCCAATTCACGAGGAGACCGATGTACTGTGGATCGAAGGATAGGGCGGCGCGGACATAGGGTTATCGTGTGACTGTCAACCGCCATATGATACACAAATATATGTTTTCTACGGTAATTTTTCACGAGAAAGCTGAATATCATATTGAAAAGGCGTTAAAGTCAGCGGTTTGTAGGAAAAATTGATTTTTTTTCCTCTTTGAAACCCTTCAAAAAATAGTAAATGCTCTAATAATTATTGCGATTAATTATTCTTTTATTTGTTTCTGCTGAGCTACAAATATTTTGTTTTCTTCTTTTATTTTGCTGTAAACTCAATGTGAATATTTTTAAACAAGCAATGCCCCCCCCCTTCCCCCGCTTCCAAAATTTACTAGCTGGATACGATGCGGTTAAGTGAGCTGTTCAGGTACAAAGCAAAACTTAATTAAAATAAAAAAGAGAGTTTATGACTCACAATGAAAACTGAGGGGGCAGAAATATTCCACTTATACAGGGTGCTCCAAGCACTGTTCCTTGACGAGCAGATCCAGAGCTTCCGGTAAAAGGAGTTTTGACTTTTTCTTCGCCGTAATTTGGGGTCGGAGGCTCGAAATAATAGGATCTGAGGAGACCAACAAAAAATGCATGATGCCTTCATTTGCAGTTTCGAGCAGCTTGCAGCTTTGAGACGTACTATCATCTTGATTCAGTTATCAGTATCGCTGATTGATCGCTTATCGTAGCGAAGTAGGAACAAACGCAAATCTGAGGATATGGTGACCGCTCAAATCGTCGCTCCTCTGACGTAAAGGCGTATCTCAATTTCAACGTGAACCCCGTTTTAGACATAAGTTCATCTTTCTGGGGCTCATGCGGAAATAGAGATACGCCCTCACGTTAGAAGAGCGACGAATTGTAAAAAACTCAAACCAACAATCAAGTCGAACGATTTTTCATGAAAACCAGGGGCATCATTTCTGCAGAATTGTAGGAGGTTGAGAGTAACATTTGTTTAAAAGAATAAAAATTACTGAAAGGGAGGGGAGAGTAAAATTTTATAAAGTCACAAATCCCTAAAATTGATGCATATATTGACCAAAATAGAAATCAAATTGCGCTACGATCAATTGACTTAGTGTTCCCTCCTTTTTTTCGATATAGAAAGAACAAGATTGTGGTGCAAGATGATATTATTGGCGTTGGAAGGGAGAGGGGGGGAGGGCATGACTAATTTATTCCGAAAGCCAATTCGAAACGGTGGTAAGTTACCAACCCAATGGGAGCCTTCCAGCCTTCCTAGATGCAAAAAACTAGGACTTTTCATTTAAAATTCAAATATTGGTTTTTTCGAGGAGCGAGTTGTCATCACATTTATAGGCCTAACTTCTAAAAAGGCAAAAAAAGGCAAAACTTCTCAATTGATATTGGTTCCTAGGGATATAAGGAACATTCCTCTAGGTCGGTTTTCTTTGAAATGTTCTGAAACAATGTCGAAATCATTCACTGAATTTGGAAAACCGGGTTTTTTAGGGTACCATGTCTGTGCACTGATATTAGTATTAAAAATAAGGATGAAAAATATGGCAACGGGTGTTTCTCTCTCCCCATTGCATCAATAATAGAGGACAACCCCCAAAATTTGATACAAAAATGCAGGATAATTAAAATATAGGAGTAACGTCTAGGCTAAAAATGTACCCGAAATTCACCTCAATGTGGACACGGTGTATCACACGTCCGTTACATCGCTTTAAATTTTTTTTCAGATGTAATATTGGTATTTTATGTTCGGCTAAAGAGTCTACTTTAAGAAAATGCCAAGAAACATTATGTTCCTTCACTTTCATTTTTGGGCCTATGTCCGACCTTTACCATTGGCTCGATCCACTGTGCGATGGAAACCAATTTTAAAATCTCAAAGTTTTGTATAAACGGAGTTACAAGCGTTTAAAATTTCCAAATTTTGTGCGACTTCTTTAATTGGCTCTATCCATTGTCCGGCTCGGTGCACATTACTCTCGTGCTTTGCGTTGCATTGCGGCCATGCGTTCGAATAATTTCAGGATTTTATTTTTCGTAAAAAATTGTAACTCTGGATATTACACCAGGGTGTCTACAAGTCCGGAAAGTTCGAAAGAGTACTGATTTTTTAAGGCGATCCGGCAGTACTGAAAAAGTGCGGAATTTCCGCAAAAAGGTCCGGAATTTTTTTAATTTTTGTCGCAATTTCAAATTTTTGAAATTTTTCGATTTTCGTCAAATGAAGGCACTAAAAAAGTACGGAATTTTTCTGTCGGGGAAGGTACTGAAATTTTTGACAATGTACTGAAAAAGTACTGTAAAAGTACTTATTTTTGACCAGCCTCTTTTAGTAGACACCCTGCACACTGCACTAGAAAAAAAAACACATTGGATCTAGAGTCCAGACTCTTAAAAACATCGACAAGAAAAAATACTCTTGATTCAATCAAATTTTTGCTTAAATCGAGAACCAAGCCTCTTAATTTGAGCGGATTTCCTTTTGATTTGAGCAAAAATCTGATTGAATCAAGAGTATTTTTTCTTGTCGATGTTTTCAAGAGTCTCGACTCAAGTGTGTGTTGGCCGGACAACATCCAACTTCGTTTTTTTTCTCTGCCTGACAATTTGCAAACTATTTTCGATGAGCAGTCCGTAAGTGAGAGTGAACTTTAAATTTATCGATGCAGCGGATGTGATTTATTGGGTGGCGTTATCGGACCAATCGGACGCGCGGGACTGGGGACTGCGCCTGCGCGACGGAGCCATCTGGCGTTGTCCGATCTCGCGGCTGTTTTCGCAACGGCCAACGATCTCGGCAGTCGCCAAGCAGAAGACTGTTGATTGTCGGGTCGCCCACCTCAACAGTCTGCGGTCCACTGGAGGACATGTCCGCCCGACCACTCCGGAGGACGGACAAATTTAGAAATGTTTCAATTGCAAATCAGCACCCTCCTTCCCGCTTTTCGCCGCGTCCACAGCCTCACACTTCTGCCGTGCCAAAGGAAAAAACGCCGTATGTGCCTTCAGGCGTTGCCAAATTTCCTCTGGCACATCATTATACAGGGTTATCCAAAAGTCACTGACCACCCATGTAACTTTTTTCCAAATTGAGATAGAAGTTTGAAACTTTGGGAATGTTTCTCGATCTAAGGTAGCAACTTTTTGGTCCCCCCCAAAATTTTGGGGGGCGGCCCCCCTTAAGGGGGGCGGGGGCTAACTTTTTTTTCAAATAGCAACCCCCCCTTTGTGATACCTCATTCGAAAGATAATAAAAAAAGAAAATTATTGGCGCAAACCGCAGGTCGAAATGTTCATTTTTGACAAAATGGCGGCCGGTCAAAGTTCAAAATGGCGGAAATTTGGCATCTCCGTTGTTTATTGACGGATTGGTGTGAAACTCGGAATCCTAGGGTTTTTCGGGATGAGAAAAACGATTCTGGCATTGGTTTTCCAGAAAAGTCAGTCCTTTTCAAAATGGCGGCGGTCAAAATGGCGGCCTCGAGCGGGAAGTGGATATTTAGGCTGCATATCGTTGGATTTGCATGAAACTTAGTATCTGGGGGTATTTCGGCACGAGAAGAACGAATCTTTCATTGGATATCTGAAATTTTGACAAATTCCAAAATGGCGGCGGAAAAATGGCGGAAATCAGTGTTACGGCTGTTTACTGATGGATTAGCATGAAATTATTTGATATTTCAAGAATCTAATGAAAGATTCCTTTTTAACCAGCCAAAAACCGCTAGGATATCGAATTTCATGCAAATCCATCGGTAAAGAGCCGTAACACTGATTTTCCGCCCATTTTGGAATTTGTCAAAATTTCAGATATCCAATGAAAGATTCGTTCTTCTCATGCCGAAATACCCCCAGATACCAAGTTTCATGCAAATCCAACGATATGATGCAGCCTAAATATCCACTTCCCGCTCGAGGCCGCCATTTTGAAAAGGACAGACTTTTCTGGAAAACCAATGCCAGAATCGTTTTTCTCATCCCGAAAAACCCTAGGATTCCGAGTTTCACACCAATCCGTCAATAAACAACGGAGATGCCAAATTCCGCCATTTTGAACTTTGACCGGCCGCCATTTTGTCAAAAATGAACATTTCGACCTGCGGTTTGCGCCAATAATTTTCTTTTTTTATTATCTTTCGAATGAGGTATCACAAAGGGGGGGTTGCCATTTGAAAAAAAAAGTTAGCCCCCGCCCCCCTTAAGGGGGGCCGCCCCCAAAATTTTGGGGGGACCAAAAAGTTGCTACCTTAGACAGAGGAACATTCTCAAAGTTTCAAACTTCTATCTCAATTTGGAAAAAAGTTACAGGGGTGGTCAGTGACTTTTGGATAACCCTGTATTTTTCTGCACATTTCTCAGGTAATTTTGTTTATAATTTTATCTATAGTGTCTGAAAATTGCAAGAAAATAGACCGCGTTAAACAGAAAGGAATCAAGACACATTTTAATTGAGCAATTTAACTTTTTACAAAAAAACAGTTGTGCGCATTTCCATGCAAATTTCAGTGGATTTTCTCCGTAGCACGAAGAAAATTCCTCAAAATATTCAAAGGAATCCATACACACGTTCTCTCGCAAAAAATTAAATTGCCCAGTTAAATTTTGCAATAGCTGATGAGGCTTGGTTCCTTTCTGTTAAACGCGGTCCAAATATTCATAATTTTTCTCAAAAATAAACATTTCATCCAAAGAAATCGGGCGACTCTCGAATGCGTTTTTCCTTAGCACGGCAGATTTCGTCGTTTCCCTAACGATAGATCGTAACTCCATCTCAATGTTGCCAAATTTTCTCCCGCAACTTTCACATTAAACAGGGAAATCTTAGGCATTTCTGAATGAAAAAATAAGTTCTGCTCAGTGTCAAAGAAAATCGGCCCTCAATCGTATATTCAATTCGGCCCTTTTGATATCGATCCAGCCTATTTTCCCTGGATACTTTTCAAAAATCGACCGCACTTTCACCCGGCCGAGCCATGCGCGCCGGTTCTTCCGGTGGCCCCAGGGACGGGCAAATTGCACCCACGCACGCACATGCAGGTAATGCCTAACGCGCGACGCCTCAGCGATGAGCCTTGATTTACGGGCCAGACCACTTAGGCGCTTGGGAAATGGGCCCCCGTAACGTCTCCATTAAGCCGAGGCGATCGGAAAGCAACGCTTATTTTATTGGCCGTTTCTGTTCTGCAATTTGTTCCGTCCGCCCCGGCCAGATATCCAGGTCGATATTGCCCACTAAGGAGAAACGCCGTAAGAGCATTCGAATGTTGCCACATTTCCTCTTGGAAAATACTTCGTTTTGAGGAAAGTTACGAATATTTCTCCTGGAAATTTTCAGGCCTTTTAGATCAAATTACGAACAAGATCCTCGCAAAAAGCGGAAGAGAAATATTCACGAATTTTTCTGGAAATTCGTGATTTGTCGAAAGAAATTTGGCAACACCTAATGGCGCATACGGCGTCCGTAGCGCGGCAGGATAGGACATCGATACCGGCGTAAAAGGCAATTTTCTGAACCGATTCCCCGTGTGGGACGCTTGCAGTTTTCCCCTCGCAACATCAAGAGAAGTTTATGCGTCTTTATTTAGTGGTTTATACAGAGTGTTCGTTAACACAGAGTGTATGTTATTTCGTGAAATCAGACGAATGTCTTTTTATTGCCAAAATTTAGGAAATTTCATTTAAAATAAGAAGAAAAATCAGGGAAATTAAAAATGAAATTTTAGTAGACACCCAGGATGGTTAACTCCACTGGAAAAAAAACCACATTGGAGCTAGAGTCAAGACTCTTGAAAACATTGACAAGAAAAAATATTCTTGATTCAATCGGATTTTTGCTTGAATCAAAACGAAATTCGCTTAATTTAAGAGGCTTGGTTCTTGATTTAAGCTAGATTCTGATTGATTCAAGAGTACTTTTTCTTGTCGATGTTTTTAAGAGTCTGGACACTAGATCCAATGTGTTTTTTTTTCCAGTGTCCAGCCTACGGAAAGACCTTGCAACCAGTGGCGTAGCGTGATTTGCGATCCATCGATATTTCCCCATTTGAAGCTGTGGTGAAAAATCGATTATTAAGGTGTTTGCTTCGAACACCCTGTTTATCGATACTTTTCCATAGGTTTAAATGGCCGATCAATCGATGTATCGCAAAGCACGCCACGCCACTGCTTGCAACAGGAACGTCCTTGGTCGAGTAAGGCCCTAAGTGAAACAAGCCGTAGGAATGAAGTAATACGGTCGGGTAATTTTTTGAAGCACCCCGTACAGAGCTCGGTGTGTGTCCAAGAAAGGAGAAAATGAAGATGTATGAGCAGAACACGGAATCTTCTCGTACCCTCACGTTAATGAGACCTGTTTAACTCCAGGATTTTTTTCTGCAATCCGAATGGCACTACTATTGACATCATTTATTCGACTTTAATGTGCATTTCATGGATGAATAACCGCTCTAAGATGTTTTTCAAGTGTAGGAGTGAATGCATTTGCATTTGCCCAAACCAAAGAACGTAACAATCTAAACGTTGCAGAATTTTTCTCTAGTAAATTGTAATTTTACTAGAAAACTCTCGGGTGTTTTTTACCAAAAATTTCACTGATTTTTCTTTTGATTACGCAAAGAAATTAACAAAAATTGACACGGGAACTGTTCGGTCTTATTCCTGTTTAAAATTGAATTTTCATAATTGTTGTTGCTACCTTGCAATAGAGTTGCACAAATTGCTTATGGTTTGAACAACACATGGAGGGAAATGAACATTTCTCGATTGAGAGGCTTGCTGAAACCGTTGTAGTGCGTGATTTGACTCACGTAGAGCTTTGAGTTTCTTGTGAGCGGGCAGTTCAAAGTCCGCGTAACCAATGTGAAATTAAAAGGTGAATATCTTCGTTGGGAGTTGGTTTCAGTAATTTTCGTTGCGCGAATCGTGTTCTACGTGAAATTCTGGTTAAGAAACATGTATCAGAATGCTTGAATTCGTGCCTTGTCTGGTGGTCCATTATGTGCCGCAGTTCATATAGCGCCCAAATAGTTGGTAACACTTTCCCCACCATTTAAATGTATAGGAAACAATCGATTCTAGGTGAGCCAGCTTGTTTTACCTGGAGTCCCTTTATACTGAGAGTCAAGACAATTCGGCTCATGGATGTCACAAACGGGAATAAAGATTACAGAAATTGAACGTTTTTCGTAATCTTTGATCGGCCCATTCTCAAATGCCTTTCTCCGTTCCTCCTCTCATTCCGTTTGTTCCTTGCCGAACCCGTAATTCCCTGGTCCATTCCAGATTATAATCTTTGCAATTGGTGAAAATGTAATCTTTATTCCCGTTTGTGACACTGTGGAGGCCTAAAATACGGGAACCAATCAGAAATGGATTCAAATTGTCTTGACTCTCAGTATAAAGGGACTCTAGGTGAGCCAGCTTGTTATACCAAGAATCGATAGATTCAATGGACTGTAATGGTGTATTAACAGTGTTGCCAACTCGCTGAAATGGGCACCGGCTGCGGGTGCTCGGAATCGGCACAGTTCATTTACCTCGGCTCCTCGCTCGGACGAGGACGGCGAGCTTTTGTTTCCAAGCTCGGCTCGAATGGAAGTTGGAAGTTCGCGGCGATATGAAACTCGCGTCAAAGTTGGAGTCTTTAAAGTTGCCAGTTTATGAATGACTCGCCACGACCGACTCCGACTTGCCGCTCAAGTTCCGTCGCTCTCCGCTCTTCACACGCGACTAAACAATACTGCTCCGGTCGCGTTGCCAATTTCATCATTGAGGTGATTCGATGGATGCCGTATTTTGTGTCAGAACGACTAGAGTCCCTTTATACCCAGAGTTAAGACAACTCACTTTTGGTTGGGCTGAAAGTGGCCTAAAAAAAAATCCAATTCCGATTGGTTCTCGCTCATGGAGGCCGAAACGAGTGCACCAAGATGGCGGTACCTCGAATGTGAACAAGAATAATGAAAATATTACCTAATTGTGGTTTATCAAGAGTAAATTTTTATTTCCATCGGTCTAAAATGAAAATAGATTAAGAAATTATTCACAAACCAATCTAATTTTCGTTTTAATTGATCAATTTGTTGATGTTGTTGTTTTTGTGTGACAGACATCGCAGGATTCCTGATCCTTATCCCTCAATATCGTTCGTTTGGGTGCACTCGTTTCGGCCTCCATGGCCAGCCAAGGCCGGCTGCCAGTCAGCTGATAATCGAGTTGTCTTAACTCTGGGTATAAAGGGACTCTAAGAACGACATGGGATAGACCGCACACGGAGAAAAAAACTTCGTGCGTGGGACCCGAAGTTTAGGTCAAATGGATCTCTGAAGTTTTCGGATTGAGCATCTGAACACTTTAGGTCCAGCTGCTGAGGTTTGGATCACACATCTGAAACTTCAGTTCTTACATCTGAAGTACTTCGGTTTTCACAACCGAAAAACTTCGGTTCTCACACCTGAAGTACTTCAGATGTAAAAACTGAAGTTTCAGATGTGTGATCCGAACCGCGACAGCTAGACCGAAAGTGTTCAGATATTCAATCCGAAAACTTCAGAGATCCATATGACCTAAACTTCGGGTCCCACGCACGAGGTTTTTTTCTCCGTGTATGTTCGATTAGTTCCGATTAGTTGAGATATTAATGATTTCAAGTAAAACTAGTCCCAATACATATTCTGCGAAATTCGCTCCCAAATTCCAATTTTTAAGCATCCAAAAGGTAGTTTGAAGTTTCTCTCCGCTACAAAGAGCCATGCATGGAAAAAAAATTAGTTCGCATTTATCATGTTCAGGTTAATGAACTGCACAACCAGTGAGTATGATAACTTTCATCAAAATCATCGTGAAAGTAACATAATTTTCCCTTATCGTGACAATAATAATTTTGGTTGAAGTTATCATACCGTCTGGTTGTGCCGTTTCTTAACCGGGGTGATAAATGCTACCCAACTTTTTTCTTCCGTGATGTAATTTCGGAACCTCCAACACGTATTTCTCGAAATCGCCAAGACTGCACTAATGCGCCTTGACCTCCAAGCCCCTAAATTCTAAAGCAAGGTGTCTAGTTTTTTAAAAACCGGGGAAAACCGGGATTCATCAGGGAATGAAAATTTACCGGGAAAATCAGGGAATCTGTTCCAGAAACCGGGAATCTCTCCTCGAACCACCCAGGGATCATTTCGTTTTCAAATTTGGCGGTCTAATCTGACGTGCGCCAAAGAAATGGCTGTAAGATGAATCAAAATCGATATGCATATATAAAACTCGGGAAAATTATATTCTTTTCCCCAAAAAAATCCCGGGAAAGTGGGAGAAAACTTCGGTTTCTCATCAGGGAATGAGCCCCTGAAAATCAGGGAAAAATCAGGGAATGAGCTTTGCCAAGAAAACTAGACACCATGTTCTAAAGAAACAGAGCTGGCAACATTTGGTGAGGCTGTCCAAGTGCAAAATAAGGCGAAGTTGTATAATAACTCGCAGCTTCGAACTGCGATCGGAGCGCAATTGCAATTGTGGGGAGAGAGGGGGCAGTAAGGGGGGTGGGGGTGGAGGGGGTAGGTTTGCCGATTTTGGTCATCGCGTGCCGGCGAGCTTTCGCGGCAGATCTATGACTGTGATCAACCGGATCTGGGTCCCGCTTCGACTGATCCGCAGCCGACCGGACTGCGACAGCACCGCGCATGCGTCATGCGTCACGCGCTGCTCCGCGGTACCGTTTAAACACTAGTAGATGAAGATCGTCGTGAATGATTGATTATCGAAATTCTTTCATTCGAAAATATGGTAAAGAATCGATTATTAAGGTGTTCGTTGCGAACACCCTATATATCCATCCTTTGCCACAGATTTAAATGGCAGATCAGTCGATATATTGCTAAGCACACCACGCCGCCGATCTCCGCGGGGGAAAATTGTTCATCAGAGAGAATATATGTCAGAGACCCCGCAGCCCGCGCTGCTAGAACTGAAGCGAAGAAAAATTTGGACAATGGTCACATCAGAAAATGGCACCACTCACCAGAAAATCTGTTAATAAACCGACTAATGACTGATGCATTTAAGTTGATGTGATTTTTGTCCAATATTTTCTCTCCTCAGCTCTATCTTCCTTCTTCCTTGTGCAGTAGAAGTCAACGCACATATTCGCTTAATGATGATTGATGACCAAAAAGTTCCTAAAGTTGCAAAAACTCCCTTAGCAAAATGCTCGCTTCATCATTGGGTGTATTCCATTCGATGTTCTGTTTGACAAATCGATCATCTATATCATCGTTGAGCCCTTGTCTCACTACCAAATGAACCCATCAAACGCAAGATGGCGGAGATGAGCACAGGTTTTCGCGCAAGTCCTCTTCTAAAAGTTGGTGGACCGTCAAATGTTGATGAACAAGCACGCATCTCCGCCGTCTTGCATTTCACGAGCTCATTTGGTTGTGGGACACGGGCTTTAGGCAAAAATTAGCGTTGAATTCGGCACTCAAGTTTTATCAGACACGCGTTCAAGGTGAAGCTCTGAAGTGGTAACTGTTAGCCAAAATTTGACATCGATGACCTCCATAGGAGAGCAGGCCGCTCTACTTTGAATCACTGAAAAAGTAGCTTGAAAGTACTGATGTTTTGCCAGCCAATTTTAGTAGACACCCTGAGCTCAAAATTTCGCGATTTCCGGGATCATTTCGATGCCCCCGTCCTCTCCCAACTTTTGAATTTTCAGGAAAAAAGTGTGCGATTTCCTAATATCAACATGCGGGAGTTGGCAACGATGTCGGCGTTCCTGACCGCACTGTCAGGCTTTAGTTTGCGACAGCTGGAACACGGCTCGGCGCGGCGTGGAAGCAGTCGACTCCGAGAAGTGGTCTCTAGTCTTCGGTCTTCGCAGTCGCAACGCTGCTCCCAGCACGTGCGGAGTCCCGCGGTTGTGGTCCAGCTCCGAGGCGGGCGACGCAACTGTTGCCAACTTCGGATCCGTCCGCTGAAAGACAGGAAACACTCGACACCGATCAGGATCAGCCTCTCACGCCTCCCCCGATGCCGGCCTGCCCGCCGTGATCTCCGGCTTAAGCTCCCGAACTACCTAACTTGATCGTGGTATTGGTCTTTGCCAGTGGCGGAGAATATCGACGGTGAAACTATCAAACCACGTATCTCGGTTTGCGACGTCGCAGACTTCCTGTCATACTTTATTTTTTAAATGTAAAACTACTTAACATCCAGTCTTGAAAATTTCTGTGATTTTTCCTCTTTGTGCGGAGAAAATTCCGTGAAAATTTCAAGGAATGATATTGATTTGGTCTACTTCAAAAAAATAAAATGTGAGCGTAGATTTTTAAACAGCGCAAACGAGATACGTGGTTTGGTAGTTTCACCGTCGATATGCAGGCGTTGGAGGAAACGGCTCGAGTCCCTAGAATATCGTTGCTGTGCTCTTAAAGAAAGGAGTGACTCCAGACACGAAGACAACAGACCTAGACAACGAATTAGAAAGTAAACATAGGGGGATCCTGTGCTACGCCAATGGTGAGTTTCGTAACACACTAGGAGCAACAATGGAGATGTTGCATGTGTGTGGAATTTGCGATTTGACTATTGATTCTCATGCCAAAGTTCGCGAGAAACACGATGGTGCCACTGGTTTTCTCTGAAATCAACTCCCAAGTTCAAAAAAGCTCTCAAGTTGTGACCAAAATGGAGTGGATATCCCACGCTATCCTGAGGGTCCACCTCTACATCAAGACAAACTCTACATGCAAAGATAGGGAGCAAATACATTAGCACGGTTGCCGTGTTTTTAGTTTTGGAGTCCCCCAAAAAAGTGGCAGCTCTGTCAATGTATTTGCTCCCTATCTTTGCATAGAGAGTTTGTTTTGATGTAGAGAGGGACTCTCAGGGTAGGGTGGGATATCCCCTCCGTTTTGGCCTCACTTTGAGAGCTTTTTTTGAGCTTGGGAGATGATTTCAGAGAAAACCAGTGGCACCAAAAGCGCGGACTCGGCTTGGAGCGCCTTCCAATGCTGTGATACTCTCCGCGTTGCCTGGGAGTTAGTTTAGTTGCTTAACCAAACCGAACCCAACTAATTTCTCTGATTTCTCCATAGGCACTCAAGCTGGCTGGCACCATGCATTTGAAAGAAAACGCCACTGCTTGAATTCTAAGCATAATAATCAGTATTTTCTACTTTTTTTACTTCTAAATTTCTACATTTTTCATTCAACCCAAGTTGTTTGTCATTTGCCGGCGATCGCTGATTTGCGATTTAAACATTTATATCTTCTCTGAAGGTGGGTTACCAGACCTTCATTCATGTGATTCAATTTCCCCATAACTTTTTGAATTGGAAATATACTGTGCACTGTGCTTTAATTCATACTTTGTCTAGAGACTCATAGAAAATGTAAGTTATTGTAATGGCCTCCGACAAATATAAGTGTAATTTATGATGGAAATTTAATCTCGACTTTAACTCATTCTTTCTTTTATGTTTGTTGCAGGTGAGTATACTTTGTTGTCATTATCATCCCAAACGTGTAAGTTTTACCTTTTCATTTCTTTTTATCTACGTAAAAACTTTTCTCGCATTGCTCATGGATTTTTGTCTAATAGAAGCTCTTCATAACTTTCAAGTGTTGTCAGAGCGTAGCAAAAGCACTCTCTTCATGTTTAGAAGTACGCAGCAAAAGTCATGGACAGATTAAACTCGATATGCTCCATGAACATTCCAGTTCTCTCAAAATATGTTCAATCATAATTATTATGCCGAAACGTGGCATGGCGTGCTTTGCGATTTATCGATTGATCTGCCATTTGAACCTATGGAAAAAGATCGATTAACAGGGTGTTCGCAGCGAACACCTCATTTCGATTCTTTACCATTGCTTCAAATGGGGAAATATCGATAATTGATCACCCACGCCACGCCACTGGAAATGTTTTATCCTCCCCTATGACGTCTTCCGCGTTTATATCAACCTATACTGAAAACAAATTCTCGGCGTTTTTACCACGGTCCGTTGGTACCTTTACCATTTCACTTTTTTTACCAATTATTGGTAATTTTACCAAGACAGACTGGTAAGCTTACCTAAAAACCGGTATTTTTACTGTTTTTTTTTCAGGTAAGAATACCACTTTATTGGTAATCAATTCCCGGTAACTTTGCCATTTTATCTCGGTAATTCTACCACAGTCGATAAAAAATATTGGCGTTTTTACCAAGGTCCAGTAAAATTACCGAGAAAGTTCAATAATTTACCGAGATTTCTCGGTAAAATTACCAATTCCATAAATGGTAATTTTACCAAGAAAAAACTGGGATCAAATAGAACCCTGAATTCTTGGTAATTTTACCCTTTTCTTAGTAAAGACACCGAGATTTTTCTTTCAGTGTATAGTACTGCAAAATCTCCTGGGTCTATATTCGGGGAGCTGGGATCTTAAATAACATTTGGAGATTTCACTCCGCTAAAGTTGAAATGAAAAAGGCGTGGAATCCAGTGAGAGGAGATTTCCCCTGTGCCCGTCGTTAAAATACGACTTCTTTCCTCTATTACAGGCGGAGCTTACATGCTCGCGGGCGAAAGAGTCAGACACTGTAAGTACTAAAAGTACTTACTTCCATACAAGCTCCCCAGGCCGGAGTCCTGGATACGCGTTATTGTTCCTAGCCTTAATCAAAGATTGATAGAAGTTTGCATGTTGTCGTATTACCTGGGATTCCTGAACGCACGGCGGGACCCCCTGGGGACCCTGTGTCGCCAACCCGCATTGTTGTCATGTTAGCCAAGAAAAATTTCGGATTTAATGAAGCGTTTTTTGTAGGGGTTGCAGACGTCGGTCTGAATTAAAAATAACTGTCTCTAATTTTTTCCTCAAAATCTGCAGTAGCAAATGTTTCACGCGACAAAAAGTTTTTTCCTTCTGAACAAGATAGCAATAAGAGTTTTTAACATAGATCAAATAAATGGATGTTAGATTCTTAATGACGTAATTCGCATGCTTGCAATTTATCCAATAACAATTGTCAACTATTATGTCCTGTTTACTGGTTTATTTCCAGACTTTCTTTTGTTTAATTCTTTTTTTTCCTCTCTTTTTTCTCTCTTTTTTTGGGTGAAATTGTGCAGAGGGACCATATTGCGTAGGCATTTAATTCATACCTCGTCTAAAGGCTCATTTCACCGCACGCTTTAGAAAGATTTATCGAAAACGAACATTCTTTTCTGAATTTTTTTATGATTAGGCAATTCA
The DNA here is from genome assembly GCF_918797505.1 of Bemisia tabaci. Classification (NCBI taxonomy): domain Eukaryota; kingdom Metazoa; phylum Arthropoda; class Insecta; order Hemiptera; family Aleyrodidae; genus Bemisia; species Bemisia tabaci. Next base: position 21,656,689 of record NC_092802.1, on the reverse strand, counting down.
TTTTCAGTCGATAACGGAAAACCGCTAAATGTCTCAGATAACTCATTCTCGAACTAAATAGAGTAGGTGACTTGGACTTGGGCGTAACAAAATGGGTTTTAAGATTTTCACCTCCACAATGTTTGAAGTCAATCGTTTGTTTGGGTATTTACTAACCATTTTTTTAAAATAACAGATTTTTGACATCAAAACTCACGCCTTTGGAAGAGCTCAAAATTATTCTCAACTCAATTTTTTTTTGGGGGGGGGGGGGGTGTCAATGGTTTCCTCGTGTTAAACGCTGTTCTTGCAGCATCTGCAACATCCTTCAATTCCTTGAATTTTTATTTTTAACGATTCCGCCCAACACTGTCCCATTAATTTATGCGTTCCCGTTATCTTTCATCCCGAGTAAATCGTTTCCCTAGTAGGGCGAAGAGTAGGTCCCCTTTGACCTTCTGACTTTAAGAACCCCTGGGGTCCGCACCACAAGAACCGAGGGATCCCGAACAAGGAACCTCCGATACACTGTACTGGAGATGCAGCCTTGGCGACCACAGCGCACCTCATTGGGAACTACTCCTCCACCTCCGCTTGTGTCGGCTGTGAGGGGTGTGTGTGTGTGTGTATGTGCGTCGGTATAGTTTGTTTGCTTGTTCTGTACATATTGTTTATCTGGCTCTGCCAATGCGGTGCCTTTGAAGCTGATTTTCGACGTTGTCGAGTCGTGACGTCCACAACTATCGATCTCTTGGTCAGAGAAAAACATGCATGGTGTCTAGTTCATTAAAAACCGGGAAAACCCGGGATTCATCAGGAAATGAAAATTTACCGGATAAATCAAGGAATTTGTTCCAGAAACCAGGAAAATCAGGGGAAAATCAAGGAATTTGTTCCAGAAACCAGGAAAATCAGGGAAAAAATCAGGGAATTTGTTCCAGAATCCGGGAATAATGTAGGAGCTTTCATTGACCAGATAATGTCAACATCAGGAACATTTTTTGAATTAAAATTTTGAATGTGCGCCAAAGAAATGGCTGTAAGATTAATTAAAATCTATATTCATATTTGAAACTCTGGAAAATTATTTTCCTCTCCCCAAGAAAACCCCGGGAAAGCGGGAGAAAACTTCGGTTTCTCATCCGGGAATGAGCTCCTGAAAATCAAGGAAAAATCAATGAATGAGATTTGCCAAAAAACTAGACACCCTGGGGGGAAAATAATACCGAAAATGTATTCAAGATATTAGCAATGTAAAATATTGTTGAAAAATGTTCAAGGAGGTATCTCAACAGGATTTCAAAAATGAGAGTGGAATATTCCTGCTAAATAGTTTTTAAAATTCTCGCAAATTCCCAAAAGATGTTCTAAAAATATTATTGGAATATCTTTTCGAAATCTGCACCCTCTGATGGAGTGAACGTTTAAGCGTTTCGAAAATATTTTGGAAAAACTTTATAATTTTGCGGTAATATTTGTTAAAGTTATAACAATATTTCAGCTCATCTTGAGCCATGATATCACCAAACAAGAAGGCAAGAACGAAAATGTAGTGCACAGGTTAGAAGTCGGGCACAGTCAGGGTCAATGTATAAAGTGTGGCATATATCCATCTAAAAAAATTGAGATTTTGAGGTGAGAAACCCTCGAATTACAACGCTAATTATGATAAGCAAGGACTTGAAGTTCTGCTGCCCGTGTAAAACTACCTAATTTGAAGATCAATCTTGCCTCATATGTGACTGATTTTCGGACCAACTATTAATTTTTCCTGTTTTCCCTCCCTAGCAACTCTCCGTGCACGTTAGAATATACTGTGATTGAAGAATCAAGCTGCAGATAGGAGCAGTCGTAATGACGAATGAATACTGAAACTGATTTTCTTTACATGTTGGAAAATTTCTAAATTTTAGCTTTACATCTAGAATAGCAGTTTAATTTTTTATGTGGTCAACATTCCGAGGCATAATTTTAACATTGATTTTTCCAAATATCTAATTTCACTCCTGTCCTCCACGGAAAAAGAGGTAGGAGTCCAGTCCCAACTTGGACTTTTCTAATTACTTGTGGCAGTACCTCACACTGGAAAAAAGAGACACATTGGATCTGGAGTCCAGACTCTTAAAAACATCGACAAGAAAAAATACTCTTGATTCAATCAGATTTAAGGTTAAATCAAGAACCAAGCTTCTTAATTTAAGCGGATTTCCTTTTGATTTAAGCTTAAATCTGATTGAATCAAGAGTATTTTTTCTTGTCAATGTTTTCAAGAGTCTGGACTCTAGATCCAATGTGTTTTTTTTTTCCAGTGCAATAAATTAGGTTACTAACCCAAATGCTGCGGTAGTACCGCACAACTTGAGCCGTGGTACCACCAAAATTAATCGGAAATGTCCATATCATCCAAAAAATTGGGGTAACTGCAATTTTGGGAGATAACCTATAACATTCTTATTCCGTGTCAGTTGAAGATAGGGCGTTAAACGTACTCAAAGACCTGATTTTTTCGTGAGTAAGTCAACGCTGTCACTTCCCGAAGGAGTAGGGTTTTTATTTACGCTATCTGGGGGTTTTAACGGAGTGCTCAGCGAGGCTTTGTTTTTTCGGGCTCACCTGATTCTGTATCTACTCCAGCGATAACCGAGGACTGGAGTAGGAAATGGTTTTAACGGGCCCAACAGAAGTTATCGGGAATCCGTGACGTCACCCTTAATGCGACCTGCGTGAAGAATCGTAGAACCAGGAATATATGCACGAGTATCATTTGTCGGAGATTTTTACCATCTTGTTGACTGCGGACTGTGAGTGACTCAATTTTTTCCCTTTTTCTTCATTTTTAGGGTATTTTGGATGGGTAAGGTCCTCGTTCTTCTCACGAAGGAACGTAGCTCCATTCCAAGGTTGCATTATTGACTCAAACCGATCAATGTTTCACGAGGAAATTCAATTCGTTTCTGAACGATTTCTCAATAATTCGGAGTATATATTTAGATGAGTTGTGACGTACCCGACATTGTTAATGCAAAATGTGGGAGTGAATGGTTATTTTAATTATTTTAATTTACCTCTAATCATTGAGGCTAGCTTGTGAGAACAGAGCTGAGTAGCTTCAAAATTGTGTGTTTGTACATAATTTATTTCGAGGGAAGTACGCACCAGACACAAAGAGAAACAGCCTACAAACACAAGAAAACGTCTACTTATGAAGTAACTATTGCTGCACGAAGCATATTTTCTGGCCTACCTCGAAAATTGAAGGCAAAATAGCAGCGTGCGAACATTGAGGTAGCGTGTTTTGCAATATATCGATTGATCTGCCATTTAAACCTATGGAAAAAGATCGATATGCAGGGTATTCGCGACGAACACCTTAATAATCGATTCTTCACCATACCTTCAAATGGGGAAATATCGATAATCGATCATTCACGCCACGCCACTGCGTGCGAACCTTTCATACTCCTTATCTTGTTAATTCCGCTTACTGCATACATTTTCAGTCCGATATATACAGTGTGTCTGGCATCAGGAAAAACCGGAATATATCATGAATTTTGGCCGATCAGAAAAAAGTCAGGAGAATATCCCTGATATTTTCCTGAGCGGAGAAGTCTTACTGCTTTTTGCCTACCGTGCCAGGAGTCGTCGCATCGACATTGTATACTTGCGTTTTCATCATTTTATACTAGTTTCTTATCATAAGAACTGTATCAGAAAATTTGGTTTCCGCATGCATTTACGCAATAAATATAGTTTTTACAAGAAAAATCAGGAAAATATCGGGAATTTCCAAAATGAAAAAATACTGGACACCCTGGATAATGCCACCGCCCACCTCACCGATGCAATCAAAGTGAATGAACCATGCTATGCAATATTTTAAGACCAATTAGTACAGCACCAGAAATCGTTCAATAAAACGAAGCCGCTTGCTTCTGAAATAACTCTTTCCGTAACATCCCTCGTCATAACTCATTCATAATCGGACCCAGTCGTGAGCAATAAATTTCGGAGCCCGTTACTCGGATACGACTTTTATGAATGAAAATCGTGGAGTCGTAATTTCTAATGAATCTGTACGTTGGTCTGCCTGGGAACGCAGGTTTGATTCTCAACGCTATCTCAATCGATGCTCAGCTGGAATCCATCGATGACCCGTCCGGAGTCGTGAAATCAGCATACATTGCATTGTTTCCGTTAGCGATCGGGCGGTTCACGGCCCCCAATCTGGCAACGCTGCACGGCCGTTGAAGTCGATTCTGATTGAACGGTGCTCATCAGTCAGCGGTACGTCCTGGTGGATGTTGGAGGAAGTAACTTATCGGATTGGAGGTAAAAATGACGGATGAGATCGCGGTGCTCGTATCTCGTATCCGCGTTTGTTTCCTGGGAAGCTTGGCTTTCTTTTAACTGAAGATGGTTTTAGAGACGGTTGTGCTTTCAGCTGCGGGCCGATTATCAGGGCCGGATTTTCCTACTTGCCGCCCATGGGCCGCCTGTATTTTGCCGCCTTCTTCTGATCCGTTTTGAAATATCAATGAAAACCATCAAGTGAACGTGCCATCGGGGGAGGGTTGCATAAGACGCGTTTACTCGTGTTGAACACATTTTTTGGGAAAGCTCTGTCAACACTACTAGCGAAAGGTCACGGAACATTGCGCGAAAGTCAAGTTTCGTAAACCTATCTCTCATGGACAAGGCCTTCCATTCATAAGAAATGAACGAAAAAATTATGAAAGAACAAACACAAAATTTGGTTAAATGATTTTAACTTCCGCCACCGCGCCGTGTTTGGCGCAATGCGTGAAGTATTCACGCAGGCTTGTAGGCGCTATGCGTTTCACGCTGACCGCACTGTGTTTGGCGCAATGCGTGAAGTATTCGTGCAGTTTTGTAGGCGCTAATATGAGTTACATGCTGATTGCCGCGCCGAGGGCTTCTCCTTTTCTTCTCAAGTCCTCGTCATCATGTCTCCCTAAGTCTCGCGGTTCCAGGCCAAATTGTGTGTTTGGTTTCTCTCTTAACTCAACTAATTAAAGGTGCTGTCTCTTGTATCACTGAAAGACGACAAAATTAGAAATTACTATACTCTCAGGAAATGAGAGATTTTGTAGCCTTTTCTTGTTTGTAATTTTTTTTTTCTAAATCCGATTTTTTTTATACCTACATTAATTGCATTCATTGCAAGATTTCCCGCCATGGGCCGCGGCCCATGTGGCCACCCCCTTAATCCGGCCCTGCCGATTATTGAAATTGATAGACATAGCTATAGACAAAGAAGACCAAAGAGATATGGAGGGATCCTATCGGAGGAAGCGGGTGGTTGCAATGGACAGAGGAGGTAGGTAATAGACAACCCACGAGGGACCCGACTGTTAGTCCATCATTTTTTCCCTTAGTCTATAGGAACCACTCATTTCAACCAGTAGGATAGCTCCATACTCCTTATGTCTTCTTTGTCTATCGCCTTGTCTATCAATTTCAATAATCGGCCCGCAGATCAGTTTGGCGAATGCAGGAGTTGAATCAGAGACAAGAGACCCTCCATTCGAATCTCGGCTATGGTGGAAGATTTTACTTTCGGGACTTTAACATTCAACTGTTGACTTGCATTATACATATGGTTGGTGTTTAACAACGTGTTGGCAGTTTCGTTTTCGTCGTGGCATTTTCCATGGTTTTATAACGAAATAAGTCCAATTTCAACTGACCTTTTCATTTAGTGGCGCTAGTCCCTTTATTCAAAGCGGAAGGTCAACGACAGTTATGAAAGTTTTAGACTCCCCCGCATTCTAATGTCTTGGCCAAGGCCTCCGATTCCAGAGCATCATCGGGATACTTCGAAAGGCTAATATTCTTCGGCCAATTTTGTCAACGCCGCGCACGGCAGTTTCATTTTATTGTTGTACGGAGCTTAAAAATAACTCCTAACCTTGCCCGCGTATGAATTCCGTCCGTTTGATTCCGCGGTAATTTCAGCAAACGACGGCTTTGAAATTAACCTTCTGAAAACACAATGCGAAGTTAAATGCGAGAAAGCTCTCAGCTGTTTGTAATGGTAATGCCGCGCGGGTGGTTCGAGCTCTTCATCTTCAATTGTTGGCTCTGCGAAACTGAAATAGGTCGGTGTCCCGCCCAAATTGCATCGAGAATACTTCACTGAAATATCACGTTCTAGTATTTAAAATCCTCATCATATCTGCCGAGAACCTTTTTTATTTCGGTTCCGTAAAACTGAAAATATTTTCTGAAAAAATGCTCAGATTTATTCTCACAGTCAGTTGGAAATAATCCCTTCTTGGTAAATGGCTTGACGTACATAACTTTTCGAAGAGAACTCTTTTGCCACGAGCACGGGAGGCTTCATAAGGTTTGTTTAAGACGAGTAACGTATCGTCTTAAAAGGAAAATTTTTCCCTTCGAGTAGAATTTATCATTGTAACTTTCAAAATAAATCCTTGCTTGGGATTTTAAATTTATTTACCTACCAGCATAAAAAATGGAAAATAAAGAAGGCTTTATACTTGGGCTCTAAGAGCTCTATGACCTAGCCTCATGCTCAGCATGTCCGTATACCCTACAGTGCACAGCTGCTAGCTGGTGGCGCGGGATTTTTTGATCACACTGAAAAACTCTATTCTTGAGATATTACTTTGATTTATAGCGTCGTTTCTTGTCGACAAAATTTGGTATTTCCTAGTTAAATCCGTCCGGATTTAACTTTAAGTTAGTTTTTTTGAGTTCAAGAAACGTTGTTTCGCTATCGTTAAATCTAAGTCAAAAGAAACGATATCGGAACAACGGTTCTTTAACTTAAAAACTGACTTTAAGTTGCATCCATGGATTTAACTTATAATACTTTTATATTACTATTATTATATAGTAATTTATTTAAATTTTATATTATTATACTTTTATACTATAACTTATAATATGTCGACAAAATAATATCTCGAGAAAATTTTTTGCGCACCCTGTATGACTTGAAAACTCGTCAACCGTGGAGCGAGCTTTAGGCCGAGGATGAGCTTTCAAAGCCACTCAGGCAAATATCACCCGATAAAGCGCATCGGATCGCGGGGGAGGGGTGGCAAGGGAAGGGGGAGGGGTTGGGGGAGCCGCGTGCATAGGTATTTATGCATTCCGAGTAAGTCGTTCATCGCGAATATTATTATCACTGGAGCCGGCATCTAGTGCCGAACTGATTACTTTATCATATCCTCGCCGTTCGGTCTAGTTCGGAGCCGTCTCCCGGCTCCACTCCCTCTCGCCCCCACGAGCCCCCCTCGATTCTGGTGGTCCCCGATCGAACGGCGCCCCTCCCCTCTCGCTCTTGTCCACCCCCGCATCCCGTGACTTCGTATTGTCCCGTAAGAAACTAACGCTGTTGAGGTTTCGACGGCTAACAAGAGAATGCACGCAGTACAGAGTGGTGCACTGAAAAAAAAATCTCGGTGTATTTACTAAGAAAAGGGTAAAATTACTAAGAACTCAGGGTTTTATTTGATCCCAGTTTTTTCTTGGTAAAATTATCATTTATGGAATTGGTAATTTTACCGAGAAATCTCGGTAAAATTATTGAACTTTCTCGGTAATTTTACTGGACCTTGGTAAAATCGCCGATATTTTTCATCGACTGTGGTAGAATTACCGAGATAAAATGGCAAAGTTACCGGGAATTGATTACCAATAAAAGTGGTATCCTTACCTGGAAAAAACAGTAAAAATACCGGTTTTTAGATAAGCTTACCAGTCTGTCTTGGTAAAATTACCAATAATTGGTCAAAAAGTGAGATGGTAAAGGTACCAACGGACCTTGGTAAAAACGCCGAGAATTTTTTTTCAGTGCAAGGAAGAACGTCGCATAAGCCGTCAGACGTTGCTGAATTTCCTCTCAGAAAATATCTAATTTTGAAGAAAGTTATGAATATTTTGCCTTATAATGTTCAGAATATTTCAGATCAATACGAACAAAACTCTCCGTAAAATACTTTTATTTTTTTTTATTTCTTACAAAATTATTTTACAAAATACGAATAAGTTTGCATCTTGAACGATTTCTCGTAAATTCGAATAGAAAATGTTTTCTGCATCCCTAGTACAGTCTCTCTTTGACGTGATTACTATATTCTAGTGTTTACTGGCACTTTATACAAGTAAACTGTAACCAGTGGCGTGGCGTGTTTTGCGATGTATCGATTGACCCGCCATTTAAACCTATGGAAAATGATCGATGAACAGGGTGCTCCCAACGAACATCTTAATAATCGATTCTTTGCCGTAGCTTCAAGAGGGGAAACATCGAAAAACGATCATTCACGCCTCGCCACTGACTGTAACATAGAAAAACCAGGAGGGAGTTTGGAAGATGCTCTCATCGGAAAGCAGAAACGTGCAGGAAGATCAGTAGGTATACTTAAAATGTCTCTTTGTTGAAAATCAATTTTAGAAAATCAGAACCGTGAGGTCTCTCCCAAAGAATCCTCTAATGAACAGTGGCGTAGCGTGAATTGCGATTTATCGATTTTTGTGACATTTAAACCTATGGTAAAGTATCGATAATTAAGGTGTTCGCTGCGAACACTCTGTTTATCGATCCTTTTCCATAAGTTTAAAAGGCATAACAATCGATAAATCGCGATTCACGCCAGGCCACTGCTAATGAATTGTTGCTAAGAGTCCGCAACCTCCGACTGTGCGCCGAGGTTCTTTTCGCCTTATATACACGACCGGCTTTTTATGGGACTTTAATGCGGCATCCTCCCCTTCCCCTTTCCACAAGGAATGAGGAGATTGTTTCTTTTTTCGGCGTCTACCGTATTACGCTCTTCTCGCGGTTAATTTACGAGACGCTTTCATCCGTTTGTTTGCCTTTCGCCAATCCGAATCCGTCGCCAATTCTGCCGTGCTGAGGAAAAACGCCGTATGAACCACCAGGCATTGCCAAATTTCCTTCAATAAAACACGCATTTCCTGGTGAACTTATGAATATTTTTCTTCCAATTTTTCAGATAATTTCGTTCCCAATCTCACCTGAAGTTCCTGAAAATTTCAAAGACAAATGTTCATATCTTTACTCGAAAATGAACATTTTGTAGAAGGAAATTTGGCAACTCTCGAATGTTCCTACGACGTTCTTCCTTGGCACGACAGAATTTTAAATCCCTCGCGCTCGTTCGTCATTTTTTTGCGGTTGCCATGAGACTCGTTTCGCCGTGCTGAGCAAAAACCACGCAACTCCATTTTAATGGGAATGTCATTTAGATAAATGAGTCCTCTTGAGTAGGACACTGTACAGTGTAAACTGCCGCTCTTAGGAAGAACGTCGTATGAATTTACGGCGTCGCCAAGTTTCGGAAATTGCGAACAAAATTATCTGAAAAATTGGAAGGATAATATTCATACGTTTATATCAGGAAATTCGTGTTTTATCAAAGGAAATTTGGCAACGCCTGAAGGTTCATACGGCGATCTTCCTTCGCACGGCAGTATAGAAACGCAGCCCGTGCAGATCATTGGACCCAGCTCTGCCATTCTAAGGAAAAACGCCGTATGAACCTTCAGGCGTTGCCAAATTTCCGTTGACAAATCTCTAATTTATAGGAAAATTTCTGAATATTTTTCTGTCAATTTTTCAGATAATTTTGTATGTAATTATTTGATCTAAATTGTTGGAAAATTCAAAGGAAAAATATTCATAACCAGTGTTCGAAACTCACCTTCCAGTTTTAGGAGCCATGTGGCGCATCAAGCCCCATTTTTAGGCGCCAAATTGACTTTTTGCCTATATATTACGGCGCATCTAGTGAAAAATTAGACGCAAGATGTTATCTTAACAAAACTAGAAGTAGCTGTAACTTGGGGAAGACAACAGAACTAAGAATGAAATTGTGAAGAATATAAAAAGCAAGCTTTTATTTGTAGTGCTGTAAATTCTGAGTTTTTTCAATTCAAATAGATTTGTTTTTCTCTCTTTATGTGACTTCCCGTGAAAATCCAGATTTTTAGGGGTAAATTTTCAGGGACCATGTTGGCGCAGAGCCTTCACTTTTTAGGCGCCATGGCCGATTTTTAGGCGCATTTGGCGCGTTGGCGCCTGCAAGTTTCGAACACTGTTCACAACTTTCCTCAAAAATTAACATTTTATCGGAGGAAATGTGGAAACTCTCGAATCCTCATACGACGTTCTTCCTTAGCACGGCAGGCTGAGCATCTCGGATACGTAGACTAGGACCGGAGGCGGTAGTGGGTTGGATGATCGGAAGATGGGAGCGCGGCCAACGGAGAGGAAGCTGAATGCCCTCTTTGTCCACTCGTCTTTCCACGCACCACGCATTGGTGCATTGGCCGCGGCCTTGCGTCGTCGTCGCGTCGTGTCGCGGTTGTTCATCCGCGAACCGCGAGAATCGCGAAATTCGCGCCCGTTATCCACCGGTCGGCCGCTATTATTTCTATCCCGCCGTGTCATTGATGCCGCCTCCGCGCCCTCTTTTTACACATCAATGGAGAGAGTTGGAAAACACGTTTTTAGGTTGTGACTTTTTTCAGCTTTTTTCCAAGATCTGTATACTCCTACTGGGGGGTGTGCATTCTGGCTGCTACATGGCCCAACCCCTAAAGGGCGCTTTGCCCCCTCTACCTACAGGAAGAAAAAAAACTACGTGCGTGGGACCCGCAGTTGAGGTCATATGGATCTCTGAATTTTTCGGATCACGATTTTTCTAAGCTTTTTGGCCAATTTTTCGGTTCCAGACGATTCCTTAGGCAGGATGTCCACAAATCCGGAAATTCCGGAAATAATACTGATTTCTTTCTTAAGGGCTGTCCGGGAGTTCTATGAAAGTGCGAAATTCCGCAAGGAGGTTCGGAATTTTGTCATTTTTGCCGCAATTTGAGCGAGAAATTCACATTTTTGAAATTTTCCGAATTTCGTCAATTGGAAGTTCTGAAAAAGTACTGCATTTTTCTGTTGAGAAGGTACACGGAGAAAAAAACTTCGTGCGTGGGACCCGAAGTTGAGGTCATATGTGTCTCTGAATGCCCGAGGTCCCTGTATTCTGCCGCCCCCTTTTCATTCGTTTTGAAACATCAATGAAAAACATCAAGTGAACGTGCCAGCGGGGGAGGAGTGCGTAAGACGCGTTTACTCGTGTTGAACACATTTTTTGGGAAAGCCCTGTCAACACTACTAGCAAAAGGTCACGGAACTTTGCGCGAAAGTCAAGTTTCGTAAACCTATCTCTAATGGACAAGGCCTTCCATTCATAAGAAATGAACGAACATATTATGAAAGAACGAACACAAAATTTGGGTTAATGATTTTAACTTCCGCCGCCGTGCCGCGCCGACCGCACCGAGTTTGGCGCAATGCGTGAAGTATTCATGCATTCCTGTAGGCGCTATCCGTTTCACGCTGGCCACAATAACCGCACTGTGTTTGATGCAATGCGTGAAGTATTCGTGCAGTCTTGTGGACGCTGATATGTGTTACATGCCGATTGCCGTGCCGAGGGCTTCTCCTTTTCATCTCTAGTCCTCGTCATCATTTCTCCGTAAGTCGCGTCGCGCCGTTCCAGGCCAAATTGTGTGTTTGGTTTCTCTCTTAACTCGACTACTTCACGGAGAAAAAAAACTCGTGCGTGGGACCCGAAGTTCAGGTCATATGGATCTCTGAAGTTTTCAGATTGAGCATCTGAACACTTTAGGTCTAGCTGCCGAAGTTCGGATCACACATCTGAAACTTCAGCTCTTGCATCTGAAGTACTTCGGTTCTCACGTCCGAAGTACTTCGGTTCTCACATCCGAAGTACTTCGGTTCTCACATCTGAAGTACTTCAGATGTGAAAACTGAAGTTTCAGATGTATGATCCGAACTTCGGTAGCTAGACCTAAAGTGTTCAGATGCTCAATCTGAAAACTTCAGAGATCCATATGACCTGAACTTCGGGTCCCACGCACGAGTTTTTTTTCTCCGTGTTAAAGGTGCTGTCTCTTGTATCACTGAAAGACGACAAAATTACTATAATCTCAGGAAATGAGTGATTTTGTAGCCTTTTCTCGTTTGTAATTTTTATTTTCTAAATCCGATTTTTTTTATAACTACATTTAAAAAAATTGCAAAATTTGCCGCCCCCTAGATTTCCCGCCATGGGCCGCAGCCCATGTGGCCACCCCCTAAATCCGGCCCTGAGGAAAGGGACTATCGCCTGTCAAAAGGGTGAAAGATAGAAGCGAAACAGGATACAAATCAACGTGCTCTTGAGTTGAGAAATTGCCTACCTCTGCACAGTGAAGGCGAACACGTGGACACTCTGAGACCGCCACGTAGCGACTAATGACAGCTTTTTTTCATGTTCCCCATTTTTCGTCCCCAAACTTTGAATCGCTGCCAAGAAGTAATTTTTTAGGTATTTTCTACTCCAAATGATTAGACTCAATCTCTTTGAGCAGTGATTCAGTTTTTTATCCCTACATCAAGGCACATTTTGCGTGACCCCATCGCAATTATTTTTCCCACGGGTGAATCATACCGACCACTTTCCTCACAGTGCCAGCAGAGGATATGCAGCTAATCTTATCAACATACTGTTGCAGCTTACTTCACGATTCTTCATGCTTTTCACCATCCATATGAAAGTTTTTCTGTATAATTCATAACTGTGCCACAAGGAAAAAAGCTGTTTGCGTCAAAAAAAAAAAGTTCCTCCAACCGTTCTAAGAAAACGAAACAGGAGTATGTCTTCTGCATGGCTTTTTATAAGCGGGTGGGAATATTATCCTCTTTTTCGGCGTATAAATATTCTAAATTAATTTTTTATGTATAATTACATGATTTATAACTCGTGTGGGCGGCACTTTTGTACCCACTAGTTGTTCCAAAGAAGGGCAGTGGAATGGGTCAATCAAGGGTGCTGAAAAAAATTGGCTCCCAATCTTACGCGGAATCTTGAGAGGTGCTCTCCGTACTCTCTCACCTGAAGGAGTTCCGCGAAAAGGTAATAAAAAATTACTGACTTATATTTGGATGTATTTCTATCAAGCGGACCTAAGCGCCATAGGGTGAGGAAGGTAGAGGGGGGCTTGGATTGGCGGCGGAATCGGGCGTCCGGCTTATTCTGTCCTATACTCGCAATGCTTTTCCATGGCGCTTAGGTCCGTTAGACAGAACGTGCTATCCGGGATTCTAAATTCCTCAAAAGGAACTCAAATTGGCGCTTAGTTCCGTTTGATAGAAATACGTCCATTTCAGAACACGCAGTTATTGAAAAGTATGAGAGATGCGGAATGCGAATAAAAAAGCTATCCATATTTTAGCATGTTTGAAGTATGTAAAGGAGGAGAATGTATCGCTGCTAACAATGAATTATTCTTACTTTTCAATTTAGGAAGAAATATCCTCCACGCTCCCGGTTTTGTAAGGAACCGCCCCTGCTAAAAATGTTCCGTGTGGATGATTTCCATGAAGTTGATTTCCATGAAAAAATGACACGGAAAAATGGAACAGGAAATATTTCCATGTGGCTGATTTCCGTGTGGCTGATTTCCATGTGGCTTATTTCCATGAAAATTTTTCATGGAAACGAAATCATTTCCGTGAAAATTTTTCATGGAAACGAAATCATTTCCGTGACAATTTTTCATGGAAAGAAAACCATTTGCATAAAAATGATCACAAGAAGGTTTCAGTACCATCCAAATTGCTCACGGAAATTAAATAAATCTTAGAATCAAGACAAAGGAGACAAGCGTCCCAATGGGAGCACATGATATTTGGACCATGCAGACATACTCAGTAAAATAGAAAATGAACAAACAACACTCACCAACTCGCTCAAATCTGTAATCCACTGGGTCAGAAAAATCCACTTGAAGACAAAAAATCCAAAGAGCTTGATGCAAAAACGGCTTTTTTCGCCCCCCCTCTGGAAGTTCCTCAGACTTTGTCTATTGATTACTCATACTTGAGCGCTTCTTTTCCCAAATTTTCAGACCCCCAAAAAATTTTGGGGGGGAGCTAGGGGGGGTGGAAGTCAAAACCTGTGAACCTCGATATCTCTTGAACAAAGAAAGATATCGAGGTCCGGTTTGGACGAAAAATCGTCTAAAATTGCATACTTTAAGATTCTAAAGGTCGAAATCCCGATATCACATTTTTAAGTCAACATATGTGCTTTTTTCCAGTTTTTAGGTCTAGAAAATTTCTTTTAAACGAAAAATTTACAAAGATCTCAATTTTTTATTTGAACCAAAACCAGTTTTTTAAATTGTTCGTCTTTTTCCGCATCCAACGAGTGGTCCATTAAGCTGGGGAACCAAACGGTTCCGGAGTTATGATCGATTGAAGTTTCCGCTCAACGCGCGCCGACCGATTTTCGCGCGCAAAAAAGTCGGATTTGACTGTTATTAGATCAGATTGAATGTTCAAACTGAGCAAAATGCTTTATTAGGGACTCTTGAGGGTCGCTGAGTTCAGAAATTACAGATACTTCCAAATAATTTACGTTTTTAAAATTACAGCTCCGCAGCGCTATTTTAGAGGCCCACTGAGCGGCCGGTCGGCGCTCAGTGGTCCTGTCCGAAGCTGCAATTTTAAAAACGTGAATTTTTTGGAAGTATCTGTAATTTCTGAACTCAGCGACCCTCAAGAGTCCCTAATAAAGCATTTTGCTCAGTTTGAACATTCAATCTGATCTAATAACAGTCAAATCCGACTTTTTTGCGCGCGAAAATCGGTCGGCGCGCGTTGAGCGGAAACTTCAATCGATCATAACTCCGGAACCGTTTGGTTCCCCAGCTTAATGGACCACTCGTTGGATGCGGAAAAAGACGAACAATTTAAAAAACTGGTTTTGGTTCAAATAAAAAATTGAGATCTTTGTAAATTTTTCGTTTAAAAGAAATTTTCTTGACCTAAAAACTGGAAAAAAGCACATATGTTGACTTAAAAATGTGATATCGGGATTTCGACCTTTAGAATCTTAAAGTATGCAATTTTAGACGATTTTTCGTCCAAACCGGACCTCGATATCTTTCTTTGTTCAAGAGATATCGAGGTTCACAGGTTTTGACTTCCACCCCCCCTAGCTCCCCCCAAAATTTTTTGGGGGTCTGAAAATTTGGGAAAAGAAGCGCTCAAGTATGAGTAATCAATAGACAAAGTCTGAAGAACTTCCAGAGGGGGGGCGAAAAAAGCCGTTTTTGCATCAAGCTCTTTCCGATTAGAACTGGTGCAGGTACGAAGGAACTTTTGAAAACACGATGAGTGCATTGTAAAAATATCTAAAGCACTCTTTAACGTAAGAGAAAAAATTAGCACCATGATTTAATAGCTGATCAATACAGAACACCACTCTCAGAAAAGCACTGACACAACACGATTTTCCAGTTTAGTTTTAGAGGAGAAAGCATTTTTCAAAAGATGCGACATCATAGATCCACAGCTTAAATAATTTCACGATTTACTACGATCATTGATGATATTAAGGTAGCCATCGATTCTCTACCCGACGTTCCTTCCACACATGACAGGAAACATCTACAGGCATAGAGCAAATGGCACTGAGCAGCAATGTACATCTGATAAGGCAAGCTCCTGGAAGTGTCGATCTGCAAAAATACAAAGCGGGAGACAGATCATCAAATTGATCTACCTATGGTTAATGGCCGTCCTTGGAGACAGACAATAAACTACGTAACAATATATCAACCACCTTTTGATAACAGAACGAATTTAAAATGAGAGCAAGACCCTTCCTTATGGAGGGAGGGCCAAGAAACATTTAAAAACGGAACATTTTACTACGGACAGGTCTGAGCCACTGAATAAAATACATTCCACCAGTCAATAAAATTTTAAATTTTGAATGTTGATGGATAACCTGATTGCCAGTATACATTGAGTTGAAACCAGTCGAAACATCTGATACGTAGAGCGGTTCATTCTTATAGAAGCTTCCGATGTAGTTCCAGATAGGTACTTTAAAATTAGACACCGGTCAAATGTAGTACAAGAGAGGAAATGGGTGCAACAAAACTTTAATTGTCCTTGATTCTTTTGAAGACACAAGGAAAATGCAGGCAGTATGAGGATGTTCCAACAGACTACCTATAGCACTCGCCTGCAAGAGTTGGGAAGTTTCTACTTGTGATGAAGTCCGCGGATAATAAGATTTGCACTTAGAGAGTGCAACAGAAGATCCACCATCTTGATTCTGGTCTTTCCCTTCAATGCTAAATAGATGAAAGATTATCTCCCTTCCCACGGAAGGAGTGGATAGATTTATTAGACGTAGACTCTTCGATCAACTTCGTAACCACGGTTAGGAATAGCACATGGTAGTAAATGCATTCGCAAACCAAGAGAATAGAATTCACAATTACCTCGCTCGTTAGAACATATCGACTGAATCGTAAATCGGCAAAGAAAATTAAACTCGAGTTACTTGATCAGTATAGCTTGACATGACAAATGTGTAATGTAAGTACAAGGTGACAGGCTCATACTTAGGTGTGTCCGTCGTCAAGAAGTGAATGAGAGATAATTTACCTGTGTTCGATGAAACTGAGTATAGTCAAGTAGACGCCGATAATACAATCGATTCTTCGTTAAGAATCATGAAAAGTAGATCAAATTAAGTTTTCATTTTGAAATTCACGGCATGGCATGCATGGCTTGGCTGGCTGGGTGGATTGAATTGAACAATGGTCCGGAGTTCCGAGTGCGAGTTGGACATCGAACAGTTGGACGAGGGACCATTCCGCGGTTCCGCCTTCTGCCTTTTTATCGAGGTTGCGTATGAAAATGAGTGAAAATCAGCCGCTATAATGATTATAGAAAGCCAGTTTTTGTATTTTAATCCTTTTGAAAACATTTGCCTGATAATTATTTAGATAATAAATACAACCCTGGAAGTATCGGCAAGGAACGATTATTCCAGGAACTAGGAACATCTTCACAAAAGTTAGGTTATATTTATCTCTCACATCACCACATCACCTCAAGTAAGTAATTTAATGAATAATTTTTCACTTTCACACCTTTCACAAAAGAATCAAGGACAATTAAAGTTTTGTTGCACCCATTTCCTCTCTTGTACTACATTTGACCGGTGTCTAATTTTAAAGTACCTATCTGGAACTACTTCGGGAGCTTCTATAAGAATGAACCGCTCTACGTATCAGATGTTTCGACTGGTTTCAACTCAATGTATACTGGCAATCAGGTTATCCATCAACATTCAAAATTTAAAATTTTATTGACTGGTGGAATGTATTTTATTCAGTGGCTCAGACCTGTCCGTAGTAAAATGTTCCGTTTTTAAATGTTTCTTGGCCCTCCCTCCATAAGGAAGGGTCTTGCTCTCATTTTAAATTCGTTCTGTTATCAAAAGGTGGTTGATATATTGTTACGTAGTTTATTGTCTGTCTCCAAGGACGGCCATTAACCATAGGTAGATCAATTTGATGATCTGTCTCCCGCTTTGTATTTTTGCAGATCGACACTTCCAGGAGCTTGCCTTATCAGATGTACATTGCTGCTCAGTGCCATTTGCTCTATGCCTGTAGATGTTTCCTGTCATGTGTGGAAGGAACGTCGGGTAGAGAATCGATGGCTACCTTAATATCATCAATGATCGTAGTAAATCGTGAAATTATTTAAGCTGTGGATCTATGATGTCGCATCTTTTGAAAAATGCTTTCTCCTCTAAAACTAAACTGGAAAATCGTGTTGTGTCAGTGCTTTTCTGAGAGTGGTGTTCTGTATTGATCAGCTATTAAATCATGGTGCTAATTTTTCTCTTACGTTAAAGAGTGCTTTAGATATTTTTACAATGCACTCATCGTGTTTTCAAAAGTTCCTTCGTACCTGCACCAGTTCTAATCGGAAATTTGGATTTATTGTCTTCAAGTGGATTTTTCTGACCCAGTGGATTACAGACTTGAGCGAGTTGGTGAGTGTTGTTTGTTCATTTTCTATTTTATTGAGTATGTCTGCATGACAGATGTCATCCATTATTACTTTGCATGATGCATATTTAGCTGAAAGATTCTCTTTACACATGCCTAGTGGAAGATACATGTGGGTTTGGAACTGCTAACATGCGAACTTTGAAAAACTACGCTGCTATGATATAGAAAATCCTACAAGTCCAAGAAGGTCTATGCGCTGATATCAATTACATACTGACATATACCCGTCAAACAAGTTCCCATGGCTGTCATAGATGGCCTGCCCACAAAGTATGTCTGAAAGGGTGGCCCTAATTTTCATCAGGGAGCTTTGAGTACACCATGTACTTTTTAAGATTATTGTGCTTATTATTGCTTTCACTTGAGTGTAGATGTAAGTACATACTAAGCTTTTATCCATCATACATTTTGGCACATTTCTTTAATTATTGAGCTTCATAAAATTTCAGGTACTTGATTTTCAGGGGCTGAGATCGAAATCATATCATTAAAAAAAATTGGTTCCAGCAATTCTTTTCAAATTCTTTACAAAAAAATTTAGAGGATTTAATAACTGAAGATAAAAACATAACATGCTAAACACTACCTTCTGATGAAAAAGTACTTAAGTGATGACCAAAATTGAGACTTTTTTCGATCACCCTGATATGGGGATCTTCTTCACCTCCTTTCTAAACATACGCCTGAGAAGAAAAAATTTGACTGCTAATGCAACCCGCAACAATGATCGTATAGCTCTTCTTTCGGTTTTTTCCTTTTTCCCTTCATTTCCCCCCCCCCCCCTTCCAAAACTTAAGATTTTTCCTTTTCATGTCATAATGAGCCCATAGCACAGAAGTTTTCAAAAATGATTGGAATTCACGAAATTTCATTTTATGAAGTTACATATAAAATCTTGCATCTCTGGTTTGAACCGTATACCGAGTATAATTCCTTGGCGCGCACCTTGCGGAGCGCCTTCAACATCGTAGTTATGCTTCAAACGCGACACTCACGCTCCGATGTGTAATTTTCGCATGTTGCGCATGTCGGAGCGTATGTCCAGTTTAGAATTGCCCAAAAATTGAAAGATTTTAAAGCCGCGAAATTCATGTTTAAATCCGCAATTTTTATTTCCATGCCGAACTGAGAAGGGGATTTTCAATTCCATGAAGGCTTGATGGAAATGACTTGGTTTCCGTGTGAGTTGCATGGAAGTGTTATGAGTTCCATGTCGAGCTCACAAGGAAATATTTTCATTTCCATGAAGACTTGATGGAAATGACTTGGTTTCCGTGTGAGTTGCATGGAAACGTTATGATTTCCATGTCGAGCTCACAAGGAAATGTTTTCATTTCCATGACGGCTTGATGGAAATGACTTGGTTTCCATGTGAGTTTCATGGAAACGTTATGATTTCCATGTCGAAGGACATGGAAGTCAGACGATTTCCATGAAATCACATGGAAATCGGGTCATTTCCACGTGAATTCACATGGAACATTTTTAGCAGGGGCTCCTCCAGGAATTATTAATATCTTCTTACATCTTTCCAAGGATTTATCACGACGGACAGTCTTTCGAGGGAGTCAGAAAATGCAGTTACTTAATTTAGGGATGCAACAAGTTTTCCCATTTTTCTGACGTCTGCATTCTTAAGACTCCTGTTTTTCCAATGTTTTTAAATCTAGATATGACCCTTTTTTGTCCCCTATTCACAGATTGCCACTATTTTGCGCTCAATACGCAAATTTCACGGCAATCCAATGAAAAACACTCACTGGAATAAAAATGACATTGTATCTAGAGTCCAGACTCTTAAAAACATCGACAAGAAAAAGTACTCTTGATTCAATCAGAATCTAGCTTAAATCAAGAACCAAGTCTCTTAAATGAAGCGGATTTCGTTTTGATTCAAGCAAAAATCCGATTGAATCAAGAGTATGTTTTCTTTTCAATATTTTCAAGAGTCTGGACTAGATTCAATGTGTTTTTTTTCCAGTGCTCGCGAATTTCAACGCGATCTTAAAGAAGCCACGCGATTCAATGGCTATCGCGAACCGGCTTATCCAGTTTTTACAGAAATCCCAGTTTTCTTGCAGACGAGCTGCCACGTAAATCGCGATCATGATTACGATATCGGGTAGTTTCTGCTTCGATGCATCCCTTTATTCCCAAATTTTACGAACAGCCTTGAATTCGTCATTCCCCTCACGAAATAACGTAACTCCATTCCAATGTTGCCATATTTTCTCTCGTAAATTCCTTATTAACAAGAGGAATCTTGAGCATCCCCAACTGAAAACTTCCCCGATTTTTCCTCAGATTTCATACAAAAATCAGAAACATTTTTGATAAAAATTGCACTTGTACATTTTTTAAAGAGAAATTAATTGTTTGAGTGAACTTGGAATGGAGTTACGACCCTTTGCACGGGAAACAACGAATTATAGACGAAAACCCTCAAGAGGCCTCTCCTGTGCAAGAAAAAATCTTGTTTTCCCCCGGAAATTCGTAAATATTATAATTTCGAGATAGACCAGAACATGGTGGTCAAGTTTGAATGACGTCTTTGACGAAGGGGTTGAAACCCCTTGAAATTTGCGTCGAGGATCATTAATTTTTCCTCCCTTTGACTCGCATCCGTTTCTTCGGCGAGCACAAAGCCGAGGAGAGGACCGCACGACGGAGTCATCTTTTGCGTTTATTGTAAACGACATCAAAGTAGCTTTAAAATGAGTGACAGTAAAACAACATCCCTCCTTATTAAAAATCAAAAGCTCCCGCTTCTAAGACCCAGACTCAACGTCTGAAGGGGTTGATTTCCATGCACCCTTCTCCTTGGCAGAACGGTTTGTGTCTCCTCGGGCAGCGCCAAATTGTGCAGTATCGTAGTTAAACAGAAAGGAACCAATAAGCCACATCAACTATTGCCAATTTAATTTTTTCCAAAAGCACGTTTGTGCGAATTTATCTGAAAAATTTGCTCAGTACTTTGCCGAAAATTTACTGAAATTTGCACAAAAATCTGCACATCAACCGTTCTCATGTAAAAAATTAAATTGCCCCGTTTTTGGCAATAACTGATGTGGCTTGGCTCCTTTCTGCTTAACGCGGTCCAATATTTTTGCGGAGAATACGCTGTTCTCACAGAGCGAAATGGACACTTCCCGTGGAGTTAATTCCACTCTGATAAAGGTGTGAATTTCACCCCGCAACAGAACTAGCAAGTAGCTGTAACTTGGGGAAGACAAAAGCGCAAAGGATGAAATCGTGAAGAATAGAAAAAACTTTCACTTGTAGTGTTGAAAATTCCGAATAATCACCTGATATGAAAATTCAGATTTTTAGGGGGCAATTTTTAGGGGCCACGTTGGCGCAGAGCCTTCATTTTTTAGGCGCAATGGCCGACTTTTCAGGCGCATTTGGCGCGTTGGCGCCTGTGAGTTTCGAACACTGACTCCAAGATCTCTAACCGTCTCTGGGACAAAACTCTTCCCTACCTCGCGCACCTCAGCAAAAAAACGCACCGTCATAAGAGCGGTATAAACCCATCTTTTTAATACTGCAGTTTTATAGTTTCCTTATTAAGATGGCCGGCTATTTCGGGTGCAACGAAGTTAGCCCCGGCGAGACGCCACTGTTAACGATGATCCCAACATCGCATCGCCGCGCCGCCGGCATGAGCTTCCGTCTCATATCTCGAGCGCCCCCACCCCCTCGATCTTTTTATCCCCCTCCCCCTGTTCGACCTGTTTATAACTGTGTTTATAATAAACGCACGTCGAGCGCATTTTTACGACCCGGTCGAAACAATCGCAGTGCTTTCAGGAGTCGGTGCTAAAAGGATTTTCAATGGCCGATCTCGGATCCTCGGCGCGGAGCTGCCCTTTTTTGATTCGCCGCACACTGGTTCGAGTTACTCAAAGAGGTCCGACAAAAAATGTTTGACAAAATCTGCAAATTTTGATGTTTATTTCGTCACATTTTAATTTTCGAGGGGTGTTCCTAGAAGAAAATTTTACGAGGAGACCATTGGAACCACTTTTAGACCCTCAAAGGTTTGCACCGACGGAGTTATAAGCGTTTAAAATTTCCGAATTTTGTCCGACCTCGCCTATTGACTCGTTCCACTGTGCGCCAAACCTGTCGCTTCTTTTTATTTCCGGCGCGGAATTCGTTTTTTTAATCCTGGCTCGATCTGAGCCGAGGATGAGAGGGCGTAGGGGATCTCTTGAAAAAGCACATTTGAGGGGCGAGGTGAGGGGCATTCATATGGGCGACGGCAAACTGCCACCCGGGTGGCAGTTTGCAAGAAATTTGTATGAAAACTGCCACCCGTATAAATTTGAAAACTGCCACGGGTAGTGAAAACTGCCACCCGTGTAAAGAGGTTGTTCCATCCCCCATTAGATTTGGCCCCCTATCAGATATGATCCATCTTTTCAGGAGTGATACAGTAGCATGCGAGACGTTCAAATATGGCAGTCATTTTGACTTAGGCCCCCCCAGAGAGGGGGGGCGGGGGGTCAAAGTCAAAACCTTCAACTGCCTATAACTTTTGAGCGAAAAATCGGATTGAGTTGAACTTTTTTTTAAATGAAAGATCTCAAAAAGATCTATCTGCTGATACCAGAAAAATTGAAAAAAAGTTAAATTTAATGCAAATTTTTAGCAATTTTTCAATTTTTTAGGGGACAAAATTTTCAATTTTGTCTTGTTTCGGCACCGCGCAATGACTCTACTAAAACAAAAACCAGTTTTTTAGATTCTAAACTTAATTTCCTACCAGATGCAAAAAACCGCATCTTGGGGAAACGTTTAGATCGCGAGCTATGGCTCGTCAAAGTTAGCCCCGCGCTGAGCGCGCGCGCCCTGCGCTGTTCGCATATCCTCTGCGCGTCTGCCACCGATCCTGTTGCCCCTCCTCCCCCTTCCTAAATGCAAATTAACATTCTACTACCCAGCTTTCGTATATATCTGCGTTATAGGTACGTGAAAATTTCAGCAAGTTCGTGATCTCCAGTGGAATTGATGCTTTATTTCGCTCCCCCCCCCCCCAACCCGGCCACTGGCACTGAAGTGTGCCCCTGCCAACAACGAAATCATTTTATATTTCTCAAAGCTATGTGGAGAAAAATCGTGCGAAATATTTTTTAATTCCTCAGCAGCCTATTATGAATACCCATAATAATGTCGGCCGTCTCATGAATGGTAAACGCTCAATACACCGAAAAGTGGTTGGGAGGTGGGATAAAAAATTACCTCAATTCGATCTCGTAGTCACAGGGTGCTACATCAGCAAAAACATGAAACAAGAAAATTTATATATTTCTTTTTTGCACAATATTTGGAGCACAGTGGCCGGGTTGGGGGGGGGGGGGGGGGGGAGCGAAATAAAGCATCAATTCCACTGGAAATCACGAACTTGCTGAAATTTTCACGTACCTATAACGCAGATATATACGAAAGCTGGGTAGTAGAATGTTAATTTGCATTTAGGAAGGGGGAGGAGGGGCAACAGGATCGGTGGCAGACGCGCAGAGGATATGCGAACAGCGCAGGGCGCGCGCGCTCAGCGCGGGGCTAACTTTGACGAGCCATAGCTCGCGATCTAAACGTTTCCCCAAGATGCGGTTTTTTGCATCTTGTAGGAAATTAAGTGTAGAATCTAAAAAACTGGTTTTTGTTTTAGTAGAGTCATTGCGCGGTGCCGAAACACGACAAAATTGAAAATTTTGTCCCCTAAAAAATTGAAAAATTGCTAAAAATTTGCATTAAATTTAACTTTTTTTCAATTTTTCTGGTATCAGCAGATAGATCTTTTTGAGATCTTTCATTTAAAAAAAAGTTCAACTCAATCCGATTTTTCGCTCAAAAGTTATAGGCAGTTGAAGGTTTTGACTTTGACCCCCCGCCCCCCTCTCTGGGGGGGCCTAAGTCAAAATGACCGCCATATTTGAACGTCTCGCATGCTACTGTATCACTCCTGAAAAGATGGATCATATCTGATAGGGGGCCAAATCTAATGGGGGATGGAACAACCTCTTTGACAACTGCCACCCACATGAATTTCGGCGCACAGAGGGTCGAAGCGGTATTATGGGAAGACTGATTGTGAATCTCAAGCCAGGAGAAGTAGAAATAATAAGATAATGTCTGTGCACAATCGGTTTGTGGGTTAGGACTCACAATCAGTGGAACGTCCGAGTGAAGAAGATAATGTCTGTTTACAAGTAGTTTGTGGGTCAGGACTCACAGTCAGTGCAGCGTTTCGTGCAAGCATCATAACAAGATGTGCGATGATTCTATGGTTCAAGGCGGGA
Source organism: Bemisia tabaci (assembly GCF_918797505.1). Taxonomy (NCBI): domain Eukaryota; kingdom Metazoa; phylum Arthropoda; class Insecta; order Hemiptera; family Aleyrodidae; genus Bemisia; species Bemisia tabaci. The sequence goes on along the minus strand of NC_092802.1, from coordinate 21,632,435 downwards.
GCCAAAGGGGAAATGACGTGATTTTTCGGGGCGATTATAAGTTTGTTTTTCAAAAAAAATTAGGGGGAGGTGTGACAAGATGGACTTGTGCCGGACGGAAAAAATATAAGTGTGGCAGTTGTCACTACCGGTGGCAGTTGTCAAATTTACACGGGGGGCAGTTGTCAAGTCGGGTGGCAGTTTTCAAATTTATACGGGGGCAGTTGTCCATGTTTCCAGGAAATGGGTGGCAGTTTACAGCCTCCCCATTCATATGTTACGTAACGCGCTAGGGGGAGGGGGTGGAGGAGAGCGTTACGTTATTTCGTTTTTACTTGTCGAATTTGGAACCATTAAAAAGTTACCAAAGTCACCAAAGCGTCACCAGGGGTGAGAGGAGGGTCGCAAATGCCGAAATAATACGTAACATAATTAATGAGATATTTCCATATGTTATGATATATTTTATTTTTGTCTCAAGATGTGGGAGGGGATAGAGGAGAGCGTCACGTAATTGTGGTTTTACTTGTTAAATATCGGATTGTGATCTACGCTAAAAAAGCGTTACAAAGAAGAGAGGGAGGTCGAAAATGCCAAAAAAATACGTTACATAAAATTTATGAACGCTCCCTCAGGAGTAGTAAGTGATTTCAAAAAGTTCAATGAACGAAAAGCGCACTGGAAAAAAAAACATTGGATCTAGAGTCCAGACTCTTGAAAACATTGACAAGAAAAATGACTCTTGATTCAATCAGATTTTTGCTTAAATCAAAAGGAAATCCGCTCAAATTAAGAGGCTTGGTTCTTGATTTAAGCTTAAATCTGATTGAATCAAGAGTATTTTTTTCTTCTCGATGTTTTTAAGAGTCTGGACTCTGGATCCAATGGGTTTTTTTTTTTTTTTTTTCAGTGCGATGAGTTTTTGACACATTTCTCAACCTCATTTTTGGCCTTCATGGTTACTTTTTGAAAATTTTCTAAGGTCTTTTTTTGCCTAATTAATCACATTCTTTGTCTTCGAAGAAAGTCTCAGCCCTTGAGAAGATTAATTTATGTAATGTCAAGAGAAATTGTTTATTTGTGGAAGATCCTCCTCATGGAAACGTGAGTATTTATCTCATCGTAACGCATTTTCATATCAAAATTAATGAAATACGTTTATTATTACTCACAATCAGGGGTAAAATCAGTGCCCGAATGTCAGAACAGCAATCGGAATGCTGTAGATGCGCCGTGTCCCATACTCGGAGACTGAATATTTGTCGCTCCATAATTATGCAAATATTCAGCGAAAGTATTGCTTTTTATTTATTCCACTTCAGAAAAAATCCCGCAGACAACCATTAGGAAATTCCGCATGAAATATTTTCGCAATTTAATTAATCTATCGCACGATCAGTTAAATCATTCTTCGGCTCTCAGCATTCAACGCGCTGGACGCCAAGAGGGAACCCAGGAACCGCTGTCCGAATATTTGGTTGAAGTGTCTTTCTTCCATCGATCTTTCCGCACGCCGATTCGCGGTTTTATCGGACCGCGGCTGTTGAAATTTCCATTGCGGTTTTGGTGGTCCGCGGGTCGTAAAACACGAACAAATTGAAATTTTATCGATTGGCTCGTAAAACACGCTTAAAGTAACGTGTTTTGACAGGCAAGTGAGCAAAAGCAGCGAATAAGCGGCCGAAACGCGTTGCCAAATCTACTGCGAAGAAAATTTCAGGAAGATTTTAAAACTTAATCTTTAAAATCTCATCGAAACTCTCCGTGTGAATTTTTTCGCTTCGAGCAGCGAATATCCTCCAAAATTAAACTATATTGCATAGTAAGGTGTAAATTATGATGGAGAACAACGGCTTAGCCTTACCCTGCATATTATAAATATGTTAAAATAAACTAATTAAAATATATTTCATGTCACTTCATTCGCAACCGTCGTTGCAATACAAAAAGACCGATTTTCTTTGGTCCAACCATTCTGACGTCAGACATATCCCTAGATCTTCGACTCCTTCCTTCCTCATGTCATGTCCCCTTCCCGTTCCACCTTTATGCTTTAAACGAGTTTTTAGGCAACCTTATACCCAAGTAACTGGCATCATTTACACACGCATCCTAATGGGGGGATTCTTCCTCAACAAAACTTAAAATGGCTACATAAAAAAGGAAAGAAAAAAGAAAGGTCAGAGAGAAAAGAGAAAGGTCAGAGAGAAAAAAGAAGTGCTTTTTTTATCCCTAAAAATCTATCTGTTAAGCATGCGCATTTTAATGCGGGATCTGCCATGGTTTTTTTAATTTTTACATTTACAATCATCAAAACACAATTCCGTGACTTGATAACTTACCCATTCTTTATCGGTTTCCTCGGTTAGTGTGAGGTTGTCCAACAATACACTGGAAAAAAACACATTGGATCTAGAGTCCAGACTCTTAAAAACATCGACAAGAAAAAGTACTCTTGATTCAATCAGAATCTAGCTGAAATCAAGAACCAAGCCTCTTAATTTAAGCGGATGTCGTTTTGATTCAAGCAAAAATCCGATTGAATCAAGAGTATTTTTTCTTGTCAATGTTTTCATGTGTCTGGACTCTAGATCCAATGTGTTTTTTTTCCCAGTGTTTACAGACGCATCCTAATGGGGGGATTCTTCCTCAACAAAACTTAAAATGGCTGAATAAAAAAAGAAAGAAAAAAAAGTTCAGAGAGAAAAAAGAAGTGCTTTTTTATCCCTAAAAATCTTTCTTTTAAGCATGCGCATTTTAATTCGGGATCTGCCATGTTTTTTTTTTTTTTTTTAATTTTTAAATTTACAATCATCAAAACACAATTCCATGACTTGAACAAATTACCCATTCTTTATCGGTTTCTTCGGTTAGTGTGAGGTTGTCCAACAATAAGCTGACTATAGATCGTGCAACGAGGCTGACACATTCGGTCCCTCGGGCCGGATGCCCGGTCAAGAGCCGCGCGGTGACCGCCAGTTCGATCGACACGGATTTTCGTGGACAGCGAGCTCAGGTCCGGCGGGAGTTCTCGCGAATTTTTGCGGTTTCCATCTCACTCGCCGATCTGGCGCCAACCCCCTCCCCTTTCAATCACAATCCTTTTCGCGAATGGAAACCGCAACCTCCAAATCAAATCCATGGGTGTAACTTGTTGTGGCTGGAGCTTTAAGATTACCACATTCTGATAGGAACTGACAGTGAAAGGGACCATGGACAGGCACGTGCAGATCTCGAAAGACATAGACTCCGATAGAATAGTGGTGGGCAGAAAACACCTTACATTTACGGTGTGGGATACAAATGGGATCGCAACCGCAGCAAAGAAAGCACAGATGTTCCAGATTCATATAGTCAGGATTGCAAAGATTATAATCTGGAATGGACTGGAGAATCACGGGTTCGGCAAGGAACAAACGGAATGAACAAACGGAAGGGCCGGGGAAAGGAATTCGAGAATGGGCTAATCAAAGATTACGAAAAACTTTCAATTTGTGTCATCTTTATTCCCGTTTGTGACTCCGTGAGGGAGTGTTGTCTCGACTCTCAGTATAAAGGGACTGTAGGAAGAACGCCGTATGAACATTCGAGAGTTGCCAAATTTTCTTCTATAAAATGTTTATTCTAGAGGAAAATTATGAACATTTTTCCTTGAAATTTTCAGGGACTTCAGGTAAAATTGCGAGAAAAATTATCCGAAAAATTGACGGGAAAATATTCATGAGTTTACCAGGAAATTTGTGTTTTATGAAAGAAAATTTGGTAACGCCGGAAGGTTCTTACGGCGTTTTTCTTTAGTGAGACAGATCAGGACACTAGCCCGCTACTCCAAATCCACGAATCTCATTAGTCAACAAATCTATTTTGTTTTAGATCAGGATAGATTCTCGAATTCGAGAATGGGCCAATCAAAGATAACGAAAAACTTTCAATTTGTGTAATCCTTATTCCCGTGTGTGACTCCATGAGGGGGAGTTGTCTCAACTCACAGTATAAAGTGACTCTAAAACTTGCAATAGACCCGTTGTAGTTTGGATGGTTTCGCGGGCGTGAAGCATGCGACACAGGCGCAGGAATGGCAACAGGGTTGTTCCCGGTCGGAATCCGCGATGTGATGCTGTCGCTGTCACCGCGCGTCACAATTGACGGCGCGCGAACAAATTATATTTGCGGCCACGCTGTCATGCATTAGTCAGCCGTAATGTGTTCGGGGCTTCTCTGTCTCCTTCAGCTTCGCCGCCGACCACTGCCCCGCTAAGCAAGAACAACGTAACTTATATCGGAAACTGTGTTCGCGTACGCGGTTTTTTCGGAGCCGTGCCGACCACCGCACTGCTTTCACGCAGCCGCGGCCTAGGAGTGCCTCAGACCTGTCGCAGGATTTTGTCGCACCCGTTCTTCGGACGTCCACCGCCAGTCACCTTGCGGTCCTCCGGCCTTAATCTCTGGGATCAGTTGAAATGGGATGTGTGGACGAGCTTGACCCAGGGGATTGTGAAATACGGAATTTCACGGGAAATCTTTTTTGAAATTTGAGAAATTTGTTTGGATCATGACATCACCTGAGGCTCATTATCCACCATGTGAGTAGGTCAACAGCCAAAAAAAGAGTGATGACTGGTGCTATCTTATAATGGAGATGTTGCATGTGTGAGGAATTTGCGATTTGACTGTTGATTCTTATGTTAAAGTTAACGAGAAACACGACGGTGCCTCTTAAATCAACTTCCAAGCTCAAAAAACGCTCTCAAGTTGAGGCCAAAATGCAGGGGATATCCCCCGCTATCCTGAGAGTCCACCTCTACATCTAAGACAAACTCTCCATGCAAAGATAGATCGCAAATACATTGACAGGGCTGCCACTTTATTTGGGGACTCTAAAGCTGAAAACACATCAACCCTCCTAATGTATTTGCTCCCTATCTTTGCATGGAGAGTTTGTCTTGATGTAGAGGGGGACTCTCAGGATAGCGTGGGATATCCCCTCGATTTTAGCCTTTCACATAAAAAATAATAGTCAAATCGCGAATTCCTCACACATGCAACATCTCCATTGTCCATAAGGAAGCGTTGAATCCCCGAAAGTAAAAGCTTCCACCTGTCGCCAAGAGGCCAGTGGTAGAGTACCTATATAGCGAGAGTATGGACTGATCGCTTCATGGAGGGCTTAGGGCCCAAAAGGCGCAACCACCCTTGTAACCAACTTCTAACGCACAAAATTTCACTGCCAGTCTGCAGATTCCAATTCTACCCAAAATGGCTAAGAATGTACGTAAATGAGCGTTCTTCCGCAAAAATGAGTTTTATGCAAACACTAAGTCAAATATGTGCTTTATAAACGATGGTTCGTAACAATTGTATTAGTAAATCGCTCTGGATAATGGAAATTCATAGGTTGGCTGCATTTCTGGGCCCTAACTTTATTCGCGGAGGCATCGGTGAAGGCCTGATGGATTTTCGGAGTTTCTCATCTGTCAATCCTCTCGCTATACAGGTACTCCAGCCAGTGGAGGGTCTCTTGTATCCGAATCTTTATATTATTAGTCCTCCACTTTTAGCACGAAGTGCTGGTGCGAAGAGACCTGCAGAGTTAAGTGCTCGGACTCGTGAAATTGGAAGTAGCGGGGCGATCGCGATTGGGATCCGCGATCCGTGTCCCGGGTCTGTGACTGGCGGCGGTGGCTGGCGTCACGTCGAGTGTCGGCGTGTCGTTGTCACCTCGGGAGTCGGGAGCGACGTGCGACGCGACGTGCGACGGACGTCCCGGCGCGACTTGAGGTGCCTGCGCCTCCGGAGTCGAGGCTCCCGCTTCTTCGGGTCCTGCTCTCGCCGCTTGGCCGGGACCCAAGCCAGGACCCCGCTGAACCCGTCCACCGTTGTCGGACACTATCGCTCATCGCCGGAACAGATGTTCGGTATTCGTTGGATTCGTCTCCTTTCGTCCCGTCTCTCCTTCGAAAAGAATTGAGGCGTCTAGTTCCAAAAGCGACGATCTCCACACGGAGAAAAAAAACTTCGTGCGTGGGACCCGAAGTTTAGGTCATATGGATCTCTGAAGTTTTCAGATTGAGCGTCTGAACACTTTAGATCTAGCTGTCGAGGTTGGGATCACACATCTGAAACTTCAGTTCTTACATCTGGATTGCACTTTGCAAAAAGGAACCACTAGCATTGCAATGATGTTAAGATTGTGCAACTTCATCTTTTGCAATAAATTGCGGAAATCGTGAAAAACTATGAAATTTGGATGGTAATTTTTGTCTTAAATTTACAGTTTTTAGCGAGTAAAATAGAAACTATTAATGGATAATCGGGTTTTTCCTCCAAGACAAAAGAAGTTGCACAATCTTAGCAACATTGCAATGCTATAGTGGTTCCTTTTTGCAAAATGCAATCCATCTGAAGTACTTTAGATGTGAGAACCGAAGTTTTTCGGATGTGAAAACCGAAGTACTTCAGATGTAAGAACTGAAGTTTCAGATGTGTGGTCCGAACCTCGACAGCTAGATCTAAAGTGCTCAAATGCTCAATCCGAAAACTTCAAGGATCCATTCCATATGACCTAAACTTCGGGTCCCACGCACGAAGCTTTTTTCTCCGTGTATTGCCCTGTCTAAAAATTATGCGATCATTATCATTTTAAAAGCGAAAGAACGGGAGCCCCTACATGTTTATGTTTTCTCGTGAATTTTCTGTCATCAAGCGAGAAAATTTGGAAATTTATTTTCATTTCTCTGTTTTTTTGTCGCAATTTGAGCGGGAAAATCGAATTTTTGAAATTTTTCGAATTCCGTCAATCGGAGGTACTAAAAAAGTACTGAATATATATGTTGAGAAGGTACTGAATTTCTTGGGAATGCGTTGAAAAAGTACTGGAAAAGTACTGATTTTCGGCCAGCGTGTTTTAAAAGACCCTGCCAGGGCCCTGCTCTGCCAATAACTCTAGGTGAAACCTGTATTTCAGAGAAATGTTTATCATAGGTTTTCGATGTTTCTTTACTCTCATTACAGCTTTTCCTCAGTCGTGTAAACTAGAGTATCTGTATAGCGAGAGTATATACAGATGTGAAACTCCGAAAATCCATCAGGCCTTCACCGATGCCTCCGCGAATAAAGTGAGGGCCCAGAAATGCAGCCAACCTATGAATTTCAATTATCCAGAGCGATTTACTAGTACAATTGTTACGAAGCATCGTTTATAAAGCACGTATTTGACTTAGTTTTTGCATAAATTTACTCATTTTTGCGGAAGAACGCTCATTTATGGACATTCTTAGCCATCTTGGTTAGAATTTGAATCTGCAGACTGGCAGTGAAATTTTGTGCGTTAGGAGTTGGTTAGAAGGGTGGCTGCACTTTTGGGCCCTAAGCCCTCCATGAAGCGATCTGTCCATACTCTCGCTATATAGGTACTCTAGTGTAAACAATTTTGTCATCCTAAAGCGCATAAGTCCTCTGTCGACATGGCAACACAGGACTGCTTGTCGTGCAAGACCAGGCTACATCTCTGCCGGAGTGATTTCCCTCTCATTAAATCACTCCCGCTCCAGGGCCAAGGTTCTCAGTCAGCTTTTCGTCTTCGGGCTTTTTTCTCCCAAGTTTCGCACCTCTCCCTCGCCTTCTCGCACTGGACATAGTAACCGGAGACCTTTTTTATTGCGGTCTATTGCTCGTATATCCTACCGTTGCAGTTCTTATTTAATCAGTGGTTCCCAATATGCCTGTTGCAAACTTAAGCTACAGCAAGGAGAATCGTTTCTTTTGGAAAATGGTTTGAAAATCACGATCAGCACATCGGGAGAGTCTGAAATACACCCCTAACTTTAAAACACTTGAAGACACGCATATTTTTTCGCAGATCGTGGAATTAGGGGTGTATTCTTGATGTCGTTGATGCGCTCGTCGTGAGTTTTGAGCCATTTTCTAGAAGAAGCAACTCATCGTTTTGATCTAGCTACAGGTTAAAATAGGTCCATTTTAGGAGCTTTCGCGTTGAAATTGTATGTGTGAGGTATACTCAGAGACATTATACCATAAAATTATATACTAAAAAAAAAAAAATTGAGAAATTAAGGAAAAGTGCAGGACTTTAAGTTCAAATACCTGAGAATTCCTAGAAATGTCAAGGAATTTTGAAATCCAAGATAATCTGTCATCCTGAAAAGTCATTTGAACTTTTTGTCGTATTCAAAGGATGAACTTAGAAACCTCCATGAGCAACCTTCCCGTGCAGAGTCCCCTAAAAAGCAGTACTTTCATTTCCCGGAACTTCCGAATTTTGGAACAATAGAGATTTCCCTGAATTTTTCCCGGGACTTTTGAAATTCCCGAAAGGTTCCGGGAAGTTCGCGGAACTTTTGGAAAAATCTTTGTAAGAATCACGGAACTTTTGACGATCATGGAGTGCACTGGAAAAAAAAAACACATTGGATCTATCGTCCAGACTCTTGAAAACATTGACAAGAAAAAATAATCTTGATTCAATCGGATTTTTGCTTGAATCAAAACGAAATCCGCTTAAATGAAGAGGCTTGGTTCTTGATTTAAGCTAGATTCTGAATGAATCAAGAGTACTTTTTCTTGTCGATGCTTTTAAGAGTGTAGACTCTGGATACAATGTGTTTTTTTTCCAGTGTGGGAAAAACTGGAACAGAACAAAGTTCCGAGTGCCGGAACTTTAGACGGACATGGGATGAGAGCACTGCCTAAAAGTGCCGAAAGTCCAGAACTCTCCCGTGCCCTTTGACCTCACGTGTGGGTCACGTCGAAGAAATTCCGCCAAACTGGAAATGTAGAACTCGGTGCTTCAGAAAACGAGTCGGGCGACCCGGGAACGGGGAGGTCATAAATTATGAGCGGCGCGGGACGGCGGGATGCGCTGTTTGTTTCTCGGCAGACATCATGGCCCCTAATAACCGGCTCATTTTTCACCATCTTATGGATATATTATGAATTCCTGATTTATGGCCGCCCCATAAAGTCCCGCGACCCAGGGATACCTGGACTCCGTGCGAAAGTCCTCTCTCAGGTCGCTTTTTCGCGGCCCACGCTAGCCGGGTGTTCGTATCAGGGTGGCAAAATTTCATGAAAAATAAAATCTTGAAATTTCACGTGAAATATTTGACGAAATCTATGAAAGATATTGTAAAATACCGGTTCCTTTTCATGTTCCGCAAAATTTAAGAATTGGGACGTTCTTCTATATTATTGTGTGTTTAAGTGCAGATTGCACATTCTAGCCCCTGGAAAATATGAAATATTTCACAGCCTCGTGAAATTTCATGAAATATTTCACAGCTTCGTGATTTCATGAAATATTTTGCCGAAATGTCCAATCTTTTATTTCTTCCTCACGACGCTCATACCACCCTGGTCCGTATCGCGCTAGTTTCTTGTTTGATGGTGAATTTTTCGAGTAACGATCGGAGTGTAGTTTGAAAAACTGGGGAAAGTAAGATATTTCACCGGAAGAAAAAGTGACTTGAAAAAGGCGAAAAATTCTTGTATTCGCCGCCGGCAGGCTCGGACTGGCTATAAGGCCAATCTGCCATTGGCAGATACGCCCCCTTGGCGCGCCAAAAAACGCGCTCCTCTGACAGATAGCAAAATAAGAAGAGAAAAAAAATTACGACCGAGAATATATGCGGAAAATTTCTTAAATGAACGGAAGAAGAGAGAGTTAGGAGTGAAGAGAGGTGCTTTTACGCATAGTGGTGAACAGAGGTCCAAGAACTACTTTCTGAAGCGTAAACAATTTTTTGTGAAATTGTCACCTTTTTGTTGACATACATGCGCTTTATCACCCCTCCTTCATTCTCTATGTGTAACTCCCGTAGAAACGATAGCCGGTTCGATTTTTAGACATACGCACACTTTATAGACCTCTATGAGAGACCTTTAAACATATTTCTTCCTTTTCAAAATGACTATTGATTTGGACATATCGTAGCATATCTCGGGCAAACTTAACCTTAATTTCTTTCGAAATTCAAAAGTAAGAGACATCTAAAGTGTAAACGCGATACAACTATTCTCGCAAGATGGATGTCCACATTGCATATGAAAAATGTAAGACGCGATGGCGTGAGTCGTGAACTCGCAATGCTCTGCTCTAGTTTAAAGCAACATTACAAATAAGACAAACGGAAACAAACACAACATGGAAATAGAGCGAGGGAAAGGATGCGCGTTAACGACGGCGCAGAGATACAACTATTCATACTTGATGGACCTCCGTGCTGCATCTGAAAAATTGAAGGCGCGATGACGCGAAGCGTGAGTTCTCAATGCTCCGCTATATGCTGCCAATGAGGTGTCGCTCAGATTCGGGAGAAAAGTTAAAAAAGAGGCCCGAACACATCTCTCCTACCTTCGGCGGCAGTTGGTGTAGCGATCGTAGCCTAACTTTTCAGAACTCCTCTAGAAAAGTGCTTACCTCGATATTCTTCTGTCACCATTAGGCAAATTTTATTTGATCTATTCCTCAACAAGTCGCTCATCAACCATCCTCATGCGGAAACTATTGCGTTTTGAGAACCAGCATGAGACGATTTTTCCTCTCGTGTTCAGTGAATTACTATTGAAAAGGTACTAAATTTTGTATTTTTTCTTCCTCGTTTGTATGACTCAACTATATAAATTTATTTTCTTTATTTTTCCAGGTAAGTTCCATGCTCAAAATTGTCCACTTGTCTTATATCTAAAGTCTTAAAATGCCGCAAGTGACCATCAAAAGCACAGTGAGTAAGCGCTTTATCTATTCCAATCCATATCGTAAGCTTCGATGCGATTTTGTCAGCAAATTCCCTAACGTGAGGTCTTTAAACTAACACCCACAACAACCCACCAGTCTCACCACCCATCAAAGCTCATCACTCTTTTTATTCGCTCAGCGTGGTACGTTGTCTGGCCTGACGCCATCCTGCATCTTTGACTGTCACTGACCCCCGAGCCACAACTTCGCAGTTCGACTTGTCCCTTACGAAAGAACGTAACTACATTTTAATGTTGCCAAATATCCCCTCGTAAATTGCATTTTCACCAGTAGAATCTCGCGCATTTCTAACTGAAAATTTTTCTTACGATCTCATGTGAAAATTAGACTAATGTTGGACCAAAACTGTGCATGTTCATTCGTGTACTGAATGAAATTGTTAGGGTCAATTTGGTAACTTTGGAATGGAGTTATGTTCTTTCGACCGGGAAACGACAAGCGCAGCAGCGTCCCAAAACAGCGTCTGATACGACGTCTCTGATTTTAGAAATTTCGTTGATTTGCATTACACATTTCGATGAATTATTAAAGTCGTTAAATTTGACAACGTTGATTTTGAAGTCGTCCACCATCCAGCTTTTCCTTCGGGTGACTGCTCAAAAACCGCCAGTGTCGTCGATGGGTTTGCGGCTTGCGGTTTTTGGCCAGCGCGCTGTGTTGGTAAGTGGCTCGAAAGTGTAAGGCTATGGATCAGGATTGATAAAAGTGCGTGGTTTCGTACTTATTTATTTCGTTTCATTTTATTCCTTGCTTATGGCATTACAAAACGTCTCAAATAAAGTTGGTATTTAAGACGCCATTTTGACCAGGTAAGGGACTCTTTAAAATTCAACGCATTGTCACTATAGTATACTAGAGTGAACACCAGACAGGGTACGAATTTAAGCATTCTGTTATATGGTTCTTAACCAAAATGTCACGCAAAACATGATTCTTGCATCAAAAATTACTGAAATCAACTTCTAACTAAGATATTAACGTTTTTATTTTCGGGAAATTTAAATTGCCCGGTCACGAGAAACGCAATTCTCTACGTGAGTCAAATCGTGCCTCACTACAATGTTGGCAGACTTCTCAATCGAGAAACATTTATCAGAATCCTTAACTTCGTACCTTGTCTAGTGGTCCATTTCGGTACTTTTCGTTGCGCGAATCGTGTTCTGCGTACAATTTTGGTCAAGAACCCCTGGTAAAAATTGGCAGTAGAATCTGTGTTCCAAAATACCATAGACCTACAGCCGGCTGTAAGATTTCCAATAGCTTCTACAGTCGGCTACACAATTTCTTATAGCTTTTTATAGCCGATGGCGACTAAGCAACAGCCAGGCGATAAAGTGTATGCTAAACGTTACTAATTACGGATGCTAGGACTTAGTGAGTTTTTGGACTACTGCTCTCTTTTTGGGCCGTAGTATCTTGATTTATTTTGCGAGGAAAGCTCCGTCTTTGATGATGCTGCATTCTATATTGAGCGCCTTCAGTTTCGTATGATACCGTGCAATACCTCTGGTGTGAAATAGTTGCTTCAAGCGCCGTGGCACGCTGCGGCGCGGCAGGCGGGCAGCCAGCGCGAAACGCGCATTGGCGCCTACAAACCTAACAGGGATACTTCACGCGTTGCGCAATGCGTGAAGTATCCCTGTTAGGTTTGTAGGCGCCAGTGCGTCGTCCGCTCCGCTTTGTGTTAGGCTCTAATATTTAATCTGGCGGAGTCAGCGTTATTCAACTCATGATTTTGAAATGTTTGCACATCCTGTATGGATTATTCTCATTTTAATTGATGAAAACAAATATGTATTAAAGGAAAATATAATGTGTGTTTTGTAAATATTAAGGTGGTTCCGTATCAAACTTAATGATTTCCAAAGCACACGAATTTCTACACAATTTTTCTTAGCCTTTTATAATCGATGGCGAAGAAACAACAGCCAGGCGATAAAGTGTAAAGCCCGGCGATAGGAACTTTAGCCCGGCTGCATAATTGTTTATCGCTTCGTATAGCCCGGCCGTATGATTTTCTCCGCATTCTACAGCCAGCTATATGATTTTCTGTAGCCTTCTTTAGCCAGCTATAAGAACTCCTATGGTATTTTGAAACGCAGCTCTTATCGCCAATTTTTACCAGGGACATGAATCCGAATGGCTAACTTCGTATATACCTTGTCTAGTGGTCTATTCAAGAGGCAGGTTGAAGTAAAAAAGCTCTCCCAATCGGCTGCGTGCTTGAAAATAGGAAGAAAAGCCCAACTGCAATTGGTACGACACAGAAGTGCAGGAGGTCGGCGCTTAATTTGGAGGACGAAGCCTCGGATTCCACGCGTCTCTTGTTCCGCATTCACACGTTTACATCGTCTCACATTCCCCGTCGCGTCGCTGCATTCCTCGGCAGGGACTGTGCCCTGCACCCGGCTAATTGGCTCCGACCCACAGAATGCACCTTTGCAACGAATCCTGTGCTCCAGTTGCGAGAGGCGTTTAAACTCGTGCGCCGGGCACAGTCACAGTTACGCGTATCACAAACGTAGAAAAAAATCTTAGTCAAACAGGGTGTTTAGCATCAGGAAAAACCGGAAAATATCAGGAATTTTGGCCGATCAGGAAAGTCGGAAAAACCGGACGTTTTATCAGGAATTTTTCTTACGCGAATATCTTCAGCGGAGAAAGTCTTATTACTGCTTTTTGTCTTCCGTGCAAGGAGTCGAGAAAAATCAGGAAAATATTAGGAATTTTCAAAATGAAAAAATCAGGAATTTTTCATAAAATATCAGGAAAAATCAGGAAAATATCAGGACTTTTCAAAATTAAAAAATACTAGACACCCTGTCAAATCTACCGAAGGAGACGTATCTATGGAGAATTTGCATGCAAATTTTTTATTGCTTCATCTGAAAGTGCTTAAAGAGCTGATTTCACAGTATTTTTTATAATTTTTTTTTTTTATATGGGAAATTTTATAAAAATGGATTTAAAAGTGAGGAAATCCACCGCCTAGTAACATCATCTGACGGCATTTCCATTTAAACACATGTATTTTAGCAGATTAGATCATTTTGTCATATTTTCTCCAATAATTGTTCAATTCATGAATCAAGGGTATCTTCGTGTTCAGTTCACTCAGTAGTTTCCACTTAAACACGAAATTCATCAAATTTCAGACACCTGCAAATTCTCCATCGGACCGCGTTAAGCAGAAAAGAACCAAACCACATCAGCCATTGCCAAATTTAACGAGGCAATTTAATTTTTTACTAAAGAACTCTGGTGCGGATTCCTTTGAAACTTTTAAGGAATTTGCATCGTACTATGCAGAAAATTTTTTGAAATTTTTTAAAGAAAACTCTGCACAATAGTTTTCATGTAAATATTTAAATTGCCCTATTAAATCTGGCGATAGCCGATGTGGCTTGGTTCCTCTCTGTTTAACGTGGTCCTATCACGGCATTTTTGGACACTTCTATGTTTTCTGATCATTGAAGGTTTATATTTTACGGAACGAATCGTGATTTGGTCATTTTCCGTCTTTTTCGTGACTAATCCTGCACTGGAAAAAAAACACATTGGATCTAGAGTCCAGACTCTTAAAAACATCGACAAGAAAAAGTACTCTTGATTCCATCAGAATCTAGCTTAAATCAAGAACCAAGCCTCTTAATTTAAGCGGATTTCGTTTTGATTCAAGCAAAAATCCGATTGAATCAAGAGTATTTTTTCTTGTCAATGTTTTCAAACGTCTGGACTCTAGATCCAATAAGTTTTTTCTTCCTAGTGTGGCCTAAACGAGGGTCTGAGGGCCAAGTTTTTTTTCTTACTGGCAACCTGAAAACCCCGCTTTTTTTGCCAAAATCTACGATGCATACTGCAGAGCCACCTATAGCTTCAGCCACTGCTGACGTGTACTTACCATCCCCATTGAAGAGCAACAAACGCGTTTGAGAGCAAAGAGCTGAATAATGTATTATTTTTCTCGAGTCTAATATGGTACAAATCAGCTAAGGGTAATTTATCGTCCAAAAAATCCGAGTACTCCAAATTTCCTCCCAGATCCTAGAAGGGGTTGCTAGGTGGGCCAACATATTTCATTGAGACATCCTCCATCCCTCAATGTCTTCGCTGGGAGTGCCCGTGAAAATCGCTCCTCGCGCACGGCCATTATACTGCCGTCCCAAGGTAAAACAACCTATGAACATACGGATGTTGCCAAATCACCTGCTACAAAACATTAATTTTTAGGGGGACTAAAGACTATTATTCTTTGAAAATTTGCATATATTTTAGATAAAATCAAGAATTAAATTCTTCGCAAAATTGGAGGAAAAGTATTCGCAAGTTTTCCCGGAATTTTGTGTTTTATCAAAGGGAGTTTGGCAACTTTTGAATGTTCTTATTCCGTTCTTCCTTGGCACGGCCATTATGCGGAGATGTTTCAAAAAACTGGGACCATGCTACTTTCACACTCTCGAGCTGTGGAATAGGAAGAGAAAAGACGAAACAAAGGAATTCGTAAACACGCGGAAGAACAAACGAGATGAAATAAGCCACAAAATCGGCCGAGAATGAACGAGATCTCACGGGAGCGATGTTGTCAGTTTGAGGGTCAATGGTCATGTCGAGAGCTGAAAATTCTCATCTACTTTTTTCTCTATGGGTAAAAGGGTTTAAAAAATTGAACCATTTCGTCACGTCTATAAGCATTTTTTATGCGATTCTCCGGTCTGATTGTGTTCTTGGCAACGCTTCATTATCCAGCAAAGAGGAGGAAGGAAAAGGAGGAAGAGGAGAAGGAGGAGGAGGAAGAGGAGGAGGAGGAGGAGGAGGAGGAAGATCAGAAAAGAGGGAGAAGGAGCACATGGAGAAGAAGAAGAAAAAGAAAAATCCTAGGATGAGGAAGAAATTGCAGAAGGAGAAGTAGAAGAAGAATAGAAAAGATTTACCATGAAAAACGAAACTTGGTAAAAAGATTTGCTTTTCGGGTGAGCAACTAACTTCCGAGAGTCCCCAGTAATTTTGCAGTCATTCCAGCAATTTTATCTTTTTCCCAGGAACTTTACTTTTCCGGTTATTTTATTATCTGGTGCTAAAAATATTGAGTGAACTTGCTGGGTAGAATTACCTAGATAATAGTGAAATCAACTAGAAAATGGTAGAATTACTTAGAAAATACTAAAATTACCTAGAAAATGCTAAAATTAAGTAGCAAATGCTAAAATTACTTAGCAAATGTTAAAATTACCTAGTAAATGCTAAAGTTACTTAGTAAATGCTAAAATTACCCAGAAAACGGTAAAATTTTCTTGACCAGCGCCGACTCGGCATCCCTGGGGAGCATTGAAGAACGCAAGAGGCCTAGCACGAGGCGTGATAATTGGACAAAAGAGCGAAGAACAGCGTGACGAATGCGCTCCAGACATTTGAGGATGCCTTCCTCCTTTCACCCTGGCCGACCACCCTCTCGAGAAAGGAGCCAAAGGTCACTTCCACGACCCCCGACAAAAAGGCACCCCCGAATGAGATGCGCCCTGTTTTGGGCACTAAATACCAGCAGACCAGAGTGGAGCCCCAACTGGCTTTCACGTAGAACTGATCCCTGCTTTCACCCCCAAGTTAAGAGGGAGTTGGGGTTAGTGCTTTAGGAGGAGACTTAGTTTGTTTGTCTCTAAAACGATGTGTCTGCCGCTTATTCTTTTCTCCGCGTGTACCTATCCGTGCTACAAGGACCATATTGACGCCATGGTACAACATAATTCTGCTCTGCCGTGCTAAGGAAGAACGCCGTATGAACATTCGAGAGTTTCCAAATTTCCTCTGATGAAATGCTTATTTTTGAGGAAAATTATGAAGATTTTCCCTTGAAATTTTCAAACACTTTAGATCGAAGTGCTAACAAAATTATCTGAGAAATTGGCAGAATAATATTCAAAAAATTTCGTGAAAATTAGTGATTTGCCAGAGGAAAGGTGGCATCGCCTGAAGGTTCATACGGCGTTTTTCCGAAGCACGGCAGTGCTATGCTGCAGTTCTAAGGAAGAACGTCGTATAAACCTTCAGGCGTTGCTAAATTTCCTTCGAGAAATCTCGAATTTTCGATGATATTTGTAAACTTTCGTCCTCGAATTTTTTGAAGAATTTTGTTCGTGATTTGATCTAAAATATCTGAAAATTTCAAAAGAACATGTGCATAACTTTCCTCTGAAATACATTGCTTACATCTTTCCTGTCCAGACTGATTTTTTGGGGCTCACTCATTCAGCTGGGCAACGTTTTTTCGAAACAAAAGATACAGGATCAGGATCCGTCTCACGAAATTAACTCAAACATCGCCCCATCCTGCTCCTGCTAAATTACAGTGTAGCCTTAATCTATCCTCTTCTCTCTCCACTAGCCAGCATTTACATTCTTTCTAGCTACCTGTTTTTCGCAAATTAGAGCGATTAGAGCTATCTGTGGCACGATCGTCCCGGATCGTCGTCTGTGGTCCAATTTGTTTGTTTATATTTTCTTTTATTTCATTCTTTTTTCTTCTTCTTTTTTTCGGTGGACGTCTTACAAGCGTGTTGCCACCCGTAACAATAGGGGAGTGGGTGTCCGGAGATCGCGACCGGTTTGTCTCTAATTTATATTCCGATCAGTCGTGTATTTGCGCTAACGATGCCTTGTTATCCGCCGTTTTCGCTCGTTTTTTCAACGTGTTTAATTGTCCGAAATTCGCATCTTGTTCGGTGGAACGGTGTTGTCCGATGGTCAGCAAAATTAGGTTCTCCGTTGTTTCTTCAGGAGGGCACAGATACGAGAGAGGGGTGTATGTTTGATTGTAATTTGAGGACCAGCAACTACCGCAAGTACTTCATCGAAAAAAAAGTTAAGGGCTATTTAGACGTATCGTCCGTTCCGGGCTCGGAGCCCGAAACATCCGGGTGCTGGTTATGATGAAAGTTCAAACTGTCATTTTGACGCTTAAAAATTGGAATTTCGGAGCGCATTTTTCACAGCATATGCAATGTGCATTAAGACTATAATTTTACTTAAAATCGTTAATGTCTCAACTTTTTCGAAAACTGCACTTATGCGCCTTTTCCTCCAAGCCCCTCATTTCTTCACCGTGCCAGGCGCAATCCCATTTTCTAGATCGCCTCGTATTTCAGCACTTATCTCATTTTCGCCCGTTGAAAGCTCCCCAGCTTTTGCACCAACTGGAAGCTTGCATAACGCTGAGCTGCGATTTGAATACCAGTTGGGCCCGGCTACAGCCACGGTTATGGCCCGCTAAGGGAGAACAATAGGCTCGTAAGTAGTCTATCTGATCCGGAGCGGCCGGCGCGTCGATGAAAGCTGAAAGTTGAAAGCTCTGAATCCACAATGATTTCGAGGTCGGCGCAGTAAACGCCGCGCGCCGCCGCCTTTGCTTTGCTCTTCGCCGCGCCGCGCCGCTTCTGCCCATTCAAAGTTCAAATATGAATCGATGGATATTGAAAACTTAACTGTATACTGCTGTACTAAGGAAGAACGCCGTATGGGCCCTCAGACGTTGCCAAATTTCCTTCAATAAAAACAGAATTTACAGGAAGAATTGTAAATATTTTTTCCCAAAATTTGCAGACAATTTTGTACGCAATTTATTCTAAAATATCTGAAAATTTCAAGGGAAAATATGCTTGAATTTCTTTAAAAATACATTTTTTATCTAGGAAAGTTTGCCAACTCTCGAATGTTCATACGGCATTTTTCCCTAGCACGGCAGTATAAGTCCTCCCCTTGCACGAATGATTCAATTGTAGGGTCTATCGAGTACTGGACGTAGATGCTTTTAGCATCCACCGATGCATATGTTGATGAGTGCATCCTCTGCGCGTCTGGAATAGTTGCATTCGAGCGTTGCTATCAAAATCGCCTCTTGTCAGTCCTCAGATAACTTTTCCGAGTGCCGAAGAGCGTGCGGAAAGCCAATGCCCCTTCATATTTTAGTATATGCAATACGGATGCCCGTAGAGCTGGAATTGTTGCATTCACGCGTTACTATCGAAGTCGCTTCTTGCCGCTCCGGAGATAGTTTTCCTGTTTTTTACAGAGCATGCGGAAAGCCAGTGCCCCTTCATAATTTAGTGCATGCAATACGGATGTCCGTAGAGCTAGAGTGGTTGCATTCACAATGTACAGTTATTTCGTTGTCATTAAATTGTTTGCAAAAACAGTGTGCTATCCTGAGAGAGTTTGTGTATGATTATGAAAAAGCAACATTTTTACAACACTGTAATCACGCTGGTTCCTTTTTGCTAAATGCGATCTATATAATCTATGTTAAAGGTACTTGCTATAATCTCGTTCTGGAGTTAATCTCTATGAAAAAAATTTAGAAAACCTGACGGTTTTTAGTCCACACCTTGTCTGACAGACCATTTTTACCTTCACATTTCTTGGAAGATTTCATTCGCAATGAAATTGTTTCCAAATTGTTCTGGAGCGAAAAGAGAGGTTCTTTCTTACGAATAATTGCTAAAGGATCACGGAAAGCGCATTCGAAAATCTGAAATCCACTTCTAACTTTACAATCCGCGAATGAAACCTGCGGCACGCGCCGACACAGAAACTCCGGCTGTTGTAAGCGTTTTAAAACAGGATGTAACCACCTCATTACAATAATTTTCAATGGAACAACTATTGCGGCATCTCAAACAACTTACTTTTGAATTTGGGTCCGACGCACAGTAGATCGATCCAATAGAAGAGGTCGGACATTAAAAATTTGGCTAAAATTTCAAATTTTTATGTTTATTCAGTCTCAATTTCAATTTCAATGGGCGTTTCTGTAAGAAAATTTCACGGAAAACCCAATGAAACCACTCCTAAACTTTTCGGTTTAATATTTTCGAAAATATAAGCTTTCAAAGTTTCCAGATTTTGTCCGAATTCTGCTATCGACTTGGTCCAGTGTGCGGCGCCGACTTGAGACACTGTCATTTTCATAAACAAGGCTCTCTTCTCCCGTGATACCGCTTGTTTTTTGCGTCCAACATGACGGGTTGACAATTTGTGAAACGAGACTAATTGAAAAATAAATTTCTTTTGTTCCGACAGCATCAAAAACAGGAAAAAAAATCTACGGGGTAACTTTTTTACGGCCGCTGAGAACATCGAGGCGGAAACAAGTTGTACTTTTTTTTCTTTTTTTCTTTCATCCTCCAGAGCACGAGGCTTTGCAGTTCGTGCTACTAAGTGTCCACCTTTTTATTCAGTCAGTCACCGAGCGTTTTAAATTTCAAATTTTTCAGCTGCATTGTCTTTCTTCTTCAGGAGAGCTATGGACAGTTTGTTGTCCGATTTTGATCAGTTTATCCTCCGAAAAAAATGTAAAGAGAAGATTCCTTGAAAATCTTGACTATTAGAATGAAATCTTTTAGTCTATGTTAAGTTTTGGATAGTGAGAACGAAATCTCCCCTCTGATCCTTACAATCTGACTTTTGCGCGATGATCCTAATTTTCCTCAAATACGGTCGCCGATAAGGACGTTTTTATGCTAAAAGGAACTATGTCTCACGCAAAACCCTATGCACATAGTGCCTTTTGGCATAAATACGTCCATAGGTAAAACTGGTAAGTGCATCTGAAGGCTCATAGATAATGTTTGCTTGGCTCATAAATGGAAAGTATGGCGAGACTTTGAGACAACTCCACCAAGAGGAAATGCAAGTTTTCGTGTAACAAATCAAAATGCCCAATTGAATTTGGCAAAAACTGATGTGGCTTGGTTCCTTTCTGCGTAACCTGGTCCACATGAATAAATACTTAAAAGCTCATTGCCGGATCTTGTCTTTTCAAGTCGTAGTTTTTTGGTTTTTTGTCGTCTCATGCCAATGCGATGTGGGTCCGTTAATTTTATCACGAGGCCTTCGACTTGCAAATCCCTCAGCGGACGAGCAAGCGCGAATAGGTGGGAGTAAGATGAAAGGGAGGGAGGGGAAGGGATCGAAGATGCTGCGACTTGGCCGCGAGCTGGAGCTGAAGACGAACGATGAACGAATCACCAACGTCAGAGAGAACAATTACCGGTGTGTCTGTCTCCTCCCAAAGTTGCCGCTTCTCGGAGGAACTCCAACCCATTCCATCCCCACCAGTGGCGTGGCGTGAATTGCGATATATCGATTGTTATGCCATTTAAACCTATGGTTAAGAATCGATTATTAAGGTGTTCGCTGCGAACACCCTGTTTATCGATCCTTTTCCATAGGTTTAAATGGTATAACAATCGATGTATCGCAAAGCACGCCACGCCACTGATCCCCTTCCTGATTATTTTGTGATTATTAGGGTGCTTTTGACGAGTGAAGTTCTTTAAAAGTCAGGAAAACCCTGGGATTATTCCTGTGAGCTTCGCACCTGAACTTCTTCCTGTGAAAACATCGCATTTTTTTCAATTTTAGGAGACTTTGGGTCGAGGATTTTCTACGAGAAAAGTTCAGGGTCTTGGAGGACATGGCGTATAAGTGCAGTTTTTACTATTCCGAGAAATTCGTGTTTGAAGCTTCGAAAGGACATGAATCCTTAAGGCGGAAAGAAAGTTCAAACTGACTTTTTGTTGTTTAAAAATTGGAATTTGGGAGTGAATTTTTCACAGAACATGCATCAAGACTAGTTTTACTCGAAGTCATTAATATCTCAATTTTTCAAGAACTGCACTTAAGCGCCTTGTCCTCCAAGCCCTTCAATTCGTGTAAAAAGTCCAAGTAATAGCAGGATTGGAAGTTGGAAAAGTCGGGAAATTGTACACTGAAAAAAAGCCTCTTCGATCAAAAGTCCAGACTCCCAAAAAATTTCACCAGAAAAAATATTTCTTGATTCAATCGAATTTTTGCTTGATTCTAAAGAAAATCCGTTCAAATTGAGAGACTTGGCCTCGATTCAAGCAAAAATCCGATTCAATCAAGAGTATTAGTGTATTTTCCGAAGAAAATACACTATTTTTTCTTTTCAATTTTTTTAAAAAAATCTGAACCCTGGATTCAAGAGAATATTTTTTTCAGCGTATGTTAAAAAACCTTGAAAATTAAGGCAATTTCAAAATCTGAGGAGCCTCATTTTAGCTCTTTCTTCGTGACTTGTCAGAGTATCGCGGACACAATATGACATAACCTTCGCACTACATAACACGGGAAGCTTTTCTCATTTTTGAGGCAAAACCCCTTCACGACTGTCTCATCATCGCCTACGACCAAACGCGATCCAACACTCGCGTTCCCAAAAAATTTTTGCACCCTGGAATACCAGTTACTTTTTTCACTGATCACCTAAGACAAATGGACGTATTTCTGCCACACGGAACTATGTGCATTAAGGCATGAGCCCTGGGACCCATAAGAATATTTGAATAACAGGGCTCACGTCATAATGCACATAGCTCCGTTAGACAGAAATGCGTCCAAATGCGGACAATGGAGGCTTACAACATAACTTTATCGCCTTCAATTTACGAGGTAAAATAGAGAGGATCCTTCTCCGTGCTAAAATAATCATCTATTCGAGGATTTGTATCTTGGTTCCTCTTAAAATTTCACCTCCAGAAAGTCGGCAACTTCTTGGTTGCCCGTATTCGCAGCAACTCCTCGTCACCGTCACATTACCCGGTGAGCAATTGTCACTAAAATCCACCGATATTAAGGATTTTCCGCAAGCTATCTACCTCATGATTTTTCTCGTCACCATTTGGCAACATCCCTGGTCTCTGGTATTGGCCAGTCGCTAATTAAAAGCTCCCGGCCCCTCCGACCCCTGATTCCTGGTCCTGGACCTGGTTCTGATTCCGATTCCGAAACTGATTTACATCTGTGGGCAGTGTTGATAAATTTCGCATTACATTTGCCCGTTTTACGTATAGATTGGTTTTCATTTTTGAAATTAATTGTCTAGCTCGGCATCGTTGTTACTATGCCCTCATCCCATCATCGGGCCTTTGTCGTGCAATTGTCTCTCGACTCATTACGACTTGTGAGTGTAATCACTTTGCGCAGGTGTCCAGACTAAGGCGAGGTTTGCCATAAATATGTGGCTCCAAGGGCAACGAATCTAAAGTTTATGGTAAGATATAAAGCCTTCTATGTTAAGATGGACCAATAGGCAGGATAATTAAAATAGGATTGAAGTTAAGAGCACCTCAAGATGTTTTCTCATGAGAAGTTCGCGTGTAGCACGCTGTCCAAATTGAAATTGTCCATAATGTCCGGCTCACGGGGGCAAATTTTGTGGGTCTTTTCGGCTCAGGCAAAACAGGGGAACAAATACGGCACAGACTGATTCAGCAGAGCATTTAAATTTTCCACCAGAAAATGCCACTGGCTCGGTATATTTTGTCTTAATTTTCTTCCCTGCGGTATTTGACTAATGATACTAACACCGAAGAATTTGAATATTTCGATTATTCCGAATTTTTGCCTGGCTAAATACGACTAATCCAAAACTAACCAGTTTCTTCAACCTTGCACTCTCATTAATCGTTCATGAGCTGTCCATTAGGTGCCCCCTCCCCCCTTTGGGACTGAGAATCCGATGGAAGGTGAAGGGCTTCTCTTAGACCACTACTGCCGTGCGAAGGAAAAACGCTGTATGGAAATTCGAGAGTTACCAAATTTCCTTCGATAAAATGTTTATTTTGAGGAAAGTCATGAATATTTTTCCGAGAATTTTTTCAAGAACTTCAGGTAAAATTGCGAACAAAATTATCTGAAAAATTGGAAGAAAAATCTAGAGTTGCCAAATTTCCTTCGATAAAATGTTTATTTTGAGGAAAGTCATGAATATTTTTCCGAGAAATGTTTCAAGAACTTCAGGTAAAATTGCGAACAAAATTATCTGAAAAATTGGAAGAAACATTTTTACAAATTTCCCCGAAAATTCGTCATTTACCTAAGGAAATTTGGCAACGCCTAAAGGTTTATTCGGCGTTCTTCCTTGGCAGACTACCACTGACCACAGAGGTGTCAAGTGTTGATGCTGGGCGAGTTCTAATTTGAATATTAACACGTACGACATTGTATTCGGGTGCCTCTCCTTTCATTTATCAACATTGCAATCTTTTGTGTGTCCTTGAAGTGCCTAGCCTGTCTCTTTAATGCACGCCCGCAATCTCTGAGATGCACGTGAGCAAAGCGAAAACAAAATTAACACCGGCATTTTTCCGGCTCACTCACCCTCAGTTTCTCCTTTTTCGATTAAATTTTATTTTTTAATTAGTCCTCATATTTTTTGGCAAAAATGTTTAAGTCACATTAATCATTTACTGACAGGAGTTCTCTCCGGTTGGCCCGGTTATGTTCAGAGAAATGCAAGGAATACATCATTCAGTTCACTGTTAATCTTTGTTTTTTTAGTATGTGCATGCTCCTCTACATGGATCGCAAATTTTTTTCTCATAATGATTAACAGTGGAACGGATAATAACCTGTGTCTCTTTTCTCTCTCTCGGAAAGTTGATGCATGCGTTAATTGGAAGGCAACCGGCTCCATTTGAATGTGGTATTGTTTAGGACAGATTTTCATACCGCGTAAATAACGTTTTCCGCGCAGCCATACTTTACGAAGAATGACAGGTGCCCATGTCGGAGCCCGAATATTGTAGAAGACATTGTGGAATAAGTTGGGAATTTTCTTTTGAAGACGTTGATTTCTTTTTGTGTAAATTTTATTTTCCTGCAATTTATTTTCGTGCCCCGCCACCGGGATGTATGTGGATCAGGGCGGTCTCATAGTGAGCGTGACAGATAATTTATGGAATCGAGAGTGAAAAAAACAGGCTGAAACATGTGTCATTAATCAATCTTAGCGCATGCTGACAAATTTGTCGTCCAAGACAAATCAAGTCCAAGTTGAAAGTCTGGGTGATCGCCCGCAAATTTTTCCCACACTCAGTTCGGGAAAATAGCTCAGTTTGTTGAGGGAAAAGTCCCTCGGGACCCGCGAATCCTACGCAACAAAATTCAAGCATTTTCAAAACAGTTGTGACTACTGAAAAAGGGACCGTAGCACACAGAAATTCAAAAAGTTACTCACATCACCAGAGAGCACATCACAACACTGCATCAGAGCTCAGTAAATTGTCCTGCAAACTTTTTGGTGACCAAAAAAGTCTAAAATTGTCTGACCAAACTGGAACTATCGCGGCTCAAAGTTTGCAGCTTAAAAAAATAGTTCTGAGGAAAAGCCATTTAGGGTTACGGAGCGCACGGGTATGAAGTTCTCAGATTATAGTGCAACTTTACTCCCTTTTTTGGCACAAGCATGAACTGAATCGCACGCGAATTTTTTTCGGAGATTTTTGCGTTGGAAAATTAGGTTTCTAATCCAACTTGACGAAAATCGCTCTTAGAAAAATGTTTGCCCTCCTAGACTAGGATAAGGTCACCCTATTCCTGCGGAGGTCCTAGTTTGACTTGATTTGCAATTAGGAACTAATATTTCTGGCTTATCCATACAGGGTGTCCCAAAAGTCCCTTCCACCCCCTCTAAAATTTTACCTAATTAATATTTTGAAACGAAACTTTGGGGATTTTCATCGATCAATGTTAGCTACTTTTGGGACCCCCCAAAATTTTCGCCCCCCCCCCCCCCCGTGGGGAGGGGCTGCGGACCCCAACTTTTTTTTTTCATACAGCAACCCCTATCTTGTGATACCTCATTCGAAAGAGCATAAAAAACTAAGAATTTTGGCGCCAACCGCAGATCAATATCTTAATTTTTGACCGAGTTATGATAGGTCAAAGGTCAAATTTTACCTATTTTCAAAAAATCATAACTCCGGTTCAAATTATCGTCATGAAAAAAATAAAACGGGAAAATTTACCAAATTTTGTTCGCTTTTAAGTAAAAATTGCAGAATTCACTTCGAACTAATTTTAAGGGGGGGTTCGGACCCCCAATTCAATACGCCAATTCAAAGGTCATTCAATTTTCCCGCGAAATAAGCCGATTTCCCCTAGATTTGCCTCCAAATTATCTCAGTAAGGTCAAAATCAGTTCAACATTACGTTGGCAAGTCCCCAAATTTCGGAAAAGTTTAAAAAAACGAAATTTAAGGTGATTAAATTTGACCGTTTAAATTTCGTTTTTTTATACATTGATCGATGAAGATCCCCAAAGTTTCGTTTCAAAATATTAATTAGGTAAAATTTTAGAGGGGGTGGAAGGGACTTTTGGGACACCCTGTATAAAAGCACCTACCTGCATACTGCACAGGGCAGTGGCGATTTTGCAGGTGGGCAAAATTGTTTTTCTTCAATTTAAATCCATTAAACATATTGATTTTCGGTGAAGTGAAGCAACCAAATTGCGTCACCAAGAAATGATTAATAAATATACATTTAAATGGAAGCAAAACAGCGTTGCCAACTTTCAAGAATAGTTTCTTATTGCAAAATTGATTAATTTTTGCCACGAAGAACTACAGTTTCTGTCTCGGGAATCTACTGTCACGTATAAGCTACATTTTGCCATGAGAGACTGTCTCTGGCTCGTTTTAGAAATAACGCACCTATGTGCGATTAGTTTTTTCCCAGTGTAGATATGTGCGTTTATGGATGAGTCAGAAATAGTAGTTCTTTATTGCGAAATGTAGTCTATGTGCTGTTTCCAACATGACCAGAAAATGAAGTTTCCAAATTTCCTAAAAATAAATAAGATTCAGAAATATATGTCTGTTTCAATAATTGTATTTCCTTTAATCTAAATTTGATTAATTATGCAATTGCAGTCCATCATATTTTTAAATGCGATCAAAACAGACAGCCCTACGGTACGCAAAGGATCCCAACTCTCACATAATAAAATCGTTACGTAAAATAAAATGACGACTACAATAGCTCGGCTTTCCTGGTCCCGCCTTCCGGTTAAGAGCCTATCAAATTAGTCCAGATTGATCCGACTCAACAAAGCTCTATAGGGTGCGGGGAAGCAATGGAGCATTCATCAGGTGTCTGTTAGGGCAGCAACAGGAACCCACCCCTCGTTGCCGAACCGTCGAATTAATCCACTAATTTCCCTCACAATCAACGAAGAAAGAGCCACGATTTCGCAACAAAAGGCGCCCGAGTTTTTTTTCTAGTCACGGTAGTCGTGGCCGCAGTGACATGCATCAAAACGGTATCACACCAGTGCTTTGCGATACGTCAATCGATCTTTCATTTAAACCAATGGAGAAGAATCGATTATCAGGGTATGTTTTCGATAATCTATACTTTATTATAGCCTCAAATGGGAGAGAACCGATGATCGATGCATCGCGATTTAGTAGCGTATCACACGCGCGCATCTGAAATTGAAATAAAAAACCGCAAGTCATGCGGACCCGGGGGGAATCGATAAATTTTAATTAATTTCCCCGGGCGGGAAGGGGTGGAACCCCGCTGTTTTTCAAAAACGGCGGGAGACGCTGGTCAGAGGGCGCGACGGGTCTAATGAGGGCCCGGGACCCGCGGTGTTTTCATAGCCGTCCGACCGCTAAGGAGAAACGCCGTATGAGCATTCGAGAGTTGCCAAATTTCCTTCAATAAAATGTTCATTTTTGAGGAAAGATATGAATATTTTTCATTGAACTTTTCGGGACTTCACACTGAAAAAAATTCTCGGTGTATTTACTGAGAAATGCCAGGAATTCAGGGTTCTATTTGATCCCAGTTTTTTCTTGGTAAAATTACCATTTATGGAATTGGTAATTTTACCGAGAAATCTCGGTAAAATTATTGAACTTTCTCGGTAATTTTACTGGACCCTGGTAAAAACGCCAATATATTTTATCGACTGTGGTAGAATTACCGAGATAAAATGGCAAAGTTACCGGGAATTGATTACCGATAAAGTGGTGTTCTTACCTGAAAAAAACAGTAAAAATACCGGTTTTTAGGTAAGCTTACCAGTCTGTCTCGGTAAAATTACCAATAATTGGTAAAAAAAGTGAGATGGTAAAGGTACCAACGGACCTTGGTAAAAAGGCCGAGAATTTTTTTTCAGTGTATGAATATTTTTCATTGAACTTTCCGGGAACTCCAGGTGAAATTACGAACATATTTATCAAAAAAATTTTAGTAAAAATATTTAAAAATTTTCTTTGATATTCTTGATTTATCAAAGGAAATTCGGCAACATCTATAGGTTCATACGGCGTTTTTCCTCGGCACGGCAGCGCTCTGGCCGGGTAATTGAAAATGGACCGGTTTTCGAGGGAAAACGTCGATGCGTGGACTGTGCTCGTCGCTCGAACCGGTTGCATTTACAGATCCACACGCGGAAAGATTCTACATGGACATTCAGGAGCCAACACGACTTTTTCAGCAACTAATTTTTATTATTATTATTTTTTGTATGACCAGGAGAAAAATTTGTCTTGACTGCACTTGACTCACTCCCAAGAGCGGCCCGAAGACTGGGTGGTAATGGCAGCCAGCCAGAGGCCACGCACTCGAGACTCTCCATCCTGCCGTGCTAAGAAAAAAACGTCGTATGAACATTCGAGAGTTGCCAAATTTCCTGCGATACAACGTTAATTTTGATGAAAGTTATGAATATTTTTCCGAGAAATTGTTCAAGAACTTTAGGTGAAGTTGCGAACAAAATTATCTGAAAAATGGGAGGGAGCGAAAATACTTACAAATTTTTCCGAAAATTCGTGATTTACTTAAGAAAATTTGGCAACGCCGAGAGGTTCATACGGCGTTATTTTTCAGCACGGCAGTATGAGCCTTTGGACGTCGCATTTCATTCAATAAAACGCGAATTTTCCGGGGAACTTGAGAATACTTGTCTCCTACTTTTTCAGGGAATTTTCCCTGAAAGGTACCACAGGGTATCCCAGACCACCCGGCCGCTTTTTCTCAGTTGCTTTAGGTCGGACAAAATCGGGGACTATGCGTGGGTAGAAAGGGAATCCGATTTCCATGGTGTTCCTTGGGGGTTAAATGCGAAAGGGGTCTTCACTTTAAAAGCCTAAGTTTAAAGTTAGAAAAGGAGAAGCCCTCGGCGCGGTAATCGGCATGTAACACATATTAGCGCCCACAAGACTGCACGAATACTTCACGCATTGCATCAAAGACAGTGCGGTTTTTGTGGCCAGCGTGAAACGGATAGCGCCTACAAGAATGCATGAATACTTCACGCATTGCGCCAAATATGGTGCGGTCGGCGCGGCGGCGGAAGTTGAAATCATTGAACAAAATTTGTGTTTGCTCTTTCATTATTTTTTCGTTCATTTCTTATGAATGGGAGGCCTTGTCCATTAGAGATAGGTTTACGAAACTTGACTTTCGCTCAAAGTTCCGTGACCTTTTGCTAGTACTGTTGACATGGCTTTCCCAAAAAATGTGTTCAACACGAGTAAACGCGTCTTATGCACCCCTCCCCCGCTGGCACGTTCACTTGATGGTTTTAATTGATGTTTCAAAACGAATTAGAAGGGGGCAAAAATACAGGCGGCCCATGGGCGGCAAGTAGGAAAATCCGGCCCTGCCATCATTACACATTTTTTGGAGCGCAAGACACAAGTGTGATTTTCACGTTGTCTTACACAGTAAGTAGATGGACTTCCTCGACTGAATGACGTCCAATTAATCATGACTCCATTCCGATTCTCGCACCCAGAATCTCTCCGCATGACAATGTGGGGTAAGCAACGCCGCCAAAGCGCGCCTCACCGAAAACCCCCGAAATAACCGTCTTGAGTTCTTTATCCGACCCCCCCCCCCCCCTCAAACGCCTCACCTCCGTGGAGTCGTACAAACCAGGTTGACAAATAGCGTCAGTTTTTTATTCCATTATCTCCCTTTTTATCCCTGCTTTGTTGGAGCCCCGTGCCCTGTCTTCCGACTCATCTCGAAGAGTGCCCCCTCCGAACCCCCCTTCCCCTCCCCCCCACTCGGCCGGTATGCCCGCGTAAATCACTTTATCCGAATTTACATCTTCCACACGAGCTGGAACTTCAGCGGTAGAGAGTGCTGCGTTGTCGAACTTGGCCACGAGCGATCTGCTTCAAACGGATTGTTTTCGATAGTAGTTCGATGTATCGTTTGGTTCAAAACAATAGAACATAACCTTAACAAAAATTTTAGGATATAAGTTGGAAAAGCTGAAAATGAGAAAATTCCTTACTATTTCACGTTTCATTGCCATTTGGTACTCAAAAGGATAAAAAATCTACCACAAAAGACCCGTTCCCTCAGATTTCTAAATTGATTTCTGAGGCTATGTTTACATGTCGAAACCAATCTATATCGATACAATCTCACCTGTTTGATGTATCGAATACGATCCATATTTCTCGCCCCTCGGAATGGGCACCCGGTGTGTCACACTTCTACTGAGCTGAGAATCTGGGAGGAGTCAGGGAAAATTTGTAGCCGAAAGTCGCAAAAAATGAGGAATTTTCGAAGAATATTCCGCGGAAAGGAGCGGTTTTTCTCTTCCTAGAGATTTTAGATGCGTATACACAACGTGTAAAGCAAATTAATAAACACAGCGGTGTTAGTTGGACTTTTTTTTTATCTAAGATGAAGATAATGTGTCACGAACAACATACGTTTTTGGATTTTCCAAAAACGTTAAGTTTTCTTTTAGGTAGATGTCCGATCATGGATCGACGGCTATTCGATTTTCCGGTCCGATAGAGGCACAATTATTATTGAAGGACATGATGTTTGGAAACCTGAATAGGTTTTTAGCGTTTTAGTAGAATATTTCATGAAGAAAGACGTGTTATGGTGCTTTAATCCTTACCATCTGTACAGGTCAATGATACACGAACGCTAGAGCAATATTCTCACAAAACGTTAAAAGCTCTCTTAATTTCGGGACTATTTTGGGGGTGAAACTTTAAGCTACGTGACGTGCGGTGAGTCTCTAAAATTCGGATTCTTCAGCTTATTCTGCCTTCTGGATGTAACCATACGTCACTAGTGCAATTTTAAAGTTACTAAAGGAAGTTTCAAATTTCAATTTTAGGGCAGTTTCTGAGGGTTTGGGGGTTTAAAAACACGGCTTAGCGCGGTGAGCTGGAGCTGGACAAATTCGGATACATCTGATTTGTCTGCGTTAATTGGACTACATTTTGCAATTTGGAACTATAAATTCTAGCCCGATTTAAAAACAACTTATGTGCCATGACATTCCTTATGCACATAAGTGCTTTTCCAGAAGAGCCAGAATTTATAGTTCCAAATTGCAAAATGCAGTACAATTGATGTATGCACCTTTTGTTGCAATTTGCTCCGGGTCCATCAGCTTCTTTACCGGACTATCCGACAACAGCGTAAAGAACTTGAGTCCCTTATTTGAATATTCAAATCCGATGGAGACGACGACGTTGAAAAGGTGAGCCCGAAACTAAAGTGTTGGAGCCAGTAGGAGTTCGATAACATTTTGTAAATTCGTCTTGACATCACTCCGACGGTGTCCCTTAATTTGTCGTGTCGGGGACTCAAGTCGAGCTTTTTGGTGAGGTCTGAAGAACACGGACTGTTTGGAAATACCCCCAGCCCCGGAGCTTCATGATTATTCATTATTCAGTCGAGGGATGTCTAATGATTAGCAGCTCTGGTGCTCTAGTTGATCTTGTCAATGTGAAAATTTAACCCCGGGATCTCATCGAATTAAGGTTATTTTCTAGGTTATGAATATTTTTTGAGGAGTTACACTGAAAAAAAAATTCTCGGCGTTTTTAACAAGGTCCGTTGGTACCTTTACCATCTCACTTTTTTACCAATTATTGGTAATTTTACCAAGACAGACTGGTAAGTTTACCTAAAAACCGGCATTTTTACTGTTTTTTTTCAGGTAAGAGTACCACTTTTATTGGTAATCAATTCCCGGTAACTTTGTCATTTTATCTCGGTAATTCTACCACAGTCGATAAAAAACATTGGCGTTTTTACCAAGGTCCAGTAAAATTACCGAGAAAGTTCAATAATTTTACCGAGAATCTCGGTAATATTACCAATTTCATAAATGGTAATTTTACCAAGAAAAAACTGGGATCAAATAAAACCTTGAATTCTTGGTAATTTTACCCTTTTCTTAGTAAATACACAGAGATTTTTTTTTCAGTGTAGCTTTTTTTACTCGAACATCGACTCCTATCTCTTTTTCAATGAGGGTTAGAGATCGTCTAACTGAGGGACTTGGAGGAGAAGGCGCATAAGTGCAGTTTTTGAGAAAATTGAGACAGTAGTGATTTCAATTGAAAATGGTCTTAAAATAAACTTTGTGAAAAATTCGCTCCCAAGTTTCAATTTTTAAGCATCAAAAAGTCAGTTTGAACTTTCTCTTCGCATTAAGGATCCATGTAATTTCGAAACTTCGAGCACGTATTTCTCGAAATCGCAAAAACTGCACGTATAAGCCTTGTCCTCCTAGCCCCTCATTTATTCCAAAATCAATTAAATCAGAACTTGAGCTCAGGTGTTTTCGAATATTGGAAAATAATCAAATCATCAGAAAATTGGCAAAATATTCCAATTTCTTAATTTGAGACTTTCTATCGTGTATTTATTTTAAATTATCATTTTTGTGTTTTTTCTGTTACAGGTGAGTACTTTGATCGAATTGTCCTTTTATAATCAGCTCAGTTTGTAAAAAATGTAAGTCGACGAATCTACTGTATCATTCCACTCACTTGTCAAAAACAACTTCTGTATGTTTATCTTGAGTTCGGACTTTCAGCCCATTTCTTTATCCTCTCTCCTTCTTCTCCTTCTTATCATTCTTCCTCCTCTCCTTCATCTTATGTTCCTCATTTTCTTCCTCCCTTTTCTCACCATTTCCTTTTCTTTCTTCCGACTTTTAATTCGTTCTCATGGACGTATTATTAGGATCCTACGCTCTGAGTCGATCAGACTACAGCTGATTGTAAGTAGCAGAAGCAGTGAGTAGGGAAGTTAGGCTGTCCTCGTCGTTTTTGTCCTGAAAGAACGTAACTACATTTCAATGTTGCCAGATTTTTCCGCACAAATTAGATTTTGTCCAGGAGAATTTCGAGAATTTCTGACGGAAAATTTTACTATTCACTGGAAAAAAATAAATTGGATCCAGAGTATAGACTACTGAAAACATTGACAAGAAAAAGGACTCTTGATTCAATCAGATTTAAGCTTCAATCAAAAGAAAATCCGCTCAAATTAAGAGGCTTGGTTCTTGATTTAAGCTTCAATCTGATTGAATGAGTATTCTTTCTTGTCGATGTTTTTAAGAGTCTGCATAGACTCTAGATCCAATGTGTTTTTTTCCAGTGTTGTTTCCTCTGATCTCGCACAAAAATCAGACACCATCTTGACGAAAACTGTTGATTTTCGTAAGAAATTGAATATTAAGTCAATTCTGCAACCTTGGAGTCGAGTTACGTTCATTTGTGCAGGGAACGACGTCTTGACCACGCGAGAAAAGTCTTTTTTCTTTCTTTAAAAAAAAAGAATAAAATAAATAATAAAACATTAAAATGAATAGGAAAAAGACCAAAGCTATGAAAGTTGTCGAATACAACACACCCGGAAGTATGAATATATTGAATATATATTCCGACAGTATGGGAGAGGCAATCGCATCGCAAGCAGTGGGTTCAATGCTTTCATATCACAAATCCACAAAATACAATGGAAATTGGACGTTTGCAAAGGCTTCGCCTTGATATTCACCAGTCGCCCACCTCTATCGGCTTAACCTCTGCCCAAGATACTATCAGATTTGAAACAGTACCTGAGAACCCTCGCTGGGCAGCGGCGAATGCAAAATCCAGGGCGTGTTCTGAACTTCTGACAGACCAGGCATCTGATAGCATTCGCTTCAGCATAAATCGAAATGCAATTCGCGTCGCGAGTACAGTGTGGTTCGACAGTCGCCGGAGAGTTTGTCAGCCCGTTTTTACTGGATACGTCAAAACGTAGCTTTTATACACTGCGAGCACGCCATGTGAACCATCGCCTGTGTCTCGGTGTCTGTGGTGTAGCCAATTTTTCATGACGCTAGGGATTGTTTACTCTATGACTGAAAATTTCTCCCTTGGGTAAAAGAGGAAAGATATACTCTGCAGAAAAAAAGAATCTTAAATTTGCCGAAGTATTTCTTCTTAAGTCAAGACTTTTGCTGGTTAATATAAGCTACTTTTTTGCTTAACCCAAGCATTATTTTTCTTGAATCAAGAAAAAGTCAGCTTAAAGCAAGATAAAGAAAATTCTTGGCGGCAAATTCAAGAATTATCATGCTTGATCCAAGCTACTTTTTCTCTCGGTGATACCTATCTGCCGTGATAGCGAAGAGAGCAGTAAGTGCAAAAGTGAAGTTCCGAGGTAGCGGGCTCAGAAGCTTCTGGCCGGAAAATTTTATTGGAAGAAGCCTCCGTTCTTTGTCGAATTGCCACTGGTCGTCCGAAAGACTCCTAGAAATTGTTTTTGATGATTAAAAATCTACTGATTATATTTCTATTACATATAAAGGGTATTTTTCATTTTCATACTAGGTTATTGTTCGGCAAGACAGCCGTAAGTGCTACCTTCTGCATGCTTGCGTGGTTGCGTTTTGGACACGTAACAAGCACACTTTCAAGTTGGAAATTCGCACTTCACTTGAAAACACTGTTTTCATTGGCTCTCGGGAGAAATACTGTCACCTACTGCTGTCTTGCCTTTCGGAGTTTTTCGGAACTACAGCTGAATATATACCTTAAAATAAAAAACTTCTTTATACATATGCAAGAGAATCCCAGTTCGTTTAGCCTATCAGGAAGCATGGCTGGACTGGTATTGCGACGATAAATCGAAGAAAATTCCGCAACCGCAAGCGCATTTTCCCGCGAAAAAAGAAACACACTGGGGAAAAAAACACATTGGATCTAGAGTCCAGACTCTTGAAAACATTGACAAGAAAAAGGACTCTTGATTCAATCAGATTTAAGCTTAATTCAAAAGGAAATCCGCTCAAATTAAGAGGTTTGGTTCTTGATTTAAGCTTAAATCTGATTGAATCAAGAATATTTTTTCTTGTCGATGTCCTTAAGAGTCTGGACTCCAGATCCAATGTGTTTTTTTTTCCAGTGCAAGTCAGTCTCGAAAGGTAATACCACCCGACTAATGAGCCCTTTTTAGTACAATACCGCAATTTCGGACAATTTTATCCATCTATAGCACCGATGCAACCGCAAAGATCGTTGTCTGTTTCTTTTCCCTCGACACGGGGCCTCGTAGCACAGAGACAATGAAACTACCCCGACTTTTTTCTCCTCCTGAAATTAGGTTCTCGCTCAAAAAAGACGAAGGGAGGCGGCCTGCGGTTGAGCCAAGGTGGAAACCCGAGATTGGGCGTAATTTGACTCCGGCGGGAGAGGACTCAAAAAAATGACGGGATGACGGGGGCTCAGGGAGGGGTCGGGGGAGAGGGAGGCTTGGTCGAGTAAACACGATTTCAATCTTGGCGCCGTACATTTCAATATTTCGGATATTCGAGGAGAAGGAAATGAGCAATGATTAAACCTCTGTTGCCACAGACACGAGAGCGGGTATATTCGTCGTTTCTCTCGCGAAAGAACGTAACTGCATTTCAGTGTTGCCGAGTCTCCCCACGCAAATTGAATCTTACCTTGAGAATCTCGGGCGTTTCGAAGTGAAAATGTGACTGATTTATCTTTTGACCCATTTGCACCTGAATTTATGGGCCACAACCCAAAAGCGCAAAGCCCATAAGCGCAAAATAAAAACGCACCTAAAAGCGCAAATAGATTGCCAAGTAAGTGGATAGAATGTTTGGAATGAAATTTTTATGATGGAAGAAACTCAAAACCGCAAGTACAACAATTGGATGTATTATGTCAAAAGGAACTATGTTGCATGCAAACCCTATGCACGTAGTTCCTTTTAGCCTAAAAACCTCCGATTAAATATAGAGAAGGCGTGGAACTTACCAAAATGGTCAATTTGGCAAATGTGCGTGAGTCAAAGTGCGCGGCGTTTGGGCGAAGAGTAAGAAGTGTAGAAGCCTCAAAACTTGCAAAATAATTAGGAAACAGGAAATCTACGGAGACCCTCGTCAAAGTATGTAAAACTTTAAAACTGCAAAATGCACTTAGGAACTTTAAGAAAGTAAAACTAAATAGTAAAAATTTTAAATACGCGTCGCTTGGTATTTTAACCTAATGTAATTTAGAAAGTGTAGAATATATACGTGAAGTCGGTTTGTAGGAGGCTGTACTGTTCCATAACAAAATGAATCAGTGACTCCTAACCGCCGTGAATGGGTAAGTTTGCGCAAATTTTGGGGTCTCATCTGCGCAATAATGAGAGAAACCCACAAGCGCAAACGTCTTTTATGCGCTTTTGCGCCGCAATTTCTTTGCATTTGCGCGTTTGGGACTCGCCGAATTTATGTATTTGTTTTGATTTGAACCAAGACTTCGATATCATATCGAATGACGTAGTCAATAAATGAGTCTTTTGAATCTCGGCAACCTATGCGTGCGCCGCGATGAGGATTAACTACGTGTTAACAGTTTGTCAGGCGATGATTTCCCTTGTTTAATGTTTATCTAGTGTTGAGTCTAGAGGCGGCTAATGCTGAGGCTTTTAAAACAACCTGTCGATCTTTGAGTGGTTTTCGAAAACTAATCGACTCACCCACCTCCCCGGTTGCCGGCTCACCCAAGCTCCGGTTTCAATTAACTCCTCCTCCGAAAATCTACTCATGTTTTACTAGGGGGTATGTTCCCTGACAGCCACGCCGCCGCCCAGCCCCCAAAAAGCGCTTCGCGTCCTCTAAAAGCTACATGTTCGGTCGTTTTTTGAAAATTTAGAGAGAGCGGATTACTTTTAGGGGTACCTGCCCATAGCCGTAAAAATTACGAAAGGCTCAGTAAATTTCAAGATTCAACCATGGCAAATAAGTTGGAATTCTACACTGTTTATAAGGATACATGGAGAAAGAAGCACCAAGGGTTATCCCCTAAAATTGTGACACTACCCCGTACTCTCCGTGCACGACTGTACGTCCTCTCTATTCTAATAAAATCATTTTTAAGACACTCGGTGGACGGGGTGAAGAAGGGGAGTAAACTGGTCCATGGGCTGGACTGGAGCAGGATGTCTACAAGTCCGGAATGTCCGGAAACAGTACTGATTTTTTAAGGGCGGTCCGGAAGTACTGAAAAAGTGCGGAAATTCCGCAAAAAGGTCCGGAATTTTTTTAAAATTTTTGTCATTTTTGTCGCAACTTCAAATTTTTGAAATTTTTCTAATGTCGTAAAATAGAGGCACTGAAAAAGTACGGAATTTTTCTGTTGGGTACTGAATTTTTCGAGAATATACTGAAAAATTAGCGTAAAAGTACTTATTTTTGACCAGCCTGTCTTAGTAGACACCCTGGACTGGAGGGGGAGTTCCAAGTCCAACTTAGGCAATTTCAATTTGTGCGTCCGAGGCCGGGAGATTTCGATGATTTCGCTGGTCGCGAAGCAACCTCTGGGGGCGCGTAGCGGCCAGGGGTTGAGCCCCTTAGTTTTGAAGAGTGAGTAATTGTTTCCATCTCCAAGGAGAAAAATCTCTTAAAAAATAAATTAATCAATTTGGCGTCAAGGGATAAGTCAGGAATGATCCAACCCGCGGCTATTTTTCCCTCCTGTTTTTTCAAATATTTGACGAGGCAAGCTACTCAGCGTCTATCAGTCTGGCGGGAGATAATCTCGACAGAACCCTCCGGAGAGGACCTAATTTTTCCACAACGCCACTCGCCTTTCACTTTTCTTCCTCGTATGAAATGCGGATAAAAAACGTCGTCTCTCGGACGAAAGAACTTAACTCCACCCCAAGGCTGCAAAAATAACTCAAACAATTCAATTCTTTTTACAAAAATGTACCCGTGCAACTCTAGTCCAAATTTTGCTTGATTTTTGCGTGAGATTAAAGGAAAAATCAGTGAATTTTCCAGTTAGCAGTGCTCAAGATTCTCCTGATAAAAATGAAATTTGTGAGAGAAAATTTGGCAACATTGAAATTTAGTTTCGTTCTTTCGTAAGGGAAACGGAAAAGGGAAAAAACTCGGGTCTATATATCGGTTAAGGTTCAAAAATCCTTTGTTTACCCAATATTGACGAGCGGATCGGCTTAACGCGTGATCGCCGTAACTGCATTAGCTTGAATTTGGTTTTTTTTTTCGAAAAAGGGAAAAGTCAGTTCGACATTTTGCGTCTAATCTAAATTGCCGCTCTTGCCATGATTTCTGAATGGTGCCATCACATCACTATGCCACTGGAATAGTGATGTTCATGGAGTTCTTCCAAGCAACTAACAAGCCTGCACTCCCAGAGTTTGGCAAACCAAAACTTGGTCCGCTTCTGATAGACTTGATTTAAATTTTCACATGATGTCTCTTCTGGGAGAAGACGCAGGGGACGTCCAGCAAAATCGTTGATAGGTGGCAGTCAAGATGAACCTACAAGATGTCATTCACCAGACATGGCCGGATTTACCTACTTGCCGCCCATGGGCCGCCTGTATTTTGCCGCCCTCTTCTCATTCATTTTGAAACATTAATAAAAACCATCAAGTGAACGTGCCGGAGGGAGAAGGGTGCATAAGACGGGTTCACTCGTGTTGGACACATTTTTTGCGTAAGCCCTGTCAACACTACTAGCAAAAGTTCAAGGAACTTCGCGCGAAAGTTCAGTTTCGTAAACCCATCTCTGTGGGGACAAGGCCTTTCATTAGTAAGAGATGAACTAAAAAATTAAGAAAGGACAAACATAAATGTGGGTTAATAATTTTAACTTCCGCCGCCGTGCCGCGCTGACCACACTGTGTTTGGCGCAATGCGTGAAGTATTCATGTAGTCTTGTAGGCACTGTGCGTTTCACGCCGCGCCGCGCCGACCGCTGTTGACCGTACTGTGTTTGACGCAATGCGTGAAGTATTCATGCAGTCTTGTAGGCGCTAATATGTGTTACATGCCGACCACCGCGTCGAGGGCTTCTCCTTTTCATCTCAAGTCCTCGTCATCATTTCTCTTTGCGCCGCGCGCCGCGCCGCTTCAGGCCAAATTACGTGTTTGGTTTCTCTCTTAACTCAACTTATTAAAGGTGCGCAGTCTTTTGTACCACCGTAATACGACAGAATTAGAAATTAATGAACTCTCAGGAAATGAGAGATTTTGTCACCATTTCTTGTTTGTAATTTTTTTCTGAATCCGATTTTTTTGTACCTGCATTTAAAAAAATTGCAAAATTTGCCGCCCCCTAATTTTGCCGCTATGGGCCGCTGTGGCCACCCCCTTAATCCGGCCCTGTCACCAGATGACCTCTGAATCGATAGACAAGAGTGGCAATTAGGTGTCGCAGAGCGCCTGGGCGCGTTGTAAAGTCACTTAGATTTTTATATGTATGTCTTTTTCGAGGGTTTTAAATCGTCAGTAATTTGTCGAGAATGGCCAGAGAAAAGTCAGTAAATTGATTTCATTCTCTTATTTACCAGCAATCTTGTATTGCAGGAATAGCTCAAAAACTGGTTTGCATTAAAAAAGTAGGGAAAAGCCTTCTGTTTTTTCTTCTTTTTTTTCCGCGCGTTTTACTTCGTTGATCCGTGGAAAAATTGTTTTAGCAGCACAATACCCTCCGCAAATGACGCCTATTAATCCTCGCCTTTAGCCCGCCGCGCCATTTCGGATCATGTTTGTTTGAGGAGTCGACTCACGCAGTCACGCAGTCACGTGTCGGCTAATGTTTCAGCGCCGGACGGGCCTGAAAATCGTCGCTTGTCGTGTTACGCGAGGTATTTTCAGCGTTTCAGCAGAGCGGCCGACGCGATGCGGCAATTCTGAAATGATTAACCGACCGCGACTGGCAATTAGTGTCCAGCGGGGGGGGGGGGGGGGGGGGGGGGGGGCTAATGAAATAATCGAATATTTCCAGTGGCATCGCATCGGTCCACGCACCAACTATCACGTGTGTCCTGACAGCTCGGACAAGTCGATTGCTGGGTGCGTGGATGGGTCTATCCTCTGTCGCGTTTGCGAGCGTATTCGTCGGCGTGTAGAGGTAGCTTGACTATAACTTGACTGCGGGCTTATTATTGAAATTGGTAGAGGAAGCTATAGACATAGGAAGTATGGAGCACTCCTATTGCTTGACATGGGTGGTTCCTTTAGACTAAGGGAGACAGTGATGGACTAACCATATAGGGTCTCTCGTGGGTTGCCGCTAGTGCAGTAATAAGTGCTCAGAAATTGACGGGACTTCCTTCAAAACAGTGGTAATTTAATGGTATCGCGTGATGGAGCTGCGTGTACTACTAATAACTGTCTTGTGCAGAATGGTATCCTTTCCAGTCAATGATTAACCTAAAAATGCGTGTTTTTTATTTGGAAGGTAAGCAAACAAATCTGCAGAAGATTGCTCATGCTGATGTCTTGCCTGGCATGTGATAAATAAGTCCCTTTCTTCCTAGTCAAAGAAATAATTCGTCGTAAAATTTTACCTGCATCCATTTAAATGCAGCTTTTGCAAATACTATTTTTATTTCGAAAATGCTTTCAAAAAGTAAAGTTTTCCTCGCCACGGCTTACCTATACGCAGTCGGGCGCCTGCGCAACAGACTAACAAATCAGAGCTGAAACGAAGGGGGCGTGGCAAAAGGAGCTGTGAATCTGGGCTAATAAGGTGCACGTGGTGCATTTGACCACTGCAACTTCCAACATCAGCGCCAAATGTATCATAATTTTGAAGTTGTTCTCCGAGAGACATTTTCACAGGAATTTCCTTGAAGTCTCCTTGAAAAACTGACAATTTTTTTATTGGATCGAAATTTAAAGCCGTTTTAGGGTACTTTTTACCAAGCTGCAAGACGTATGTACCTTTCAACATGTACTACTACTACTGGCTTGGGTCTGATAGGACCTAAAGCAATTTTTACTGTAACGCTAATGGTAACATCGTCGCAAATTAAACAGAAGATATCCTCAAGTCCGGAAATAGTACTGATTTTTTAAGGGCAGCCGGCGGCCCGAAGTACTAAAAAAGTGCGGAAATTCCGCAAGAAGGTCCGGATTTTTTTTTATCATTTTTGTCACAATTTGAGCGAAAAATTCAAATTTTTGAAATTTTTCGAATTTTGTCAAATGAGGGTACTGAAAAATTACTGAATTTTTCCGTTGAGGAGATACCGAATTTCTCGGAAACGTACTGAAAAAGTACTGCAAAAGTGATGATTTTTGGTCAGCCTGTTTTGGTAGATACTCTGTTAAAAGAATCGAACAGATATCGTCCTAATATTAATACCTTTTCGTGGGGTTCCTGATTTTTTATCGCTTTGAAGAATCTACATCGAGTGCTAGAAAAACGTTTTCTTGGCAATAAATGAGACAATATCATCTTATAGCAATCTTAATATTTTTTTTCTTTCTTTTTTTTAAAAAAAATTACCGCATAATTTGACACCATCGCAAGTGAGTCGAGGAATTGTCCCCGTTTTGAGGAGGGAACAAAGTCAGGAACGAGCCCATTATTTATACCATCTCGTGTTGTGTTGCCGGATTGGTGTTAAAAAACCGTACTTTGTGATGGGTAAGGTAGGCATTAGTATGGTGAATTTGGCTTCCCTGAAGGCGGTCCGGGGACAAGAAATTGCGCGAGCGTGGCTCGAGCATGGACGAGATTAAAATCCCTGGCAGCTGTCATGCGCCCGTTCTTGGCGCGAAATTTGAACCGAAGGAACCCTTACTCCTATACTGCGGTGCTCAGGAAAAACGCTGTATGAACATTCGAGAGTTGCTAAATTTCCTTCAATAAAATGTTTATTTTTGAGTAAAGTAATGAATATTCTTCCTTGAAATTTTTCAAGAACTTCAGGTAAAATTGCGAAAAAAATTATCTGAAATATTGGAAGGAAAATATTCATAAGTTTACCAGGAAATCGTGCTTTATCAAAGGAAATTTGGCAACGTCTGACGGCTCATACGGCGTTTTTCCTTAGCGCGGCAGTATGCGGGTCGATTATTCCAACATTATAAAACGACCTTCATCGATAAATATTATACAGGGTGTCCCAAAAGTCCGTACCCCCCCTCGTAACTTTTGAACGGTTAGAGATAGAAGAATGAAACTTTGGGAATGTTTCTATATTAAAGGGGACCATCTTCTATGGGGGTCAAAATTTTTGTCCCCCCCCCCTCAGGGGGGGCGCGGGGGCCCCCAACTTTTTTTTTTCAAATGGTAACCCCTATCTTGTGATACATCATTAGAAAGAGCATAAAAAACTAAGACTTTTGGCGCAAACCGCAAATCAATATCATAATTTTTGACCGAGTTATGATAGGTCAAAGGTCAAATTTGACCTTTTTTCAAAAAATCATATCTCCGGTTCAAATTATCGTAAAGAAAAAAACAAAACGGGAAACTTTACCAAATTGTAAGCACTTTTAAGTAAAAATCACAGAAATTACTTTAAACTAATTTTATGGGAGGTTTCCGACCCCCAAATACGTCATTTTAAAGGTCACACGCGATATTCTCGCGAAATGAGCCAATTTCCCCTTACTTTTCCTCAACATTATCATAGTAAGTTCAAAATTAGTTCAACATTGCGTTTTCAACTCCCCAAATTTCGGACAAAGTTTCAAAAAACGAAATTTAAGGTGATTCAATTCACCATTGAAATTTCATTTTTTTAAAACTTTGTTCGAAATTTGGGGAGTTGAAAACGCAATGTTGAACTAATTTTGAACTTACTATGATAATGTTGAGGAAAAGTAAGGGGAAATTGGCTCATTTCGCGAGAATATCGCGTGTGACCTTTAAAATGACGTATTTGGGGGTCGGAAACCTCCCATAAAATTAGTTTAAAGTAATTTCTGTGATTTTTACTTAAAAGTGCTTACAATTTGGTAAAGTTTCCCGTTTTGTTTTTTTCTTTGCGATAATTTGAACCGGAGATATGATTTTTTGAAAAAAGGTCAAATTTGACCTTTGACCTATCATAACTCGGTCAAAAATTATGATATTGATTTGTGGTTTGCGCCAAAAGTCTTAGTTTTTTATGCTCTTTCTAATGATGTATCACAAGATAGGGGTTACCATTTGAAAAAAAAAAGTTGGGGGCCCCCGCGCCCCCCCTGAGGGGGGGGACAAAAATTTTGACCCCCCTAGAAGATGGTCCCCTTTAATATAGAAACATTCCCAAAGTTTCATTCTTCTATCTCTAACCGTTCAAAAGTTACGAGGGGGGGTACGGACTTTTGGGACACCCTGTATAGGTCAGGCTAGGTGGAATAGCGGGGTGTCGACAAGTCTGGAATTTCTGGGGAGTCCGGGAATAGTGCTGATTATTTAAGGGCGGTCCGGAAGAACTGAAAAAGATCGGAAATTCCGCAAAAGGGTCCGGAATTTTTCCCTTTTTTTGTCATCTTGGCGCAATTTGAGCGAGAAATTCACTTTTTTGAAATTTTTCGGATTTCGTCAAATAAGGTACACTGGAAAAAAAACACATTGGATCTAGAGTCCAGACTCTTAAAAACATCGACAAGAAAAAATACTCTTGATTCAATCAGATTTTAGCTTAAATCAAGAACCAAGCCTCTTAATTTGAGCGGATTTTCTTTTGATTTAAGCTTAAATCTGATTGAACCGAGAGTCCTTTTTCTTGTCAATATTTCAAGAGTCTGGACTCTAGATCCAATGTGTTTTTTGTTCCAGTGAGAGTAACCAACGCAAATACTTTTTTTGTTGAACGTGAGAAAAAATGAATTTCTTATTGAGTCTGAACTCGAGATCCAATGTGTTTTTTTGTTTCCAGTGTACTTTTTCAGTACCTTCATTCCTTCCCATACTAACACAAGATTTTGGTTTCTTTTCCTCACTGGGTATGTTTCCACCGAATTCGGTTTCAGATTTGATAATAAAAGCCCAGCCCAATCCCAAAATCCTATCGTGCTCCTGAGGAAATCACGATTAGCGACCAATCGAACGGAACCTGAAGCTCTCGCTCCGTAAGAAGCTCTCTAGGACCGCATGAAGGCGGAATGGAGCGCAATCAGAGTTAATGAGCCGAGCAGCGGAACAGATTCGCCGCCCATCGAAGAAGCGACGACGGAGTGCTTTGCCGTGCTAAGGAAAAACGCCGTATGAGCCTTCAGGCGTTGCCAGATTCCCCTCAATCAAAGCCAAAATTAGTGGAAAGTTTTTGAATGTTT
The DNA here is from genome assembly GCF_918797505.1 of Bemisia tabaci. Classification (NCBI taxonomy): domain Eukaryota; kingdom Metazoa; phylum Arthropoda; class Insecta; order Hemiptera; family Aleyrodidae; genus Bemisia; species Bemisia tabaci. The sequence continues at coordinate 21,588,513 of NC_092802.1, read as the reverse complement.
CGCTTCAAAATTTTCGGACGATTTTGTTCGCAATGGAGATGTTGCATGTGTGAGGAATTTGCGGTTTGACTGTTGATTCTCATGTAAAAGTTCGCGAGAAACACGATATACGTATAGACACGGATGAGGTTAAGCGTTGGTGACGGCGCGGAGCTACGACTATTCGTGCTTGATGGATGTCCGTGTTGCATCTGCAAAATTGAAGGCGCGATGGCGCAAGGCGTACAATCGCAATGCCCCGATCTATGCTGCTATTGAGCTGTCGCTTGGATTTAGGAGAAAAGTTAAATAAAAAAGGAAGCCCTATTAATCAAGTCGATCTCGCGGAGTTACTCACTTAGCCCCCTCAATGCACCGCCACAAATGAGATCACAATATGGAAATTAAGCACGGGAAAGGACGCACATTGATGACGGCGCGGAGATACAACTATTCGTGTTCGATGGATGGCCGTGTTGCGTCCGCAAAATTGAAGGCGCGATGGCTAACCGCGTGATTGAGAATGGAGATGTTGCATGTGTGAGTTTGCGATTTGACTGTTGATTCTTATGTAAAAGTTCGCGAGAAACACGATGCTGCCACTGGTTTTCTCTGAAATCAACTCCCAAGCTCGACTAAAGCTCTCAAGTTGAGGCCAAAATGGAGGGGATATCCCACGCTATCCTGAGAGTCCACCTCCACATCAAGACAAACTCTCCATGCAAAGATAGGGAGAAAATACATTAGCAGGGTGGCCGTGTTTTCAGTTTTAGAGTCTCCAAATAAAGTGGCAGCCCTGTCAATGTATTTGCTCCCTATCTTCGCATGGAGAGTTTGTTTTGATGTAGAGGTGGACTCTCAGGATAGCGTGGGATATCCCCTCCATTTTGACCTCAACTTGCGAGAGCATTTTTGAGCTTGGGAGATGATCTCAGAGAAAACCAGTGGCACCTTCGTGTTTCTCGCGAACTTTTACCAATGAATCAACAGTCAAATCGCAAATTCCTTACACATGCAACATCTCCGTTTGATCTAAAATACCTGAAACTTTCAAGGAAAAATACGAGTAACTCACCCAAAAGATACATGATGAATCCGCGGAAATTTGGCAACTTTCGAATGTTCCCTTGACGTTTTACCTTAGCGCGGCAGTGCTGCGGCGAGCCGTTAAGGAATTCGTGCGGAAACAAAAATTACAGGTTACGGCCGGAGGTGACGGCCCGGACGTGCTGCGTAGGAGCTCGAAAGCTCCCCGCGACCACTTGACGAAAGCTAATTTCGTCGAAAGTTACCGATGCACCGCGATGGATTGATCCGGGGAATAGTTTATTCTCTCCAATCTCCACTTGATGCGAATAACTGGATCTGCTGCGGCTGTTTTATCACTAACCTGTCGCTTTGTATAATTTGATGACTTTGAAGAGAGAGTTTTGACACCTGGCCCAAAAATGGCGGCGAATATGCAAATTTGATTTGCTACACTTGTTGATGTTGCTAACATTAACACAAAAAGGCGTGCGCAGGTAAAACATAATATATTTTGAGATATGACTGTACACAGAAAAAGGTTACGCCTGATGGATGGATATAAATTTTTTCAAGTATGGGTTTTTTACCCAAAGCATCTTAAAACGCCTAGAAATGATGAAATATTAAAAAAAAATTATTATTTTATTTATTTTTCGGATGATGACAGTACTTCATCCTCAATCCGCGAGGGGAGTAAGAATCGGTATTTCTCTGCAGATTCAACTGAAGATGGAACATGTACAATGTATACTGTTCGTTTGAAAGTCGCTGAACAGTCAGTGTCACATTCTGCCATCAGGCTCTTTAATAATCTTCCACTGAAATTAAGAAAAATATTGACGAACTGGGAAGTTGACGTTTTTTTTCAAGGTGTAACAAACTTTATTAGTTTGTAAGGCAAATTATTCTCTATGTTCATTTTATAATTATGTTTAAGAAGTAAATTTTGAGCGGCTTTCACTGACAAGTACAGCACAGGAGTATTGTTCAACGTAAATGTGACAACTCTGCAGAACGGATAAAAAATGCACGTCTTAATATCGTCATCGCAACTATTTAACCACCTTGATTTATCGAGTTTTTTTCGTTTCTCGGCGGCAGGGCGTCCGAGAGCGAGGCAGGAGGGTGGAAAGGTCAAGTGAGGTTCATGAGTGCACCCAGATTGGGGGGGGGGGGGGAGGGGGGCTGAGCCGAAATCCGAAAACTCAGGTAAACGGGGTTCGGATCGGTGATGATACTAATCTGGAGCCGGGATGCTGCGGTGATTGGCGTACCCCTCGGAGCTGTTTTCACAGATCTTTTATGTCCTATTGTTGGTTATTGTTGATGGCATGATGATAAGAAAAGAAACAAATTACGTAATGAAAAGGCGATTGGATTTCGCGCCATGTTGCCGGGCTGTGGATCGGATAAAAACGAGCAATATACCGCGAATATTAATCTTGCTGAGGAATAGTTGAGCTACATGTTTCAAGAAGAAATTCATATTTTTCTCACGTTCAAGAAAGAAAGTATTTGCCGTTGGTTACTCTGTTCAGGAGTGTGATTTTTTAGACGAGCCGGACATTTCGGTTCCTTTCCATGGGCACCTAAGAAACTCGGCGACTTGTGGCTCTAAAGTGAAACCTGAGGGTGAGGCACGCTTCTTATGAAAGTTAGCTTGAATTCATAATACCAGTAAGTTTCAAAACAGTGCTAGTTTTACCGTAGAACAATTAAAAATTTTATGATTTTTCGTTTTTAGTTATTTTATTAATTTTAGTATTTGTCGTGTATAGACTCTGTTTTTAGTGCTTTAATAGCGTTGTAAAGTTCACATCTCTTAGAATTTTAAAAAAACGCTGATTAAATTTTTATTATTGTATAGCTCGTCACGGCCTGCGAAACATCAAACATATCGACGGTGAAAGTCGGCAATCACATAACTCGGTTTGCGACGTCGCAGACTTCCTGTCATACTTTATTTTTTAAATGGAAAACTACTCAACGGCAATTCTTTAAAACTGTCATGATTTTTCTTCTCAATGCGAAGAAAATTCTGCAAAAACTTCAAGAAATAATATCAATTTGTTCTCCTTTAAAAAAATGACGTAGAGGCGGAGATTTTCAGACACCGCAAACGAGTTTTGTGACTGCCGACTTTCACCGTCGATATCTCATTTAGCTCTGTTTGGCAACTGCGCCCGTAACTTGACAGTGGCGTTTTCTTGGAGTCTGCGGCGAAGCGCCTCACGCCCCCTGTCTAGGACCGAGGTATCACTCATCTCTTCGTGTGCTGGGCCAGGACTTATGATAATTAGGCACATGGTCGGGTCGTTCTGCTACCTCACGTTTCGTCGCTCTTGCCCTGTTCCCGGGAATAGGGAGCAAACAAGAAGCCACCTTAAAACATCGCTGCCGTGACATAAAAGCGCACCTCTGTGCCTATGTGAACCCTAATATTCCATTTAACCCCACGCTCCCCGGGGCTCACACGGAATCGGAGGTACGTCGTTACGTTTTACGAAGTGGCGTCTTATCTGCACTGCGTTTTAATCCTGCATTATATCGTCAACCCCCGAACCCCGCTGGGATTTTGTGCAATTATTCCGAAGAGAGAAGACAGTTGCAGATACCCGATTTTAAATTGGGTTCCTTGAAAGACAGAAACCCGAGATGCGCTTTCATGATGTTATAGATCACTTTTGATATAGTGTAACAGACGAAGCAAGAAATTAATACGAATAGAGAGCGAGTTTTAGCCGATGACCGTTTTGCTTTAACTATGACGTGTAAATTGAATGGTTCCAACCCCACACGAACGAAGTCATGGCAATAATAACTGCGATATGTTGAGTTTATCCACACACTGGAAAAAAAATACACATTGGATCCAGAGTCCAGACTCTTGAAAACATTGACAAGAAAAAATACTCTTGATTCAATCAGATTTTTGCTTAAATCAAAAGGAAATCCGCTCAAATTAAGAGGCTTGGTTCTTGATTTAAGCTTAAATCTGATTGAATCAAGAGTATTATTTCTTGTCGATGTTTTTAGTCGGCAAATGTTAAAAATTATTGGCATGTCCGTGCACTCCCGATACAGGTGCTCTAGTTTGGGCACCTTTGTGTAATACTGGCCTCGGGATCGAAAGTTGTAGGAAGTCATCCTATAAAAACGGGACGAAAGCCCGCTTTTAATTTGTGAAAACTAATGATTTTTCCACGGAAATAAACAAGTCGGAACGGCATTCTAATAATTTCTCCTCGTCCGTGTTGGGCGCGCGATGTTTTCCCTTTCGTCGCGTCTATAAATCGAGGGCCGAGGAGCGACACGACGCACAGTGGATCGAGTCGATCGGAAAGGTCGGACATGAAATTTTTGACTTAAACTGCAAACACTGGGAAAAAAAACACATTGGATCAAGAGTCCAGACTCTTAAAAACATCGACAAGAAAAAATACTCTTGATTCAATCAGATTTAAGCTTAAATCAAGAACCCAGCCTCTTAATTTGAGCGGATTTCCTTTTGATTTAAGCTTAAATCTGATTGGATCACGAGTCCTTTTTCTTGTCAATGTTTTTAAGAGTCTGGACTCTAGATCCAATGTGTTTTTTTTCCCAGTGAATTTTGATGTTTATTTCGTCAGATTTTAAATGTCAAGGGGTGGAATCACTCTTAAAATCTCCTGCATAAACGGAGTTATAAGCGTTTGAAGTTTCCAAATTTTGTCCGACCTCTTCTGTTGACTCGGTCTACTGTGCGAGGACAGGGACGCAACCGACGCAACGGGACAAGCCTGAGGAGTCAGAGGTGAGAATGCGAGTGTGACATTAATAAGCGTTTCTCAGTTGGGATGGCTCCGTTCCCTGATCCTCAACTCGGCATAAATGAGATTCCAGTCGATCCTCCGTTGTCGACTTTGCCTAGCTACGGAAAAATCCCCTATGAGCCTTCAGGCGATGCCAAACTTCCTTTCATAAAGTGTTAATTTTCAGAGAAATTTGTTTTTATTTTCCTCCCAATTTTTTAGAGAATGGGTCAGTTGCGCTGGTCACAGAATCGTGTTTTGATGTTTGATTCTTGCAGATCAGCAAAAAATAATATCTGATTTAACAGCAACTTTCTGTTTTCAATATTAACCGATACATCGCGGTTTAAAAAGTTCAATTTATTACGTCATCCACGACGGTGGTGACACCCTTGGTTTCTTCCACCTTCCTTTCATTAGTCAGGGAAGCACAGACTTTCACTGGTTACTCAACTGGAAAGTCGGGTTTTTTATATCATCCACCGCGGTAGTGACACCCTTGGTTTCTTCCACCTTCCTTTCATCGGTCAGTGTGACGCACATTTGCTCTGGTTACTCATCATGAAACTCGGATGAATGATATTAGCGCCTGCAAGACTTTGAGAATACTTTACGAATTGCCCCAAACAGCGCGGTCGGTGTGAACCACATATTAGCGCCTGCAAGACTGCATGAATACTTCTCGCATTGCGCCAAAATCAGTACAGTCGGTCAGTTGGCGTGAAATGCATATTAGCGCCTACAAGAATTCGAGTTCAGTCGGTATTACGTATCTTTCACGGTACTCAACGTAGTGAAGCACACACTTTCACTGGTTACTCAAAATGAAACTCGAATGAGATCAAGGTGGAAGAACCGAGGTTGTCACTAACCGACGTCATAAACCGATTTTTTAAAACGCGATTTCTCGGCTGATATTGATCGTAGAAAGTTGCTGTTTGTACAGATCTTATTATTTTTGGCTGATCCACAAGAATCAAGCATCAAAACACGATTTTATGGTCAGCGCAACTGACCTATCTCTCTCTCTCAATTTCATCTGAAGTGTCTGGAAATTTCAAGAGAGAGTTCTCATAAACTCCCTCATAAATTTATGTTTTATAGGGGGAAATTTGGCAACATCCGGATTTACATACGGTCTTTTTCCTCAGCACGACAGTGCGGCTCTGTGTAGTAACGGAAAGGCGGAATAACGTGGAGGGCACTGCGCTGGTTATTGGGTCTGAGAATCGGAACTGAGAACAGGAAAGAGTGTGGTGAAAGTTCACTCACCGCATATCTTCAGACGGTGAAAATTGGGAACTGAAAATCTGGGCGTGGAAGAAAAACTACCGCTTGAAGAAAATTCCTGTAATGTTGAAACATGTTAATTTAGAAGATTCTGCACCACTTTTAGGGAGGCAACGCCAGGGGTGTAATTCCTAGAGAAAGGGGTAGTAGCAGTAGCCTCTCTAATCCATTGAGATTTTGTCCCATTTTTAATTTTTCTTATATCGATGAATGGAAAAGTATCCTCGAAACGATCGAATCCACATACCCTCCCTTCGCAACAGCACAGATTCTTTGGTTAGTGGATGAATTTAAGCGGCTCATCGATAGCTGAAACAGTCGTGTCACGCATCTTCTTTTAGCGTGATGTCCAAAGGACGAGTGACTTCGCTGCATATCCGTGTTTAATAACCATCGAAGCGATACGTCAAGTATATTTTACCAGATTCTCCCTGCAGAGAAATATTTTGAAAGTGACTTTGAGATTAGCAAAGGTTGGAGTGTAGCTCCGCTCACGTTTTTTCGGTTCTCCTTCGAATAAGTGAATACGGGATTGAGAAATCAAGTTCGCCTTCAAATTCAATGGATACAATTTGTGCGGCTCAGGAGTTGCAATAGTTGTATCACGCACTTAAGTTCAGTGTGATATCCGAAGAACGGGTGGCTTTGCGGCATCAGTAATGCATCTACGTAGAGAGGAATCTCCACACAAAAGTTCGGTCAATATGGGAATTAAAACACAAAATTATCCTAACCTTCGGTTGAAAATTTCAAGAGGGAATGCTACTTTTCTTGAAGAAATGTAATGAAAATATAAGTGATGAATACGAGCATCGCAATCGGAGGAATGCGTTTTCCTAGTCTCTTCATTGTTTTCTGAGCTAAATTCACTGTACCAAAATCAACACAAAATTCGTGTTGATATGTGTTCCACTTCCTACTTTAACCAAAAGTAACACAAGAACACAAATTTGTTTATCAGTTTGCATCAATTACATACTTTTTATTGATTTGATCATTCGAGAAAATCTCAAGATTTGTGAACTACCTGGAATCTAACGGAGAGGCCATCATTCAAAATAAACTACACAGAAAAAACACCAAAAAAAAAACAAAACAAAAACAAAAAAAAAGAAACATACTGAGCATGGACACTCGCGGCGATATTGGACGTATTTCTGCCGAACGGAACTAAGTGCATTAAGATATGAGCCCTGAGACCCATGAGAGTATATGCATAACAGGGCTCACATCATAACCCAATCGGAAATTTGACCTTGGTACAAGCTTAGTATGACATTTTTTCACATTTGAATAGAGTTGCCAAGCTTATCTTGCTAATGTTCCCAACAATGTTAGCAAGGACATTTATTTTACCTCTGGGCAAAGCTTGAGCCCAAAGATGTGCCAAGGTTAGGTTTGTAAGACTGCTCCAAGCCTATCCTGACATTATTGCCACATTATTGGTGGGACATTATTTTACTTCCGATACAAACTTGGATATTCAATATTGTGACAACGTTATGTTAATAATATTGCTCCAAGCTTGTCAGCGGATATGTGGACATGATGTTGCCATAGACTTGATGTTATAATATTGCCATGGTATTGGCAGGATATATATTTTACTCTGAGACAAGCTTGGATTTCAATCTTACCTCTGAGCAAGGTAGGGCGATAGAACGCCGTATTACCTGCCGTCCCTCGCGAAGAAATTTCATAGCGTCGCAATACTTTAATGTAGGCATACGGAACATTGGAGTGCCGAGGAACCTTCCTAAGTCAGCTACTTTCTTGGCTGCTTGCACTGGCTGAAGTATTCAACTTGGATCCCACTTGTAACGGGCACTGCCCAGGCGAAACGAGAACCACCCCTATTGACGGGGCGGCCGCGCGCGGACCGTTGCCAAAAAGCTCCATTTGAGCCCTTGGCCTAAGAATATCGGTAAGATGGGTTAGACGCCTATGGATCATGTGCCTATTACGTCAAAAAGCGAAAGGTCGCAGTTTTTGCCCTTTAATTTGCCCTTAAAGGGACCGCAACGGCAGATCCGCGGCGAGCGCGCCCTGGTGGCGGAAATAGCAAACGCGGTCGAATTGTGCTCGCCGCGCACAATATTGTGTTAATCTTATGACAATATTAGAAACAGAAGCCTAAAATGTTTATTTTCTTAATCTTGTGACAATGTTAAAGTGCGAATATTACCACAATGTTGTAAAAATAATGTTAGCATAATATCAATTCAGCTGTTTTAGATATCCAATATTGTGTCAATATTATGACAATATTACGAACAGAAGCCTGTTATGTTTGTTGTTCTAACGTTAATTGAATGTTAACATAATAACAATACCGCAGTATCACAGAGATAACATCGTCTCGATATTATTTTAGCAATTTTGTTTTCCTAATATTGTGTCAATATTGTGTCAATATTATAAGCAGAAGCCTATGTTCAGTATTTTTTTTAATAATGTGCCAATGTTAAAACTAACATATTACTGCAATATTGAAAACATAACTCTACGACAGTATTAGTTTACCAATATTGTATAACCAATATTGTGACAACATTGTGACAATCTTGGAATCACCGAGCACCACCTGACCTTGGATTTCTAATGTTGCTAATATTGGTGCAATATTAAAATACTAAGGTTATATATCCAGTATTGATGGTATATTGTACCAAGATTCTCAGGCCAACCTTACTGTTGAAATATGCTCACAATCTCGCTAAAGGTTGCCACAATATTATTCCGTATCTGCCCAAGGTCAAATTTCCGATTGGGAATGCACATAGTTCCGTTTGGCAGAGATACGTTCATTTGTGGTTGAACTAGACGTGCGTGTCGCTAATAAGCTCCAGCGGTCCTTGTTTCCTGAGTCGCCCGGGCTGAGACGGAGGAAAAAGAAGTCAGATTTCTAAGGTCTCAAAGCAAAACCGCTTGAAAGTTTTAAAAAAATCCGTAATATCTGGGCGTCCAAAGTTGGGTCTGGGTGACTGCGGTGAATCGCATGCACGCATCATGTCAGCGTTCCAATTTCAGTGCTTGTCCACACGCTGATCTCGGTGCAGAGGTCGGTAGGCGTAATTAAGGCGACACCGCCCCAATTCCACCCTCATTGTCAAATTGAGACTTTTATTTAGTTATATGGCGGGAGTCAGCAAACATAGAGATCAGAGGCGGATCCAGCAATTTGGCAACACCGGATCTCTTCCACTTAAACACGGGGAAAAAATTTGGGTAGCATTTACCATACTCTGGTTAAAAAACGGCACAACCAGACAGTATGGTAACTTCCACCAAAATTATTGTCACAATTTGGGAAAATCTTGTTACTTTAACGATAATTTTGATGAAAATTACCATACTTTCTGGTTGTGCCGTTTATTAACCAGATTATGGTAACTGCTGTCAAATATTTTTTTTCCGTGAAGCTATGCTAGATAATCGCCTCTTGTCGGAGCACCTGGCTCCAAGAATCGATACATTTCCATAGGTTTAAATGGTAGAAAGGTGCCGGAAAGGATCCGCGCAAAGGGTTTGTTACCGGTTGCTGGAGTCGCACCTTCGATTGTTCCGGGTGCTGCGCCCGGACTTTCGGCCTCTGAGCCCGGCGCGGACGGTCAGACGGTATCTCTGTTTGGCCCGCAAGTACGGATTCTACGGCCCCGGCTGGAGGTTTTTTCCAGTGTCCCAATAGGCACAAAAGGAAAGTCGGCTAGGATCGGCGCCAAGTGCCCTCAACACCAAGTTTTCCCCCTTTTTCTCCCGGTAATATATACAATAGAATTAAGTTTGACCAAAACGTCAATGCATGTTCTAGCATACAAACCAATGTTGCGCGAACTTCGCTCCAGCCTCCAAGGGAAAAAAGACGCATTCTCTCGTCGCCACACAGTGGATCGAGTCAATCAGAGATGTCGGACGTGAAATTTTCGTCTAAAACTGCAAATTGTTATGTTAATGTCGTCACAATTTAAATTTTTAGGGGTGGTCCTGGAAGAAAATTTCACGAGGAAGCCTACAGAGCCATTTCCAAAACCTCAAAATTTTATATAAACAGTGTTATAAGCTTTTAAAGTTTCCAAATTTTGTCCGACCTCTCCCATTGACTCTGTCCACTGTGCGCCGGGCCAAAATTGGTCCAAATTCCTGCTCCAAGGCTGGACCATCGCGCGAACGTGCTTCGAATATCGAAAAGCTCATCGGACTTTGGGAATGCAACGGATGGTGGCATCGATTGTTGCACGATGATGCAACGATGCACCCCGTCCGAATTGAGAACTCGCCCAGCAATCACGGTAATAGCCGCTCCGCGCCGCGTTTGTTGCCCACAACGTTTCTTTGTTACGAGCTCATGATGCCCATTAGGACCCTCAAACAGTAGCCGCCGTATCCTTTGCTCGTCCGCCTGTGCTCGTGCGTTTCGTCGAGTCGGAGACGACCACGCCCTGAAAACCGCTGCTCGACGTCCTTAGGGACAGAGACCCCTCGAAAAAACTTCGTTTTAGTCAAGTTGGCTTTTGAAATTGCCAAAAAATTTAACAGTTTTTAGTATTAGTAAATACAGGGTTGCCACAGTCAGGAAAAACCGGAAAATGTCAGGGAAAATGTCGAACATTGAAAAAAAACTCCGGCCGTGGGAGCGGGGAGCCGCAATTACGAGCTATATAGACATACCGTCCGTTCCGGGCTCAAAGGCCGGAAATTCCGGCTGCTGGAGGCGTAGCTTCGATTGTTTCGGGTTCAGAGGCCGAAGCTACGGCTCCAGCAGCCGGAATTTTCGGCCTTTGAGCCTGAAACGGACGGTATGTCTATATGGCCCGTAATTGCGGCTCCCACGGCCGGAGTTTTTTTACAGTGAAAATATCAGGGAAATTGTTGTTAGAAAATGTTTTTTTTTTCCCGCACAAGTGAAATTCTCTTTTCTAATCACATGGATCCTATTTTTGTTTCAGGTGAGTACTCGTGTATTTGTTGCCAAGATGATTTTTGAATACGTAAGTTAGCTTCTTCATTTGGAAAATAATATATCGATGGCGAAACCTTCCATATTATCCATGAAACATCTTATTCGACTCGTAATTTTATAGATCGCTAGGGAAGCGTCACGCGCAGTTCATTGAACGAGATTTTTTCGGAAAGTCACGCACGCTCTCGGACTGAAAATTAAATCATTCAATTTTTCAACAGTTCAAAATCGGATGTAATAAAAATGTTTCAAAGCTCTCCTGGCCACTTGAAAGCCGTGTTTTTGAACCCGAAGTTTGTGGATCCAACAAACGATTGAAGGAGGGCGTTAAAGCGAGTGGAAACTCTTATTTTGGAAGATTCAATCTCCGAAACGTGTAGTTTTTCTCCCACTTCTCGCCGCTTCACCTAGAGCTCGGCCGCTTTCCGCTGAGCTGGACCTAAAAGCACAGAACACACGTTTTCATTGTTTGCTCCCGGAGGAGTTGAGTTGGTTCCGGTGCAAAGAGAGTGTGCATTACGTCACTCTCGAGTGACGTCACGAACGCGATGCATTCATTCATCTCCTCCATCGTTGTCAGTGTTCGCTCAACAAGCTGTGGAATATATCGATTTTCGATGTCGTGTTGCGCTCATGACAACCAGACCCGCTAGCGTTCATAATTCGATTCTTCGATCACAGGTCAAACTACTAAATTTTGACTCTTTTTTTTCCGCTAAAGGGTGTCACATTGAATCCTCGTGAAGGTGCACGCGGCATTTTGGCGTTAAGCTCGCTGATTGACACGGAGTCGAAAGTTGGTCACCCGAGAGCTCCCCAGCGGGCTAATCATTGAATTTTATCGACAAAGCATTAGACAAGGAGACAAATAAAAAATAGAGCGATCCTAATGGTTAAGGCGGGTGGTTGCATATGGACAAGGAGGTATGTCCGTGAAAACTAACCAACGGGAACCCACGTGTGACCCTATAATAACTATCATTTTCCCCCGTAGTCTATAATATCCACTAATTTAACCAACATGCCTCCATTTACTTTTGGTCTTCTATGTCTATCGCGCACTGAAAAAAAGTTACGGGCTATGTAGACAAACCGTCCGTTCCGGGCTTTGAGGCCAAAAGTTCCGACTGCTCCGGGTGCTATGCCCGGAACTTTCGGCCCCTGAGTCCGGAACGTGGACGGTATGTCTATACAGCCCGTAACTGTGTATAATGTTCAGAAATAGAATGCACGGGATGAAGTCATGATAGACACCGCTTTAAGAAGTACTTAATGACCATCTTGACATCACGCACGGCCAGAAAATTTAAATTTTAACAGCGGGCCGCAATTATTGAACGCACTGAAAAAAAATTCCGGCCGTGGAAGCCGTACTTACGGGCTATGTAGACATACCGTCCGTTCCGGGCTCTGAGGCCAAGAGTTCCGGGTTCTGGAGCGGAAGCTTGTTTTATAGTAACGGAGTTATAAGCGTCTTTAGACGCTTATAACTCCAGTATATAACAAGCTCTGGGTGGTGGGTGCTATGCCCGGAACTTTCGGCCTCCGAGTCCGGAACGTGGACGGTGTGTCCATATAGCCCGTAAGTACGGCTTTCACGGCCGGAATTTTTTTTTCAGTGCGTTCAATAATTGCAGCCCGCCGTTAAATTTGACATTTTCTAGCCGTGCGTGATGTCAAGATGGTCATTAAGTACATCTTAGAGCAGTGTTTCTCATAACTTCATCCCGTGTATTCTATTTCTGTACATTGAAGACGCGGCATCGCGGCGTTTAGCGCCGATCGGGTCGCCCGGGAGCCGGGAGCCGCCGATGCAAGACGTGCGATGCGTGGCTAACCGTGAACCTGAAGTTTTCCGGTCCAGTGCTCCCGTCGCGTTGTGCGGAAAGGAAATTCAATTTCCCCGCGCATCGCCGTGAACGTAACCCAACCTCATGACCGCTCCCTTCAATTGGAGTGACGTTTTCTAGCCGCGGACTCCGTAACGTCGAGCTGTCAGGCGCCCGGTGTCCGAAATTTAAGGAATGCAACAAGATCAAGGACCGTATTAACTCTGGCCCCCTATTAAACACCTCTTCTCTTTTCGAGACCCCATATGGTTTGAATCGTGATTAAAGGCCCTTTAAAAAGACTCTCAACGTAGCATTATCAAAAAGATAATGGACCACTAGACAAGGTAAGAATTTAAGACCTTAACCAGAATTTCACATTGAACACAATTTGCACAACGAAAATTACTGAAACCAACTCATAACGAAGATATTAACGTTTTTATTTCACATTGGTTACGAAGAATTTGAACTGCCCGCTCACAAAAAACTCAAAGCTCTAAGTGAGCCAAATCGCGCATTACAACAGTTTCAGCAAGTTTTCTCAATCGAACAATGTTCATTTCCCACCATGTGTTGTTCAAACTATTAGCAATTTGCTATAGCTGAGCCAAAGCGTTGAGATTGAGGTTGCCAGATTTTTATATCGCAGAGACTGTCATGATAACGTTTAGCGTGCGATGTGAATCACGTAGAGAATTGAGTTTTCATGAGCGGGTGGTTTGAATTCACGCATCAAGAATCATTAAATATCTTCGTAAGGATAGTTAATTTCGGTAATTTTTGTTGTGCGCATCGTGTTTTACGTGCAATTTTAGCTACGAAACATGTAGCAGAATGCTGAAATTCGTACCTTATCTAGTGGTCCATTTCTGATGTGGCTTGGTTCCTTTCTCCTCAAGGCGGTTCAAGTAAGGATCGTTCTAAAAATGAATGCTTTCACGGCCGATCAAACTTCGTTATTTCCAAGTTGTGGCACTCCAGAAACCGCTCCCTCGTTTGGCGTAGAGAAAACCCCCGAGAAAAATAAGTTCGATTTTTCACGAAGGCGGCAACCCGAAGAACGCGCACGCCTAATTTACACGTCACCAGAGCCTTATCTTGTCTTCTTTACGACAAGATCAGGGAAACACACCGAGAACAAATTACCGAATAATTATCCCAAGGGGGAGAAGAGCCAGCGCGGCACTTCTTTCTCCGTAACTGTTTACTCACGTGTTCCAGCGCTCTCAATTTTAAACGAAGTTTTTATCAGCGCGGGGGTGGAGGAAATAAATTACCCCGCCGCCGCGCCGAGGGGTGGTTAAGTTAATGATTTTTTAAGGTATTTTTTCGCTCCCCCCACGAGGTAATCAAAAACGGCGTATTCGCCGTCGAAATCGTACGCTCGTTCGCGGTTTTCCGTGGCTGGGATGACGGTGCGCGGAAGACACTTTACGGGACAAAGGCTCCAAGCGCGCTTAAAGGCGGCGGAATTTGCATTCTGGTCGCCTTTTGTTGGCCTTTTTTCGCTGCGGTTAGCGCACAAAAGGATGCATTAAGGCCGGAACGGTCCGCGGGTACGGAAGAACAGTGACAGGGAGGTGTTTTTGTCGCCCGAGGGGCGAAGGTGGAATTTTTTTTCAGTCGCGCAGTCGGGCTCTTAGGTAAATTGAGAATAAAACTTTTTATCGTGAGGTTTTATTGTTGTTGTTTTTTTTCTGAGTGTATTATTTTCTTCCTTTTTAAATTTTTTTTTAGTTTATTAATTTTTTTTTTAAATCGAAAATCTTTGTTGTAGCTATTAAGATCTAAAATAAAAACTTACTGGCAGTGGCATACATTCTAACTTTAAGAGAGAAGTCTCTAAAGCAATAGGAACTCGCGAAAGATTTGAAATTTTACTTTACTTGTTTAGTCACTTTATTGTGAAATCAGGATATGAGAAAAGTCTGCCATCCGATCAGATTTCTCTATCGAGCTATTTTTGTGATGTCAAATTCACTAGCATCAAGATTTGATCAAGATTTGGAAAAATCATGAATTCAGGATTTAGCGGTCGAAAATAAAAAAAAAAAATCAGGATTTCCCAAAATGAAAAAAACTTAGCATCCTGTTTACCAAAGGAAATTTGGCATTTCCTTATGGTTCATACGGCGTTTTTCCTTAGCATGGCATCATGGTTGCCCTGTAAAGTAGCTTCGTATTGGAAAGTGAGCGTCCTTGAAGGAAGACTTTCATTGAGCGACAGAGCAAGCGATAGGCTCAGCCGCTCAACTTCAGGTCAGAGCACTGAATGGAAACCCAAGTAATCCGATCAGACATAACGTCACTCATAGTTCAGCCGCTCAGCTGATCAATCGACCAACAGAGCCTCTCAACAGATTTGATCTGACCTCTCGCTTCCACTCTTTTCATAATCTCAGTGCGTCAATTTATTTTTTACATCGAAAACATGATCCAGTGAAGGCTGAAGCACAATTTTGCGCAACTTCAACGGGCCATTTGACACAGTCTGAAGTAGAAGAAAATTTCACATGTTTTGTCTTCAAAATCATACATTTAGGAAGCAATGGACCACTAGACAAGGTACGAAGTTAAGCATTCGGATACATGCTTCGTAACCATAATTTAACGTAGAACACGGAAGGAATAGGAACGCATAGGAACCTTCATATCTTAGTTAGGAGTTAATTTCAGTAATTTTTTGATGTGAGAGTCATGTTCTACGTGCAATTCTGGCTGAGAAACATGTATCAGAATGCTTAAATTCGTACCTTGTCTAGCGGTCCATTCACAGAACGGATAGTTTTGAATTCAACTCCTGAACGAGATGATAAAAAGTATTTTTCGAAAGCCATAGACCAGTGAGAAAATGATTCAGCTCCTTACAACCTTTTGTTCAACCTGCAGGCTGATTATTGAAATTGATAGACAAAGCTACAGACTAAGAAGACATAGGGGGTATGGAGCGATCCTATTGGTTGAAATGGTTGGTTCCCATAGACTAAGGGAGAAAATGATGAACCAACTAAAGGATCTCTCGTGGGTTGCCGTTAGTCAGTCTATTATCTACCTCCTTTGTCTATTGCAATCACCCGCTTCCACCAATAAGATCCCTCAAAATTCGTTTTGTCTTCTTTGTCTATAGCTTTGTCTATCAATTTCAACAATCGGCTCGCTGAGAATCCACGAGAGATAGAACCGAGCTTCACAAAGGGGCAATGATGTGTCCTTAGGTGGATCGAGGGAAGAAACCCGTATGCACGCAATAAAATGATTTGGTGAACAATAGAAATCCTGTATCAAAGTAAATATCGAAGAAATATAATCCGGCGCGCAAGGCATGCACGAACGAAGTATTAATAATAATATCTCCCAAGGATCAGCACCGCTGTTAGTTCTATTCGCCAGGCTCAAATCTTCGAACCACATTCGATATCATATTATTCCACTCAACTAGAGAGCTTCTTAATTATGTTCTGAGCCGGAACGCCCGAAAAATCTAACCGATTTACATCAACTCGATATCTGCCGCTTTACAGCGCGGTCATTCGAGCGGCTTAATTTCTAGCCCTGAAGTCTTTTTCCGAATTTGTTTTTCTTCTCAGCATTTCCAGCTTTCGGGCCGTCTTTCCGCCGCGAGCTCAGCAAGATTTGAATAACCGAACTCCGCGTCAATGACGGGGAAGGTTTCGGCAATAGTATTTCAAGGACGTATTTAGATGCTTCAACAGTCAATAAAAACTAAAAACTGGGTATGCTTTACTGACCAGCAAAGCCGCCTCTGAACTTTATCGTTCATATCAATAGTTAACGTTGAAAAAAATACTGTAAACTTGCCGATTCGTATGACAATTTGACGTATTTCTACCAAATAGAAGTATGTGCATTAAGACATGAGCTCTGAGACCCATAAGAATACATGCATAACAGGGCTTACACCATAATGCACATAGTTCCGTTTGAAATAAATACGTCTAATTGATCTAGTTACCGGTTAACGGTAAAACATCAAAGTGTCACAGTGACAAGAGAGAGATGAGACACAAGAGCCTGAATGCAGACAACAATAAAAACATATTAATATACAAAAAACAAATGGGTATACATAAAAGGCTAAGGAGAGATAAAACAATCCAGGACGTTTCCGGCCAATAACATGCCCATTCTCAACTGGAACAGAAGCTGAAAAAATGTAAAAATTAAAACGAGAAAATGAGCGTGCAACCGACCGAGGTAGGAATACCTCGAGTTCGTGCCCTCGATACCCCCCAAAAACTTTCCACCCCCCCCCCCCCCAAAAAAAAAATTCTAATTTTTCTGTTTGGTGATTTTTCGAAATTTCCCCCAACAGTTAATTCTGTAACTAAAACATCTTGCGTCTAACTTATCACTAAATGTGCCGTGACATGTAGCCAAAAAGTCAATGTGGCCCCTAAAAAATCTTCAATGGCGCCTAAAAATTAAAGTTGATGTGCCATATGACCCCTAAAACTCAAAGGTGAGTTTCGAACCCTGGTTTTGAGCGTCTCGGAGGACGGTCCTGCGGACCCTTCGGCGTTATTTCACGTATGCGATGAATTACTCTCATTGGCTCATTCCGCCGTGTAATTATTTTTATGCCCGTGTAATGAAGGTATTTAAACACGGGAAAGCGAGAGTGGTGCACTATGTATAGATGCACGCGGCTCAGATTTATGACGTTAATATCGCAAGCGCCAAGGCGGCGCATCGTTTTTCTTCTGTTTTTTTCTCCCCCTCCGTCTTTTCCTCCTTCTTTTTAGCGCATAATTAGAGAGGACGTTCCACCGATGATCCTCCGTGGACGCGATTTGTCTGCTCGCTCCGATTTAACCGCGAAGCCCTGACACGGCCGTCTAGCATCCGAGAAATTTGTCAGGAGTCTGAGTTGTTGCCGATCTGCGCTCAATGTTGCAGAGTTTTTTAATTACACCGGGAAGAGTCTCTTGGATCCGAAATCTAGACCCTTAAAAAATTTGAAGAGAAACAGGGTTGCCACAGTGGGGGAAAGCCGGGAAATGCCAGGGAATTTTAAAAAGTCAGGGAAAACCGGGCACTGAAAAAAAAATCTCGGTGTATTTACTAAGAAAAGGGTAAAATTACCAAGAATTCAGGGTTCTATTTGATCCCAGTTTTTTCTTGGTAAAATTACCATTTATGGAATTGGTAATTTTACCGAGAAATCTCGGTAATATTATTGACTTTCTCGGTAATTTTGCTGGACCCCGGTAAAAACGCCAATATTTTTTATCGACTGTGGTAGAATTACCGAGACAAAGTGGCAAAGTTACCGGGAATCGATTACCAATAAAAGTGGTATTCTTACCAGAAAAAACAGTAAAAATACCGGTTTTTAGGTAAGCTTACCAGTCTGTCTTGGTAAAATTACCAATAATTGGTAAAAAAAAGTGAGATGGTAAAGGTACCAACGAACCTTGGTAAAAACGCCGATAATTTTTTTTCAGTGTAGATTCTGATTGAATCAAGAGTACTTTTTCTTGTCGATGTTTTTAAGAGTCTGGACTCTAGATCCAATGTTTTTTTTTATTTCCAGTGTGCGCTCAATATTGCAGAGTTTTTTAATTACACCGGGAAAAGTCTCTCGGATCCGAAATCTAGACTCTGAAAAAATTTGACAAGAAACAGGGTTGCCACAGTAGGGGAAATCCGGGAAATGCCAGGGAATTTTAAAAAGTCGGGGTAAACTGGGAAATTTCAGGGAAAATGACGAAAATGTCTTGGAAAAATCCTTAAGTCACCTTTTTTTTTTTTTGCTTCCTAAGAAAGGTTTGACGTTTCGAACAACCAATTCGCCTGAAAACGATCTGTAATTATGTCACTTTAACCATCTGGCATATCTTTAGGTGTCAGGGAATTTCATCAAAATGCGTCACGGAAATCAGGGAAATGTCGGGGAATTGCATCTTCTAAATTCTGTGGCAACCCTGAAGAAAAACGTACTCTTGATTTCATCGGTTTTTTTCTCGAGTCAAGAGACCAGCCTCCTAATGGATCAGTTGCGCTGGTCCCAGAATCGTGTTTTGATGCTTGATTCCTTACAAATTAGCTATAATTAAAAGATCTGTCCAAAGCGCAACTTTCTACGTTTAATATTAACCGAGATATCGCCCTTTGGAAAGTCGGATTTTTTATATATCATCCACCGCGGTAGTGACACTCTTGGTTTCTTCCACCTTGCTTTCATCGGTCGGTGTGACGCACATTTGCACTGGTTACTCAACATGAAACTCGGATGAATGATATTAGCGCCTGCGAGACTTTGAGAATACTTTACGCATCGCCCCAAATAGCGCGGTCGGTGTGAGCCACATATTAGCGCCTGCAAGGCTGCATGGATACTTCTCGCATTGCGCCAAAAGCAGGTGCAGTCGGTCAGTTGGCGTGAAACGCATATGCCTACAAGAGTTCAAGTTCAGTCGCTGTTACGTACCTTTGCACTGGTTACTCAACGTTGAATTCGGATGAGAGCAAGGTGGAAGAACCAAGGGTGTCATTACCGCGGAAGGTGACGTCAAAAACCCGACTTTTCAAAAGGCGTTATCTCGGTTAATATTGAACACAGAAAGTTGCTGTTTGGACAAGTCTTAATATTTTTAGCTAATCTACAAGAATCAACCATCAAAACACGATTCTGTCACCAGCGCAGCTCACCCATTAAAGCGGATTTCCTTTTGATTCAAGAAAAAATCCGAGTGAATCAAGAGTATTTTATCATATCAAATTGTTTAAGGGCCTGGACTCTGGTCTGGATCCATGAGGCTTTTTTTCCGGTGAACCGATAATTTTCAGGAATCTCGTTCCCGGCTCTTGACTTTCTCAGGAAACTTTGATTGATAACTGGACTGCATTTTGCAATTTGGAACTATACATTCTGGCTCATCTGTAGAAACACTTATCTGAATAGGGAAACTAATGGCACATATGTTAAAACCGGGTTAGAATTTATAGTTCCAAATTGCAAAATGCATTCCAACTATTACGTATTCTTTGAGAAATCCAAAAAGTCGCCCCAATGTGACAACGATTACGGCCCTAAGAAATCGGATTTAAGGTGTAAGGCTTCATTTCTTGCGGACGGCCTCGAATAACGTAAACAATTACAATTAAATTAAATACTCGTAAGTGCATTGCGCGTGTGCTAACATTTTTGCAACAAATCCTTCTGACTTAAGTCCTCCCCTGCAGTGTATTCACTCGAAGAGTCCCAGCCGTATCTAAAACTCGACCCGGTATCTCATTTTATTCCGCGTAAAATCGGAGATCATACGAGCCCCCTCTTTTCGCCATTCCTCCGACGTAAGAGCGTATCTCAATTTCCGCGTGAGCTCCGTTCTCCGTATAATTCTACGCTTTCGGGGGCTCGTGTGAAAAAAGAGATGCGTCCTTACGTCAGAGGAACGACGTTTTCTGCAACATGTGACCGAATCACGAGGAAGTCACCTGTGAGTTCCCCCGTGCTGCGAGGTCTTAATTACGTTCCTGAACGCGCTGAATTTAAGCCACATCTTATTTCACTTTATTTTTCAGCGTCCCCACCTCAACCCCCTCGACTCACGTCAGTCTCCCCGGTTATTGACTGAGTCTGTCGCGCAAATTAAGGGCGCCGTTGTCGCTTCTGTCGAGTTTGGCTTCCTTCAAAGCAGACGAGGTTGCCACAGTTTGCAGGGAATATCGGAAAAACTGGGAAATGTCAGGGGAAACCTGGAAATTTGTAGGAAAACGACGAAAATGTAAGGGAAAAATCTTCAAATCACCTTCATACGCTGTCAGGGAATTTCAAAAAGTCAGGGAAAACTTGGAAATGTCGAGGGAAACGACGAAAATGCAAGGGATAAATCTTCGAATCACCTTCATTTGGATGTATTTATGCGGAAAAGTAGATATGAGCAAGTGGAAAGATGGGGTGTCTCCTCGGTAGTTGGGTCATAAGAATCAATGTAAAAGTGGATATATTCCTTTTGAAATATGATAAAGTCGGGATTTGTTAACATTACAATCCAAGGAGCTAAGCGGCAAAATATGCTAACTCAGACCGCGGGCATGGCAAGAGAGCGTTTGGACAGGCTCAATGAGTTAATGACCAACAGACACGATCCCCCGTACGTGCCTCCGCGTTTTCATTGCCGCTGACGTCACTGGCGCTTATATTCCCCAATCATCTTAAGGCCCGACCACTAACGACACACCCCATCTTCCCACTTCCACATATCTCCTTTTCGCATAAATACGTCCATTTGCTGTCAGGGCATTTCGAAAAGTTAGGGAAAACCTGGAAATGTCGAGGAAAACGACGAAAGTGTCAATAAAGAAACAAATCGTTTAATCACCTTTATTTGCTTTTTCGAGTGGGTCTGGCGTTTCGAACAACAAATTTTGCCTGAAAACTATTCTAACTATGTCTTTTTGACAATCTAGAATTTTTTCAATTGTCATGGAATTTCACTAAAATATGTCAGGGAAATCAAAGAAATGTCAGAGAAATCAAAGAAATGTCAGGGAATTTCGAAATGTCAGGGAAAACCTCGAAATGTCAAGGGAAACGACGAAAATGTTAGGGGGAAATCGTCAAATCACCCTCATTCGTTTTCTCGAGTGGATTTGACGTTTCGAACAGCAAATTTTGCCTGAAAACTAATTCTAACTATCACTTTAACAATCCGGCATTTTATTTGTTCAATGGGCCTGTTGCAAACTTTTGCTAGAGCAAAAATAAGAGTTGTTTCTTCTAGATAATGCCTCAAAAATCACGATGAGCGCATCGGCAAAGTCTGAAATGCACTCGTAACTTCACAGTCTGCGTAAGAAATTTGCGGTTTTTTGAGCTTCCCGCTTCAAAAGCGATACTACGGCACAGGTGAACATTTTGTAAAAGGAGTCGTTCCATCGTCGGCAATACTCATCATGGCCGACGCCAATCCGCCAAAACACGTGTGATGGGATAACACCTGAACTGGATTAGACCAGATAACAATCGGCGTGTTTTAACGTTCATGTTTTCCACGCCCGAATTGATTGACCTTGAACTCTCCTCGAATTACGCGCGGAACTGCGCGCAAGCGTCGGCCATGATGAATATCGCCGACGATGGAGCGACTCCTCTAACAAAATGTTCACTTGTGCCGTAGTATCGTTTTTGAAGCGGGAAGCTTAAAAAAACGCAAATTTCTTACGCAGATTGTGAAGTTATGAGTGCATTTCAGACTTTGCCGATGCGCTCATCGTGATTTTTGAGGCATTATCTATAAGAAACAACTCTTATTTTTGCTCTAGCAAAAGTTTGCAACAGGCCCATTGTCAGGGAATATCACCAAAATGTATGAGGGAAATCGGAGAAATGTCAGGGAATTTAATTTTCTAAATTCTTTGGCAACCCTGCTACCAGGTGATCTAAAAGTCTCGTAACATCGCTGTAGTAGCCCCTGAGGTTCTTGCTCCTTTTCAAATTGGTTCTTGCAACATTTTGGAGGCTCTTAAAAGCCGTTTCCTTTGACCTGCATTCACAAAAGTTCAATTCTCTATCTCAATCTGTTCAAAACTTACAGAGATGACACGATCACTTCTAGTGCTGGTGGTACAGAATTTTTTGATCACCCTGTATAAGTCTTTTGGAGACTTCTGCCTCTTCCGGAAAAATAACTCTAAATGCCCTCCAGGTGCCGCCACAGATCAGCATTTTTCAAGCTCGCAAATCGAAGCTTCCCGCTTAACGATGCACCAAAATATACTGCAGTCAAATAGGGCACTGAACTAATACCTAACTAATTATAAGACCTAAGTCGGTCAGACCAGGGTCATAGGAGTCCATCGACCGATTCCAATCATTCGGTAAAAGACCGTTTTGAGTGAGATCCTGGATATCCTTTCGACGTGCACGATGCACTTCATGTCACCTGGAACTTAGCCCCGAGTCGGTGCCAAAGCCGGTCGAGGCAACGTCGTCGGCGCGGCGCCCGGAGTGATTAAATTTATGTGCGGAGCGGCTTATTTCCGCGTGAGAAAAGGCGCTCAATTCGAGGGCTTTCCTCGCTTTTCCTCCTCGGCTCAAATGTCGCGCACGCCGCGCGCCGCGCCGGAGCGTTGAAATTCCCTAATAGGTCCCATTTCCATGCCGGGATCGTAATGAGTTCAACGCACGTGCGTCTATGCGACCGACCTGTTGTGATATTCGCTGGCAGTTTAGTCGTCCGTGTCAAAGCTCCCAGGCCGTTGTTTACGACCGGGATGCCTCCGCTTTTCCAGGTGATGTGCGGCGCACAGTGTCGAGACAATGGAGAATTTACATGCGAATTGTTTATTGCTTCATCTGGAAGTGCTTGAAGAGCTGATTTCAAAGAATTTTTTTAGGGAATTTTGCACAATCCTGAAAAGTCAGGGACAAGGGATAAAAAAGGTAGAGGTTGTTGTATGATATGGGTATTTTGAATTAATTGTGGTAGTGCCTAAATTAATTGTGTTTGTCTGCAATTAATTAGGTTACTACCCGAAATGTTGCGGTTACTACCCGAACTTGAGTTGCGACACTACCACAATTTGAGCTTTTAAAGTTTCTTCATGTCCAACCTCTCTGTTCACTGTGCGGTGCCAGAAATCCTCTCTGCTTCCGCCTTGAATCATCACCACTACGGGTCGTTTCTCTAAGTTTTCATCAAAATGTCGGTTTCCAGGATGACTGGTTCTTGGAAGGCCATGAAAAACCTGGTGAGGTCGGGGAATTTTGTCCAAACCTGAAAATTCAGGAAAAAGGCAAGGAATCTCGCTGCAGAGCCTTGAAATTTTCTCCTCTCGCCAATTCTTTCAATTTCTTTTCAATTTCAAGAGACTTTGTGCTAAGAATTCGTGATCAACATTTTCATGGGAAATCTTGTCTTGAAAAAACCATCGGAAAGTCAGATGATTCGAAGATTGAAGAAAACTTGTCGCCCTGTTTCCATGCCTTGGCCTAATCTTTCTCGGTAGCACCCACGATACTAAATTTAAATCAACTCCGTCTCGGAGCCTTGAAATGTTCTATTCTTTCAATTTCAAGAGACTTTGCGCTAAGAACTCATTGTTCGTGAACAAAATTTTCATGGGAAATCTTGTCTTAAAAAAACCATTGGAAAGTCAGGTGATTCGAAGATCGAAGAAAACTTGTCACCCTGTTTTTATGCCTTGGCCTAATCTTTCTCGGCGACACCTACAATACTAAAATTAAATCAACTCCTTCTCGGAGCCTTGAAATGTTCTATTTTTTCAATTCCAAGAGACTTTGCGCTAAGCATTCATTGTTCGTGATCAACATTTTCATGGGAAATCTTGTCTTAAAAAAACCATTGGAAAGTCAGGTGATTCGAAGATCGAAGAAAACTTGTCACCCTGTTTTTATGCCTTGGCCTAATCTTTCTCGGCGACACCTACAATACTAAAATTAAATCAACTCCTTCTCGGAGCCTTGAAATGTTCTATTTTTTCAATTCCAAGAGACTTTGCGCTAAGCATTCATTGTTCGTGATCAACATTTTCATGGGAAATCTTGTCTTAAAAAAACCATTGGAAAGTCAGGTGATTCGAAGATCGAAGAAAACTTGTCACCCTGTTTTTATGCCTTGGCCTAATCTTTCTCGGCGACACCTACAATACTAAAATTAAATCAACTCCTTCTCGGAGCCTTGAAATGTTCTATTTTTTCAATTCCAAGAGACTTTGCGCTAAGCATTCATTGTTCGTGATCAACATTTTCATGGGAAATCTTGTCTTAAAAAAACCATTGGAAAGTCAGGTGATTCGAAGATCGAAGAAAACTTGTCACCCTGTTTTTATGCCTTGGCCTTATCTTTCTCGGCGATACCCACGATATTAAAATTGAAGTAACTCCTTCTCGAAGCATTTTTATCACACCTGGGAATGCGCCGTAACTAAAGCGGCAATACTGCCCGCTTCATTAAGGCAAAGGCACACTTTGAAGAAGCGAAAACCGCTCAATCAAAAGCCCGCCTCAAAGGCTGACAAGCTCGAAAACGTCAAACGTCAAACCTCCGCTCCGTGTCGACGTCATTTTTACCGTCGGAATTAAAACGATTCAGCTCATTTCTGGAGTAGTTATCCCGGTGAGGGTAAGTCGCCGGGAGGGGGGGGGGGGGGTCGGCCTTTGAGGGGCAACCTCGCGACACTCAAAGTGAGTACTTACTTAAGGGGTGAGTCGAGTCGGGCTGAGCTGAGGAGCAATAATGATGCTTTGATAAACACGTTTTGCCTCTCTCGAGTCGGAGGCGCTGGAAGCTGTTGATATTTTTGTTGCCGGTCGCTCCCGCCTGATTGGCCTTTTCGGGGCGTCTCGCGACCTTTAGTGGGTTACTTTGGTTATGTTTTACATTGAAATTTTAAGGTTCGGTTCTTCAGCGCTCCGAAAAGATTCGAAAAGCAATGTTTCTCGGTTTGATTTCGTGTAAAAATACCGGACGTGCTAGAATAAAAATAGAAATTATCGAGTGAATATCGTAAATCGTTTTGCCATTCAATTTGCGATTTTCACGCGAGAACTAGTATCGAGGTATTTCAAAATGTTTCTCGGTTTGATTTCGTGTAAAAATACCTAACGTGCTAGAAAAATAATATAAATTATCGATTAATTTATCGACTTTCGACAGTGGAGATTTTGCAAGTTGGCAACACTGTTATTCCCCCATTTAAATGCATGCAAAGCTATCTATTGTTGGTGAGGCCGCTTCCCTCACCTAATATCGATATTTTTTGGATTTAAATGGAGGGAAAACAGTGTTGCCAACTTGCATAATCGCCACTGTCAAAAGTCGATAGAGCAATCGATAATTTCTACTTTTTTTAAGCATGTCAGGTAATTTACACGAAATCAAAGCGAGAAACATTTTGAAATACCTCGATAGTAGTTCTATCTATCTCCTCATATTTCATGCAAAAATTCGAGAAGTTATCGGTTAAAACTGCACAAGTATATTTTTGTGGAAAAAAAATTGTATGTGTCAATTTGGCAACTTTTGAATGAAGTTACGTTCCTTCGTCAGGTAGTTGACGAATTCACTTGTAGATTAAGACCAACGAGACTCTTCAACTTAGAGTCAATGAAAGTTCATCAGTCACAAAGTGTCCATTAGGATTAAATGAATCGAGATATAGTCTAAAGTGTTTCAAAAAGAGAGTCAATGTTGACTCGATTTCATTGTCAATGTTCGATCATTATTATTTTTGACGGTGCACACAGGTTCGTGTCCAAGGACCGGTTGTGTTTTGGCATTGCAGATCGTAATTTGACGTTGTCGGGACGCAGCCGGTTGCCATGGGAACGCTTGGCGAATATCCTCTCAGGCGTTAAGAGGGAAACTGCGATCAACATGTTTTCCCTTTTAATGGGCGCGAAGCAACACGCTTAGCTGCCGAGCATCGCGGGACGAACATCCCCGCTTGATATTTTCGCTCGCTTTTTTTTTGAAGATTCGCAACTACGCCCCCATAGAGAGTCGTTGACGGACGCTTGATGAAGCGGGCTGCTCGCAGAAACGTATTGTTGAGAATATTAAATAATTTTAAAATCGTTAACTTGTTGCAGAAGTAGTTCGCCTCGGAAATTCACCTCGAGGCGCTTGAGTTAGAGCATGCCGTCGACGCGACTTAAAAATGAGGATTTAAGAGGTGCCATTGCTCTTTGTTTTACACTGTAAAAACGTATGGTAGCTTTTACAATACTCTGGCACAGTGTTACGAGTATGGCGATAAAAAATAGATTCCATGATAGCATTTACCGTATTATGGTAAGTGTCTACAGATTTCTGGTAAAAACAGTGTAATCCTGGTTATTTTCACTAAACAGTATCACTGTGTAGGTAAAAACTCATGTAGACCTATAGTAGATATTACCATACTTTTGTTTCAGTTTAGTCACTGAAAAAAAGTCTCATGGATCCAGATTCCAGACTCTAAGAATCTTTGACAAGAAAAAGTAATGTTGCTTTAATCAGATTCCTGCTTGGATCGAGAGCCTAGTCTCTTAGTTTAAGCGGATTTATTTTTTATATAGCAAAAGTCTGATTTAATCAACAGTATTTTTTCCTTGTCAAATTTTTTAAGAGTCTGGACTCTGGATCCAAGAGACTTTTCTTCCACTGTGGAAAAAATAATCGAAGTTTCGCTAGTAATTAAATGGATTCCTCACGTACGTATTTTGAAGACGTATGTGTGACACGAGAAGTTTGCACTTGGAAAATAATTACGAGATAAAACAGAAATATCCGTGAATTTGCCGTCATGAAGTAATTTATCTTGAAGCAAGTAAAATATCAAAAGGAAAACTTTCCTCCAAACAGAAGCTTCAGAACAGCTCGTACTAAACATAAACCTTGATTGGGCTGATTGTTGAAATTGGTGACAAAGCTATAGACAAAGAAGACATAGGGGGTACGGAATGATCCTATTGGTTTAAATGGTTGGTTCCCATAGACTAAGAGAAAATGATGGAAGAACTATAGGGTCTTCTCGTGGGTTGCCGTTAGTCAGTCTATTATCTACCTCCTTTGTCTATTGCAATCACCCGCTTCCACCAATAGGATCTCTTCATATCGCCTTTGACTCCTTTATCTATAGCTTTGTCTGTCAATTTCAATAATCAGACAGCAGAGCTGCAAAATTTGTTTCTGCACATAGTAATTTTATAGAACTACTGTCGGGCGTTTCTAAAAAAAAATTTCGCCAATTTTTCTGATGATTATGGACAAATATGTGTTCAATGTTGGATATAAATCTCTCAGTTGCATTCTTAAAACATTGAATAGTAAAGCCTTGTCTCCATGAGACGTTTCATGGGATTTGTCCCGGGGAAAAATCTCACCTGCAAAGTTTGGAAAAATATTGAGTTCGTCAATATTAATCAGATCCCTCCATATTTATTTTGTCTTGTATGTCCATAGCTTTGTCTATCAATTTCAACAATCAGTCCGCCGTGCTATTCTTGATCTGAGAAGAAGTAGTCTTGCTGGCAGACTCAAGTCGCTTTCTTTTCCCGGTGAACTTAAGAATTAATCTTACTGCGGAGATTCTTACCCTCTTCTCTTTGCTCTCACTGAACTTTTGCAAGAGGCCCATTCATACCGATGCCTCGTCGTTATTAATACCATCGAAATGAAGAAGAGAAGGCGAGATAGAAAAAACCGCCAGCTTTGAAATCGAGCCGAGATTCGGAAGCGAGCAAAAATGAGCTAGACTCCGGAGAAATTCTTGAGAGGGGATACTTTGGTGCGTCTACAAAAGGAGCGAAGTAGAAGAGCTCTCGAGGTATCTGCGTGTATCATCTCGGACGTTTGCGGGTTGCGGTTGAGGCCGGATCCAGGAGCCGAGCTGCCGTACTCAGGAAAAACACCGTATGAACCTCCAGACGTTGCCAGATTTCCTTCGGTAAATCACGCATTTTTGGGAATATTTATACATTTTTCTTCCGATTTTTCAGAGAATTTCGTTCCAAATACTGCTGTGATAGCGAAGAGAGCAGTAAGTGCAAAAATGAAGTTGGGAGAAAAAGGGCTTAGACCGGAAAATTTTATGGAAAGAAAGCTCCGTTTTTTGTCAAATTACCAATAATCGTCCGAAAGACTCCTTGAAATCGTTTGGATGATTAAAAATTGACTGATTTTATTTCAATTACATGAAAAGGGTATTTTTCATTCTCATGCAAGGCAAGACATTTTTTTCATTCTAAGGCAAGACAGCCGTAAGTACTATCTGCTGCATGATTTCGTGGTTGCGTTTTGGACACACAACACACATTTTCAGGTTGGAAATTGGCAGAAGAGGGCGGCACTTTACTTGAAAGCAATGTTTTCATTGGCTCCCTGGAAGAATAATGTCACTTACTGCTGTCTTGCCGTAAACTACGTCATTTTGTGCGCACTAACGGCTTTCCCATGTGTCTTGTTTTTATACAATTAAGATGAATTTCGCTGTTTTTGCAATTTTAGTGATTTCATCTAATCGAGATTAGACGAATTTTGAAGGAACCTCGATTTCGAAAGCCACTTACTGCTCCCTTCGCTACCACGGCAGAATAGCGTAACATTTTCAAGAAAAAATATTGGCAGCTTTCCTCAAAAATGAACATTGGAAAGGCTTTCTACTCCTTAAGTGATTTTTTAAATGATAGTTACGTAATTTTCTGTTCCTTTTATTTTATTTTGTAAATTTTTGTAATATTCTCAAATGCTTCCCTATGATCTTTAATGTACCTATACTATATTAATGTGTAAATTTAAGGGTTTTTTTTTTTTTGACAAGTATTGTGAGCCGCAACATGTGGCATTTATGTACACTAATGTTAAGTAAATAAATAAACATTTTACCGGAGGAAATTTGGCAGCTCTCGAAGGTACATACGACGTTTTTCCTCAGCACGGCAGCGAGACGAGGATGAGACGCGGGCTCGGAGATAGGTCACGATCCTATTCACCGATCACCGGGCTCCTCCTCGACTCAGGATTTCAGCTCATTTCCCACTCGGCCTCCGCGCTATTATTGAGACCTCAAGTTTTCTATAACGACTCACCGCCATGTTGCCGGATTCGTACTGAAATCAGACGAACATAATCCTGGTCCATAATGGGTCAGTTGCGCGGGTTACAGAACCAAGTTTTGATGCTTGATTTATCGCCAGGGTGTTACCAGGGTTGATTTATCACCGTCGCCAAAATTAGTATGAAATTGCAAAATGGGGTCCGTTGCGCTGGTTACAGAATTGTCTTACTTGATTCTTGTGGATCAGCGAAAAATAAAAAAATCCGCCAAACAGCAACTTTCTACGTTAAATATTAACCGACATTTCGCCCTTTGAAAAGTTGGGTTTTTAACGTCATCCCCCACGGTAGTGACACCCTTGGTTTCTTCCACCTTGCTATCATCCGAATTCAACGTTGAGTAACCAAAGTAAGGTACGTAACACCGACTGAACTTGAACTCTTGTAGGCGTTAATATGCGTTTCACGCCAACTGACCGACTGCGACCAGGCCCGCCACAAGGGGGGGGGGGGGATACTGGGTCCTTAGTACCGGGGCCCGGGCCCTGGAGGGGCCCGTGACGCAGGTGACAAACCACTACGAATTCATGTGTAACCCTTGTCTCGGAAGGAAAAGTGAAAAAATTACTCTAAAAATTCCGCAAAAGGTGAATAAAGTTTCAAAAACACGCTAGGGCACTATAAAATTTTTCTTACCTTTTTAGAGATTTCTATCTATTTTCAAGATTTTGAGTATATGTAGAATGATATTTTTAGCAACTGCGTTTCATTTTCTTCCGTTGACGGATGCTAAGAGGCTCCTGTCTGGGCGTCCTCAACTTCAATGGCTCAACTCCCTTGCCATAGACGTACGAAAGGGGTGTCCAGGGGGGCCCGGCTTAGCCTAGAATTGAAAATTATCATCTGCCCCCCTCAAAAAAACATTTATAGATGTTTTGAATGCAACAATTCGAAAGTATTTGGTGCTGAAAGTAAAAAAAAAAGGAGTAATTATTCTGCAGAAATTGATGGAAAATCTCCATCATAAGAGCTTCAAAATGCGTCCAAATTGATTTAAAATTTCAAAAATTTCCCGGGGGAGTCCCCCCGAACCCCCCTCTGTGCCAGGGGCCCGAGCCAGAAAACTGGTACCAGGGCCCGAGATGGGATGTGGCGGGCCTGACTGCGACTGCACTGCTTTTGGCGCAGTGCGAGAAGTATTCATGAAGTCTTGTAGGCGCTAATATGTGGCTCATGCCGACCACGCTGTTTGGCGCAATGCGTGAAGTCTTCTCACAGTCTTGCAGGCGCTAATATCATTCATCCGAGTTTCACGTTGAGTAATGAATGTAAGGTGGAAGAAACCAAGGGTGTCACTACCGCGGTGGATGACGTCAAAAACCCGACTTTTCAAAGGGCGATATCTCGGCTAATAGTAGGAAGTTGCGGTTCGGACAGATCTTATTATTCATAGCTAATTCACAAGAATCAAGCATCAAAAGACGATGGAGGACACAAAGGAAGCCAATGAGACCACTTTTAAAACCTCAAAATTTTGTATAAACGGAGTTGTAAGCTTTTAAAGTCTCCAAATGTTGTCCGACCCCTCCTCTCCTCTCCTTAAGTTTCGATAAAAGTTCGGAACTTTTTTATACCACCTTGAAACAGTGGCGTGGCGTGAACTGCGATGTATCGATTGTTATGCCATTTAAACCTATGAAAAAGGATCGATAAAAAGGGTGTTCGCAGCGAACACCTTAATAATCGACTCTTTACCATAGGTTTAAATGACATAACAATCGATACATTGCAATTCACGCCACGCCACTGCCTTGAAAGAGAGATCAAAACTAGCTACTTTTTCGAGTGCCTCGCCGATACTGTTCAGCCGTTTCATTCAATAAGAAGTGTTCACAAGTACTCCATTCACTCGAGATTTCATGGCACCCATTCGGTTTGACAACCGCGATAATTACTGCGAGAACATTCCAGCCCTGCCTATCTGCTGCCCTGACTGACAGGCAAGCAGGGCTTACGCCCCGGCCAGCAACTCCCTCTTTCTGAGAGATGATGTGTCGACAAGTGCACGCGCCCACCTCCTCCTTCTGCCTCCTGTTAGACAAAGAGCTTAAGTCGATTTCGATTCGCGAGTGGACCAGCTCCTCTCCGTTTGAAAGAAAAGCTTCGGGCTATATAGAATAGACATACCGTCCGTTC
Organism: Bemisia tabaci; assembly: GCF_918797505.1. Classification (NCBI taxonomy): domain Eukaryota; kingdom Metazoa; phylum Arthropoda; class Insecta; order Hemiptera; family Aleyrodidae; genus Bemisia; species Bemisia tabaci. The sequence continues at coordinate 21,556,907 of NC_092802.1, read as the reverse complement.
CGGGCTCAGAGGCCGAAAGTTCTGGGTGCTACGCCCGGCTCCTCCAGCCTCTGAGCCCGGAACGCGGACGGTATGACTGTATAGCCTGTAAGTACGGCTTCCACGGCCGGAGTATTTACCTTAATCAAATTGAAACTATATTTATCATACTCATGTTCTTTTATTATTTTTTGTTGCAGGTAAGTACTTAAAAATTCCGACTATCATTTGGCAGCCCTGGCCACCACTGTCAAGTTGACTGTAAGTCTATTTCACTTTCCCTGCTGCGGGTAAAAAAAGTGTCCCAAAGTTTTCAAATAGCCCTAATCTCGTTTTTTCAGTGTAGATTACATTGCGCCTCAGGCGTTATGCATGACGCTTTACTCTTATGGTTTTACATGTATACAGTATGATTTATTGCTCATCAATCGCCATTACGCGAAAAGTAGCGTCAGATTATTGCTTAGATTGTCATTCTCGGGTCTTTAAAATATATTGTCCCTGCTGATGCGTTACAAGGAGGTTGGGTTCAATAAAAAGGAAAACAAACTGGAACGATGCGTTACCTCATACTCGCGACGTCCCTCGAAACTAATGTCGTTGCTCAACTTATGAACCGAGCCAAAAACGTCGTAATTTTTCCCCCGCAACGGTGCACTAAATCATAGGTGAATTTGAGCGACGCATGCGCGCCGCACATGTTGTGGGAGCGTTGAGTGTTGTGGTTCGAGGACCCAAGGATGAGATAAGCGAGTCCTCGGCGAACCTGTCCCCGGTCCGTCAGTTGGGTTCCGGCAGCCCACAACTCAAAACAAAATATTTACTATGGCCATTTATTTTCATTGCACCGCGCATCCCATCGCCCTCTGCCGCCCTCCGTCGTCGGTGACATTTCAATCGTGGCGTACCGCGCCACCTCGCCCACTGTTGCCGTATTGTGCTGGGCCCTGAAATATTCACAAGAAGCGGGTGACCTAGGGTTTCACCAGAGTACCTCTATAGGTAGAATATGGACAATTTTAAATTGAAAAATATTTTTAATTTTCTACGAGAAAACTCAAATGCTTGTCAAGAGTCTTCTTCCTACCCAGGTACAATTTGTACCTAATATGGAAATGTCTTATTTTTTAATTCAAAAAATGATGGAAATACCATAAAGTTGCTGAAAATTTCCGATAACCAGTGCATTTTTTGCACTGCGGTCACGGAACTTAAGAATTTTTTGTTTTTTGAAAAGAGCACCCTGGAAAACTTGGATTTCGAAAATCACACTTTTTACAATGTCTCGCCTTTGATTTATAGCAGTGAAAATTTAGTTAGGGCGAGTATAGACAACTTGAAAATTTGGAGGTTAGGCTCAATCAGGTCATGTAGCTCTTGGGCCCAAAAAGGCTACCAACCTATGAACTCGCATTATCCAGTGGTATTAATTTTCATAATTCCTACTACCCATCGTTTCATTACTGATCAAAAATTATGAAATCACGTATAAACCTTTGATTTCGCATACATTTTCTCAGTTTCAAAGTCTTAATCATTAAAGACGCTTGTTTACAATGCGCTGTCGGCCGTACTGATTAATCTTTCAAATGCGTAGGTTGGCAGCGGCCTTTTTCTAATGATTTTCGTTTTACACGTTGTCGCCCTTTTGGGTCCTAAGAGCTACATAAATCGAGTAGTCTACATACATACATAAAGTCGCGATTATAGCGCCGCCTCGCGCTCTGCGACGCCCAATCGCCATTGCCCCCTATCCTCCCAGAGATCATCAGGCAATTGGCACCTTCTGATCTCCTCCTCCACCCCTTGTCGCCAACCTTTCACAGGACGTCCACGCCGTCGCCTTCCGGGAGGAACCCAATCGAAGACCTGCTTGGGCAACCGATCATCTGCCATCCTTCGCACATGTCCATACCAGACCAACTGCTTGGACCTGATATCGTGCACGATGTCCTTTTCCACACCCATTATCTCGCGTACCCTTTCATTGCGGATACGCTCTCTTCTCGATATCCCAGCAGACCTTCGCCAAAAGTCCATCTCGGTTGCCCTAAGCATGTCTTCAGTTCTTTTCTTAAGTTGCCAGACCTCACTCCCGTAAGTTACGATACTCTTCACGATGACGTTGTAAATTTTCCTTTTGGTCTCCTTGGAGATACTCTGGTCCCAGAGAACCCCATTTAGCATCGCGATAGCTTTCCTGCCTTGCACATTCCGATCTTTAATGGCCCGATCCAAATTTCCGTCCTTAGTTAACCGAACTCCGAGATATTTATACTCTTCACAGTCCAGGATCTTCCGGCCATCCTCCAGTTCAATGCTTTGCTGATCACCACCGATAACCAACTTCTCCGTCTTAACCACATTTACTTCCATTCCCCACTTTCGGTATACTTCCACTAGCTTCCGCGTCATGTAATTCGCATCTTCTTCGTCCTGAGCTATTACCACCTGATCATCAGCAAAGCACAGAGTATAAAGGGTGCCATCTTCACGTAGCGGGACGCCCATTCCCGAACAGCATCTTTTCCATTCCTTTAAAACTTCTTCCAGGTACACTTTAAATAAGGTTGGCGACAAACAACACCCTTGTTTCAGTCCTTTAGTAATTAAAAACCCCAACGATAACTCCCCATGCGATTTAACCCTAGAGAAAGCCCCACCATAAAATTCCTTAATAGCACTAATTAGTCCCCCACTAAAACCCCTTTTGTTCAAGGCTTCCCAAAGTTAGTCGAGTAGTCTATACTCTCCCTATAAAGGTACATTACTATGGGCTTCCTTAAACGTTTCCTAGTTACAATGTAAACACGATGAAGAGTTCTTACATGAAGAATGGTTCAAAGATTGCGATAGACGCATCGGGAAAGTCTAAAATGGATTGCATTTTGCAAAAAGGAACCAGGAACATTTGCCTTGGAAGAAAAACCTGATTATCTATAAACAATTTTTATTTTACTCGCTAAAAATTGTAAATTTAAGACAAAAATTACCATGTTTTCATATTTTTCAGGATTTCAATAGTTACATTGCAATGGATGAAGTAGTACTATCACAGCAACATTTCAATGCTCCTGGTTCCTTTTTGCAAAATGCAATCCAAATGCAGTCCTAACTTCACAATCTCCATAAGCTCCGTGTTCCACATTTCCCTCATCAAGGCGGAATTAACGAGCCTCTCTTATTAACTCGCGAATTGGCAATGGGGACGCCCGCGGCCGCGGACCGCGAGAGGGCGCGGGCGTATCAATCATCGCGAGGACTCGTGTTTTACGACGTCCATCCGCGGTCCCGGTCGCAGCAGCCTCGGCCGCAGTTGGAGCCGCTCCAGAAAACCCCCCGCTCGAAAATGACGGTTTTTATAAAACACCCGGAGAAAATTTACTTTTACAATCCCGGCCCTGGTTTTATGGAGTCGTTAAAAATAACCGAATTAAAATTACCCCGCGAAAGCGTTCGCGGTTTACACTCCGTTGCCGATTCTGAGACACTTGACCGGCCTGTTGCGCGGATTTCGGGCCGATTATCGTCGCTCCTCTGACGTAACTAATTTTTTCTTTGAGCCCTGGTGACTGTAAAATTCCACTCTTTCCAGGACTCACATGGAAGTGAAATTACACGGACGCTCGTCGCACACCCCAGAATAGAGTTTAGGGAGAGTACGGACATGTCGGTAATTTTGAGGTTAGGTCATGGAGCTTTTAGGGCAGCTAACCTATAAATTCAAATTATCCAGAGTGATTGATTGTTACGATTGTTATGTATGACCCGTTGTTTGTAAAGCACGTATTTGACTTATTTTTTGCATACATTTACCCATTTTTGCAAAAGAACGCTCCTTTAGGAGAATTCTTGCCCAACTTGGTTTGATAATGGAATCTGAAAATTGGTGGTGACATTTTTTGTGTTAGAAGGTTGGCTGCCCTTTTGGCCCTGAAAGGTCCATGTAGGCTTATTTAGTGGCTAATTCGTCGCAGTTCCGATGGTTCAATTTTAAACAGACCTCGTCGTACTCGCACGACGGTGATGAGGTACGTCAGATTTTCTTGCAACCTTTCTCTCGTCTCATAAGTCATTAATTCATTTATGACTTGTCGATGACGCAATTTTAATTTTACTTAATTCGCATACTTAACGCACACAGACTTCATACGTGTAGTAATTTTCCATCGTTTTAGTTTGAACCAATTGCAAAAATGGCGTAGCCACTAATTCAGTATTTGAACTCTCTCTACATACATGCTATAACTTAGCCATCTAACGCGAATCATATTAATTTAAAGTTCCGAACCTCTTTTGGCAGTTCTCCTTCGGCTTGTCTCAACAATCATCATCACTAGTGGACACTGTTGCTATCAGATTCGACTAATCAGATCCGTTGGTTTTCAACAGATCGAACCTTCTTTAAAACAATCTCGCTAAGCGGCACCAACAACATGCACCAACGTTGCGATGGTTAGTCACCGAATGGGAAGTTCCGAACCTCTAAATAAAATTCGCCTCATGATTCAACTGGATTGCATTTTGCAAAAAGGAACCAGGAGCATTACAATATTGCTAAGATTGAGCAGCTCCTTTTGTCCTGGAAGGAATACCTAATTATCTCTAAACAATTTCTATTTAACTCGCTAAAAACTGTAAATTTAGGACAAAAATCATCATGTAAATTTCACATTATTTCAGGATATAAATTGTTATACTGCAATAGGTGAAGTTGCACAATTTTAGCAACATTACAATGCTCCTGGTTTCTTCTTGCAAAATGCAATCCAACTAAAACTGTGATCCTGAAAAAAAATCATAAAATCTGGAATGAAGTATATACAACGTGTTGTTTTTTTGTTTTTTTTTTTTGTTTTGTTTTGGGTCTGAGCGCACGTTTCTCGGTGAGTTTCCCAAGCGCGGTCCGGGTCCGCGCCTGTCCAGGAAGGTCTCCCGACCGGGTTCCCGAAGATGTGGGAAAAATGAGAAATGAATCGGAGCCGGCGTTCGACTCGTCGCCATCCGTCACTTTTATCTCCGCGTCGCCATCGGACGCACGCGCGAGCCCCGACGACGCTGAAATCTCCGCCCGAAAACGTGGGACCCGGGTCGCGACCCCCCACATCCCACCCTCGTCCCCGCGCTAGATTAATTATCCTTAATTTTTAACATCATTGATGCCGAGCAACGAGCCGTGCGTGTTTTCATGTCTCCAGGGTATTTCTCCCGTCTTGGCGTCTCGTTTTTGTCGCGCAAAATTTGAAGCGCGAGAAACAAATGGGTAGCGTTTAGCAAAGTGACATTTCCAACTTTGTTAGGTTGAGGATAGTTGAACGAATTTTTTTTGGACGACAATAAGTTTACTTTCAGATAAGCGCTGGAATTCTAATATTCTTGTGTAACCAATTAAAAATAGACGCGTTTCCTTACGGAAATAACTAATTCAGATTTTAGGGCCTTTCTTTCGTCTTGGCGTCTCGTTTTTCTCGGGTGAAATTCGAAGCTTGAAGAAAGATGGGTAGCGTTTAGCAAAAGGGAATCAAGTGAAATTTCCGACTTAGTTAATTTATGAATAGTCGAACGAATTGTTTTTAGACGAGAACAAATTGATTTTCAAATAAGCGCTGAAATTCTAATAGTCATGTGTGATTCCTATTAATAATAGACACGTTTCTTCTTGGTAATTAGTAATTCAGATTTTGTCGTTTCTCGAACGAAGGAGCGTAACTGCATTCTGTGCTCTCTGTGCATTATTTGTGGATCCAAAAAAAGTTTTCATGCTTGTTAAAAAATTTGAATTTCCCGAACAAAGCGGATTTTGCAGGGCCTTACCACTTTTAAAATGTCCAAAACATGTTCAGTATATAAAATTTTTGACTTATTGACGACTTCGGTTTTTTTTCCTTTTAAATTGAGACCTACGAAGGAATAAGGATTCAAACTTGCACCTAATCCATTACTCCATTAACACTATCCTTTCCCTCTCTTTCTGTTTTAATTTTTGAAAGACAGACTTACAGATAGCCGAAAACTACGCTCGATCTTACGCAATACTAATTCTAATAACTTAGACCAGTCTAAACTGCAGCATGCGTCGATTCCTATCGTGAATCGCTTTCCTTTGACGTATAAAGCAACTCCGAGAATCAACAACTACAAACGCAACTTTATAGGGACCGATAATGAGTATTAGTGCGTGAACAGGTCAATTTAATACATTTTCCCACTCCCACGCACAAGTATAACGAAAGTAAACGCAAGCCGTTATCCTGCCCTTCGGCACGATCGCGATACATCGATTGATCCATCATTTAAACCTATGAGAAAGGATCGATAAAAAAAGCGTACGCAACGGACACCCTAACAATCGATTCTTTACTACAGCTTTATATAGATTGCGATATATCGATCGATCCAGCATTTAAACCTATGAAAAAGGATCGATACAAAAAGTGTACGCAACGCACACCCTAACAATCGATTCTTTACTACAGCTTCATATCGATTGCGATATATCGATTGATCCAGCATTTAAACCTATGAAAAAGGATCGATAAAAAAAGTGTACGCAACGCACACCCTAACAATCGATTCTTTACCACAGCTTCAAATGGGGAACTATCGATAATCGATCATTCGCGGCGGAGTGGGGGTGGGGACGCTCTTCTGGCCAGATTAACCCATTATCATTATTCATTCATTACATCGATTCCCATTGTTTAAGCGGCCGAGGGAGGAGGCGCCCTTCCAACCGAGATTCATCGTTTGTTAATCGGGATCCAACGCGCGCGGGCCCAATTTAAATCGGGCCTAGTTCGGTACCCAAATAAACCGCCGCGCCGTCTGGTCGTTCCGCCTGTTTACCTCGTTGCCAGCGATGACTTGATCGGTTGAGTCATCTGTTCATCGGTGTTAGCGACAGGTGGAAGCTTTTACTTTCAGGGATTCAAAGTCACGCTGGTCATAGAACTATCTGTTCATCGGTGTTAGCGACAGGTATGGAAGCTTTTACTTTCGGGGATTCAAAGTCACGCTGGTCATAGAATCGTGTTTTGATGCTCGATTCTTGTAGATCAGCTAAACATATTATGAACAGTCCAAACAGCAATTCAATATTGAGGTGATTCGATGGACGCCATATTTTGTGTCAGAAATGCATGCGATATATCGCATCCGTTGGTTCAATTTTTTCAACTACTCGTCTTTTTTCTCCAATTTTGAGATCGCAATTCTGTTGTCAGGAGACTAAAGCACTCACTCACCAATTTTAACAAAGAAATTCAATGTAATAAAGGCGTGGTTTTTTTAGAGAGAAAATATCGCATTCGAGTGCAGTTTCGATATCAGTATCGAATGCGATGTTTTCTCTCTAAAAAAAAAACCACGCCTTTACGACGTTGAATTTCTTTGTTATAATTGGTAAGTGAGTGCTTTAGTCTCCTGACAATAAAATTGCGATCTCAAAATTAGAGAAAAATGGCGAGTTGCTGAAAAAATGTATGCGTTTTGCTGAAGATACATGTATCAGAATGCTTAGATTCGTGCCTTGTCTAGTGGTTCATCGCGTTGGAACGTCTTGTTTTTGTTCTAGGCACCTGAAACTCGACAACGCACGTCGTGAATCAAAGCCTGTTGTCGTTGACTCGATTAAGCGATCAATCGGCGGCAATTAAACACGAGTCAAACAACGACCGACCCCGCGACGGGTCCCGAGGAGCAGAGTGGGGGGGGGGGGGGGGGGGTGGAGCTGAACCGAGGCCCAAAATCGATTATCGGTGGGGCTGCTGGATCGGCCGACGTGATCGCTTCATAAGACGAGGGATTTTTACCGGTCGGCGAGGAGGTGGTGCAAGGAAGGAATGCATGCATCCAAGCATAGATGCTGTGGAGAGAAGATCCGCTTACAAGTCTTTATAACAAAGAGCATCGGTGCCGGACTTAGGATGTCTACAAGTCCGGAAAATGAGGAATTCTTCGTTTTTCTCACAAAATAACGTAACTATATCTCAGTGTCGCCCAAGATACCCTCGCATATTCTGCCGTATTAAGGAAAAACGCCGTACGAACCATCAGGCGTTGCCAAATTTTCTTCGATAAAACACGAATTTCCTGGGAAACTTATGAATATTTTTCTTCCAATTTCTCAGGGAATTTTCTTTATATATTGATCTAAAGTTCCTGAAAATTTCAAGGAAAAATATTCATAATTTTTCTCATAAATAAACATTTTATCAAAGGAAATTTGGCAACTCTCGAATGCTCATATGACGTTTTTCCTTAGCACGGCAGTATTGCAGTTCTACCAGGAGAAACTAGGGCATATCTACCTGAAAATGTCTATAATTTTTCTTTTGATCTCACGCAAACAGGTCTTAGTAACGAAGAGCATCGCAGTCTGGAAAATCGGGAATTCATCGTTTTCCTTAACGCTTAAAATCTTAATTTTATCGGTGAGGAGTTAGACCGGTTAGATCCAAGACGTATTGTCAGTAAGGATGAGAGGCTGACTTTTTTTCAGCAAAGTATAATTTTTGCGATCTTTTAAAACTTTTTACATCCCTCCGACTTGAGAAATATCGGCGTACCAAATTAAATCATCGCAGGGATTTCTGCCAAACTTTACAAATGCCGAATAAAACGAATGCACTTCCCCTACTAGCTTATCTCGAAATTCCTGCCTCCTTTCATCCCTTCAAGCATCCCGCCCTCTCCTCCTGTCACGAGGGGGAATTCATCTTTAATCCGTCTACCTTTTGCCGGGACACGATTCAGAGGTCGAGAGGTGAGAAATCGTGAAAGGGACCGGGGGAAGGAGGTAGGTAAATAGAAGTGACTTCTGGGGCAATCACTAAATCGAGGGGTGCGCGTGCTTTTGCTCTGGTAAGCTCCCGCCGCACAGTGGAAAGTCATCTGTTCGGACAAAATGCATTCCTCCGATTGCGACGTTCTTAATCACAGGGTGTCTACAAGTCCGGAATTTCCGGAAAGTCGGGAAATAGTTCTGATTTTTTAAGGGCGGTCCGGAAGTCCTGAAAAATTACGAAAATTCCGCAAGAAGACCCGGAATTTTTTTCATTTTGTCGCAATTTGAGCGAGAAATTTAAATTTTTGAAATATTTCGAATTTTTTCAAATGAAGGAAATGGAAGAGTACTGAATTTTTCTGTTAAGGAGGTACTGCATTTCTTGGGAATGTACTGCAAAAGTACTGTAAAAGTACTGCTTTTTGACCAGTCTGTTCCAGTAGACACCCTGATTATTCACCACTTGTTTTTCATTTAATTTCTTCAAGAAAACTAGCTGACGTTTTCCTTTAAAATCGTCAACCGAAGGCTAAGGTTATTTTGTGTTTGTACCTACTTCCCATATAATCTAACTTTTCTGTTGAAATTCTCTCTGTGTACAAGTGATATGCATTGCCTCCATCCCTTTAACTGTTTATCCAAACAAGCACTAAAAGAACAATAGATTCAACTCGAAACCGTGTCACACTGTTGCGCGTCGAACTGTACAGCATTCACCTTAGTGTAGCAACTTCACAACATATTTTTTAGCATCATCCATTCTCTTATAACGCAGATCAATTTTTTGTGACCATAATTAATGTTCAATGATTCTCAACCGGTGTGCTTGAAATATGATAGAAAGACGCACACCTCTGCAGTAAAAAGCCTTCTCGTCGAAAAGCGAACCCAAGAATCTCGTTACCTGTCGGCGAACAAAAAAAACCTCCCCGAAAAAAAATCACCTCATCGAAAGGCGCGCAATTTAACATTTTTCCTCCATTAACTCGGCGTTGCATATCTCACCTCGCGCCGGGGAAACCGCCGGAGCGCGGCTGAAAAATTTATTAAAAAGCGCGGGAACGCTCCTCGACTTTTAATAAACTCCTGCCGTTGCCCCCCGCGACCCCCCTCCCCCCGGGACGGGCATCACGGTTTGAAATTTCAGCTCCCCCGAACGGAGAGGTGGTTTTTCCTTCGCACCGAGCGATTTTTCAGCCCCCCGATCCAGTATTGCCACATTTTGTCGCTTTCCTCACGAAAGATGGTAACTACGTTTCGGTGTTGTCAAATTTTGCCTCGCAAACTGTATTTTTATGAGAAAAATATTGAGTCTTTCTAACTGAAAATTTCACTGATTTTTCTTCTGATCACACATTCGAAAGTCAGAACATTTTTTGAAAATAATTGCGTAGGTACATTCTTGTAAAAAAGTGAATTGTTTGAGTTAAATGAACCACGTTAAGGAGAAAGGGTGGCTATCAGCCATTGCCAAAATTGGAAAATTTAATTTTTTACAAGACAACGGTTTACAAGAAATACATTTGATTGGACCGTTTTTTTGTAGGTCACTAGAGAGAGTGCTGGAGCCGTGGAAAGCTCTAAAAACTCGGAAAATCGCGATTTTCCACGGTTTTTCTCAATTTTTGTGAAATAATGTTGTTCCTTCGCAAAATTTCAGGATAGTAATACCTTAATAATTTTGTTGTTACTCTTTTTTTTACAAAGGTTCAAAAGCAAAACTCGCATTTTAGCAAAATGTGTTTTATATACGTCGACAATTGTTTACTTCCTGGGAGGAACGCGGTTTATTGACCTGCTAAACTTGGCGCTAGGGGGACGTATCCCGATCCCGCGCCGTGCGATTATGCAATTTGTCATGATCGGGTGCGTGGCGTTAAGCCGCCGTGTTGATGTCAGTCCGTCCGGGTAATCGCCTCGCGTGTCAAATTACGGCGACGAATCGCCCGGAAAATATGCAACCGAACCAACAGCCCCCCGCTCCCGGTTGCCTGGCATTTTTCAATGCCCCGTTCACGCCGCACGGTGGATCCAGTCAATCAGAGAGTTCGGACAAAATTTGGAAGCTTTAAACACTTATAACCCCGTTTTTACTAGACTTTGAGGTTCTAAAAGTGGTTCCATTGGTTTCCTCGTAGAGTTCTCTTCTTGTAGCACCCCTTGAACTTTAAAAGCTGACGAAATATACATCGAAATATGCAGTTTTTGTCCAAAATTTCATGTCCGACCTCTCGCTCTGATTGAATCGATCCACTGTGCGCCGTTGCGATGGTTTATAGAGGATTACTCCCCCAGCCTACCCCTCGTTAAAAAAAGCTATTGACGGATCATGCTTCAATTGTCTGCGATGATACTGGGCAGGTTTTCAGGTGGGGCTTTGTCTCTTCGCTCTACGTGCTATTTTCTGTCAATAAAAATTATCTTTCGGTTTAAAAAATTGATGAACTGCTGTTTATCAGTTTTTCGATTCCACGCGTTGAGCTGTCCTGGCAAACTTCGGTACCATCAGCTTATATTTAGACTACCCTTTTTCGCGGACGATCTATTTTGGAATTTTGAAAATACGAATACTATGCACATGGGAGAAAAACCCCTGGTCACGGGAGCCGAATTTTTTAGTATGCTCTATCCAATTCAGCGGACTGGACTCTGAATCCATAGATTCAGCTTTACGAAACGGAAAACTTGGGTTTCCATTGAATTACGTTTTCTCTCACTTTGTCCATTGCTTTGTTAATCACTGTATCTATCACTTTGTCTATTACTTTGCGCATCGCTATGTTCGACACTTTGTTTATCCCTTTGTCAGTCACATTTTCTATCGCTTTGTCTATCGCTTTGTCTATCAATTCTAATGATGAGTCCGTAGAATTGTTCGCCAAAGAGTGTTCGGTTTCTATAGTCGAGGTATTTTTTCTTACCTTGTAAGCTGAACAGTGGCGAGGCATGAATGATCGACACTGTAAAAAAAAAAAAAAACACATTGGATCTAGAGTCCAGGCTCTTAAAAACATCGACAAGAAAAAATACTCTTGATTCAATCGGATTTTAGTTTAAATCAAGAACCCAGCCTCTTAATTTGAGCGGATTTCCTTTTGATTTAAGCTTATATCTGATTGAATCAAGAGTATTTTTTCTTGTCAATGTTTTCAAGAGTCTGGATTCTAGATCCAATGTGGTTTTTTTTCACAGTGGACTATCGATGTTGACTCATTTGAAGCTGTGTTGAAGCTTCGATTTTTAAGGTGTGCGTTGCGTACACCCTGTTTATCGATCCTTTTCGATTGGTTAAACGGCAGATCAATCGATATATCGCAAAGCACGCCTCGCCATTGAAGTTGAACAGTCTGATCGAAGAGGGTTATTCCGATTCGGTCGGCAACAGGGCGAAAGCAGAGAGCGTTTACACGGCACTCGCCATCAGCGGAGTCATCGGCTCGCGATTTAAATATTAATTAGCGCGGCTTTAATTTTCAATTAAACTATTTGCGGACGAGGACGAGTCGGAGATTAACCGATTACGGGGACTATTGACACAGTCATAAAAATCCAACTACCGAGCGATTATAATAATCCGAGGGGCCTCCTCCCCCTGTCGCCGGGTTATCTCCCGCGTATATCTCAATTCCGCGCGAGCGGAATCGGAGGGCCGCGATTGAGTTTGCGCACGCCACACGCGCGCATGCGCGTTATCTCGGCCCCTGAAGCGGAATTGTGGGTTGCGACCGGAGTTTAAATGTTTCAAGTGGTTATTACGGTGTAGATGCGTGGTGTTAAGCAACCTGGAGCACCGGAAATGGGTCAGTTGCGCTGGTCACAAAATTGGGAAATTTGGGAAAAGTCTCTTGGATCCGAAATCTGATTCCTTAAAAAATTTGACACAGTAGGGGAAACTTGGGAAATGCCAGGAAATTTTAAAAAGTCATGGAAAACCGGGAAATGTCAAAAATGTCTCGGAAAAATCCTTAAGTTACCTTTTTTCTGCTTCCTAAGAAAGGTTTGACGTTTCGAACAACCAATCTGCCTGAAAACGATCTGTAATTATGTCACTTTAACCATCTGGCAAATCTTTAATCGTCAGAGAATTTCACCAAAATGTGTCAGGGAATTTCATCTTCTAAATTCTGTGACAACCCTGAAGAAAAACACTCTCTTGATTTCATCGGTTTTTTTCTCGAGTCAAGAGACCAGCCTCCTAATGGGTCAATTGCGCTGGTCCCAGAATCGTGTTTTGATGGTTGATTCTTGTAAATTAGCTGTAATTAATAAGATCTGTCCAAACCGCAACTTTCTACGTATGTTCAATACTAACCAAGATATCCCGCTTCGAAAAGTAGGGTTTTTGACGTCATCCACCGCGGTAGTGACACCCTTGGTCTCTTCCACCTTGTTTTCATTAATGACGCGCATTTGCCCTGGTTACTTAACGTGGAACTCGGATGAACGATATTAGCGCCTGCAAGACTGTGAGAATACTTCACGCATTGCGTCAAACAGCGTGGTCGGCGTGAGCCACATATTAGCGCCCACAAGACTGCATGAATACTTCTCGCATTGCGCCAAGAGCAGCGAAGTCGGTCGGTTGGCGCCAACCGAGTTTTTCAAGGCGCGATATCTTGAAAAAGCGATGTTTTCTTGGAATTTAAATACTTTTCAATATGATTAGAGATTAAAATATGGCAGGAAGTCATCTGCAACCCCGCAAACCAAGATACGCGTTCTTCCAGTTTCTCTGCCGATATTCGTCGCCTCTCCAGCGTAAGGGCGTATCTCAATTCCAGCATAAGCCACAGAAAGCATGGATTTACTTGTAAAACAGGGCTCACGTGGAAATTGAGGGACGTCTTTACGTCAGGGGAGCGACGATTTATTACGTCGAGAGCGGGCTCGGTGAAACGAGGGTTCAGCGACGTCGCCGAACAGTGGATCAAGTCAATCAGAGAAGTCGGACGTGAAATGTTTGACAAAAAAAGCAAATTTTGATGTTTATTTCGTCACATTTTAGATCTAAAGCGGCGTTCCTGAAACAAAATTTCACGAGAAAACCAATAAAATCACTTTTAGAACCTCTAAGTTTTGTGTGTACCCAGTTATAAGCGTTTAAAGTTTCCGAATTTTGTTCGACCTTTTCCATTGACTCAATCCACTGTAAAACGATTTCTCAATATTGTTGAGGCTGCTCGCTTCACCAGAATGCTCACATTTCCCGCCGTTTTGTCAAAAAATTATAAATGAATGCAAGTACGATTGAACTAAGTAAAATTATTGACTAAAACTGCAAATTTCGATGTTTATCTCGTCACATTTTAAATTTTAAGGGGTTGCTCTATATAAGAAAACTTTACGGGAATCCAATGGAACCACTTTCAGAACTTTAAAGTTTTGTATAAACGGAGTTATAAGCGTTTACAGTTTTCGAATTTTGTCCAACCTTTCCGATTGACTCGGTCCACTGTGCGTCGGGTTGGCGGAATAAATCCGGAAGATTACGCTCGACGCTCGGGTCGGTGCCGGGCGTTTTCGCTAGATTAGTCGGCGCGGAATCTCGGCTCATCGACACGAGACGAGGGCGGGGGCGCCCTTTGACCGCGCAAAAATCCGTGAGAGTGGCACCCGCACCTTCCGCGGAAATTTCCGGAAATTAATACACATAAATTCCGCGATAGCCGTTCCGCCGCGCAGTGGATCGTGTCAATAGGAGTCATCGGACGTAATTTGGAAACTTTATACGCTTATAACTCCGTTGATACAAAATGTTGAGGTTTTGAAAGTGGTTCCATTGGTTTTCTCGTGAAAATTCCTCCTAGAATGACTCCTTGAACTTTGAAATGTGACGAAATAAACATCAAAATTTACAGTTTTAGTCAAAAATTTCATGTCCGGCTTCTCTAATTGACTCGATCCACTGTGCGCCGGGCGAAGGTGAAGCGGTCTCACGATGGGGATCGTCCGCGTTGGGTCGAGTAAGATCCCGAGTATACTGACGAACCTCCCTTTAAATACACTCCAAAACAAAAACAAAAAACAAAAAACAAAAAGAAACATAAAAAAAACTCCGGTCGGGGAAGCCCTGTACTTACGGGCTTTATAGGCATACCGTCCGTTCCGGGCTCAGAGGCTGAAAGTTCCGGGCACAGCACCCGCAGGAGTCTAAGCTTCAGCCTCAGCACCTGGAACTTCCGGCCTCTGAGCCCGGAACGGACGGTATGTCTATGTAGCCCGTAACTTTTTTTTCAGTGCATGAAAATGCACAGATATGTTTTTCGGAATTTGACTACGGGGACTACAGTAATCATCACCAAATTTCGAGTGACTAGATTTTGTGGAGTTTAACGGGCCAGTAATTGCTTTTGTCGCATAATCGTGTTTTGATGGTTTATGCGTACAGATCTGCCCCAATTAACTGTGGTAGTACCCCAATTAATTATCGTAGTAGCCCAATTAAAGGAACCCAAATGTTTCGGTACCACCTCAATATTTGGAAATGCCTATATCGTCCAACAAATTGGGGAGTACCCCAATTCTAGGGGATAACCCCTCACACTTTTTTTCCGTGACCTATCTACAACCAGTAATGATGGAGCCTTTTGAAAGAGTATTTTTCATGTTAAGGGGGTACCCAGACTTCTCTCTCCCAGGGTATGACACAAAGACAACACCATATCCGTTTTTAGTGAAAGTTCTGAGGACGAGACCAAGGAGAATGAAAATATTTCCCTCTTTCTCCATCAAGCACGCCTAGTTCGGACTTTTCAAAGATGAGATTAAGTTAGTTAGTTAGTTAGTTATTATATTTTAAGACATTCAGCGTCACACGCTATTAACGTCTTTACAGAAAATTTTGAAAATGGGAGTATATACTAAAATTTAGATTTTGAAATTAAGAGAGCTGAAGAGTTTCAGAATTTTGCTTGTACTATTGGGTTCATCGCATGTAAGTAGGTTTGTATTTCAGTTGATTGTAGGAGAGTAGATCTATAATTGGAGAAATCGGAGGGCAGAGCAGTCCATAAGTACGTGTTTGATGGTTAAAGGTGATGAATTACAGAAGTGACAGATGGGTTGATTTTCTTTGGAGATGATTGATTTTCGCGTAAAAGAACGCAATTATATACATATGTTTGTTTATGTTATGAAATCTGGCAGCTGATCCACCGCGGAAGAAGGCCGCGGAGTAACAGCTGATGCACATGCATCAAGCTCCGACAACGGACAGCGTTTACGACGGGATAAAAAACGGAAACACAGGGGCTCAGAAAAAATGAATGGAGCGTGCTCGGAGCATCGCGTAGTTGTGCCAGGCCACCATTCACAACCAAAAGTCGCCAAATTTTCGCCATTTTCCCGCTTTTTCACCATGTTCCTTTGTATTGTCGGATACTGACGGTGCATCTGCAATTCTGCATGGCAACATCGCAAAAATGCGTTGCGCGAAGTTGCCAAGAAGCAAGTAGACCGAATTTAATAAAAACGTACGGAGTCGCGTCAAGTTTGGACTAACTGTGTACGGAGAGTACGGACAAGTCCAAGTACGGAGCTCTTAGGGCCCGAAAGGGCAACATACCTTCTCACACAAAATTACGGTCAATTTTCAAAGCACTAGAAAAGAAAACATATTGGATCTAGAGTCCAGACTCTTGAAAACATTGACAAGAAAAAAATACTCTTGATTCAATCAGATTTTTGCTTAAATCAAAAGGAAATCCGCTCAAATTAAGAGGCTTGGTTCTTGATTTAAGCTTAAATCTGATTGAATCAAGAGTATTTTTTCTTGTCGACGTTTTTAAGAATCTGGACTCTAGATCCAATGTGTTTTTTTTTTCCAGTGAGTCCAATATCAAACCAAGATGACCAAGAATGTTCGTAAATGAGTGTTTTTCTGCAAAAATGAGTATGAGCGTATGTAAAAATGAGTGTATTGTTACACAGAGTGTCTAGCACCAGAATTTTCCCGACTCTATCAGGATTTGGCAGTCAAAAATCAGGATCTCATCAGGATTTGAGGAAAAGTCGGTCGTAGAATCAGGATTTGAGAAAAGTCGGCTGCCCGATTGGATTTTTTTATGCTTCCGCATACGCTTATGCAGACATTTCAATTTTTCTCTTCAAAAAATCAGAATTTGGAAACATTTTGAAGTCAGGATTAAATCAGGAAAAATCAGGATTTCCCAAAATGAAGAAAAAACTAGACACCTTGATGCAGAGACCAAAAAAATGGTTGACTTTAACAGAACATTGTAATCGCAACTAGATAAGCAGGTTGGACCTGATATCTACCCTCAGTGCTGTATAAGAGCAACGATTCTATTTTCTCCTCTCATTCTGAAATTATCCGGAAAACTCGGCAACGTCGTACGAAAGCGCGGTGCAATGTCGCATGTCGCCGCGAAGCGATTTGTCATCCGAAGCTGCACTCTGCCAACTGCCCGGTTCCGATGCGCGGTTGCAATATTTATCGGGTAAATCTGGTTTTAGAGGGGGATGTTCTGGCATATTAGGTGCGTGCCCCGCACTATTACGCAGCAATGTCGCGATGCTGTGTGATGTGCATGCGGTTGTGCGGCACCTTGTGTTGACAGAAGCTGTTGTATTCCGTTTTCATCGGGGGCATTCCGTTCTCACACGGTTGAAGACTCGCAAAAACTTTGAGCCGCAGCTGTAGTTATGCAGTAGTTCTCAGTAATTTGGTTCGGAGAAAAAAAATGAACCATTGCGGTAGCGGTGGCTGTTGAAAAAAGGTATTAAAAAACTCTGTCAATTTTAAAGAAAGAACTTAAATAAAAAACCGTTAAAATATCCGAGCCAAAAAACCCTTTTTATCTCAGTACACGGAAATAGTGCCGTATAAGTCAACGATCAACATTTTAAAAAATCAAAAAAAGGACGAAAATTTAACTCCTTCGCACTATACATAAAACTTCGTTTTATGTCTAGTGCAAGTCAGTAACTTTGCGCCCATTTTTTGGTTTCTCAGAATTTTAACCCTTTTTATTCTTTTTTTACGTTTAAAAGTATTTTATCTCTCTATTTATGTAAATTCTAACAAAAACTTTACTCACGCCTCTCGTAAAATTTTAGTTTTCCATTCCGCACTTTTCCGATTTATTTTGTGTTCAGTAGGAATCTGAGTTATAGCATCTGACGAAAATTTGATGCTAGTTTTTTTCAATACTTTTTTTCCTATCATGAATTTCAGATGCACTTTCTTAAAAAAGATCAGCTCTTATCTCGTACATTTTAACAATTGTATCGACGTAGGCAGAATTTGAAACCAGCTGTTTTGCGTCGCCGTTGGTCGCTGAGATTTGTCACCTCTGATACATACCTAATGAGAATCCCACACACAAATACACCGTGAAAACTTCATTAGACTTCGGTAATAACAGAAACACATTGTTTCAAATCACCTCCCGTCAAAGTCAAGTAATAAAATCTAAATCTTCCTCGTTCCTTTAGCACTACAAAAATTTAATTATCACAATCCTTTGGCTTTGAACTCGAGATGTTATCGCTCTGTGGAGTTTTATATCAGTACGAATTACCCCATATGACTTCTTATTTATGAAGCAGTAAAATTCTGCAGTGCACATGACTGCTTTACCTTGCAAACATCTCGGAATCCTCGTGTATTCTCTCGTCCTGTAAAATCGTCAGTTGCAAGATAGGCGCTCGGAATTGATAAGTAACGCTGGGCTAGAACCCTCTCCCCTCTTGTAACGCACCGAAACGCTGGCTCAAAACCCCCTGCCAGCTAAGTGCGTTACGTAACACTTGAATGGCCCCTTCTTTCAAAAATAAATGTTTTCTGAGTGAAAATTTGGCAAAATGGGAATTCTCATACGGCTTTTATACTTACCACGATCAGGGTGGCATGAGACGTAATAAAGAAATGAAAGATTGGAAATTTCAGTTAAATATTTCATGAAATGTCACGAAGTTGTGCAGTATGTCATATTTTTCAGGGGCTAGAGAATGCAAGCCGCACTCAAACACACGAAAATAGAAGACAGTCACAATTTTTACACTTTGCGAAACATGAAAAGGAACCGGTATTTTACAATACCCTTCCTAAATTTCTCAATTTTCATGAAATATTTCACGTAAAATTTCAAGATTTTATTTTTGGTATGTTGGAGTTTTTTTAGCCAACTTGCGTTAAATTCAGCAAAAAGCTGATATCTCACTACGGAGGAAAAACGCTCACACCCAAGCACAATTTGCACGAATTTTATTTTTCATGAAATTTTGCCACCCCGACCACGATAGACGACGGATGTAGGTTCGACAACCTCGCTAAGCGCGCCGAATAAAACACTGAAATTGGCACTTGGCACGTTCAGTTTTTCTTTTCGCGTTTTACTGCGTGACTAATTTTATTGCCCGACGCAGTGCGCACCGAACCTATCACAAATTACGATCGTTGACAAACGCCCGCGTTCACGTCACTCTATGCATGTAAATTGTGAATATTCCTTGCGTAAATCCGAAGGAATCTCCGCAGTGCCCTACGCGATGCATGTATGGCGATGACCCATTTGATTTTTGTCCGTGTCACCCACCCGATTCGCGCTTTCATGCTGGATTCAACTCAAATGAACCGTTTTTATACTGGTTCAATGTATCGATTGGTTCAACATAATAGGACTTAACCTCAAACCAAAATTTTACGACTTATAAGTTGAAAAAGCTGAAAAAGAGGAAATACCTAACAATTTTACATTTTTCATTGTCTTGTTTTTCTCATAAAAACAGGGTTATTTACATAGTGGCAGATCCAGAGAGTGATAGGCTAGGGGAGGGGATGAGGAGGGGCAATTGGACTCCCCCCCCCACCATTCAAAGGAATGGAAACTGAAAAATTTAAAAAAAAAAAACTAGAGGCTATGCAGTTTTGAAATTTTAAGTCGCGCAAGGTTTATAAGGTACATGATTCTTGAATTTATAGAGACAGCGCGATTTAGGTATGCATGAAGTTGTTTTTAAATCGTTCGTTGAAGTCTCTATGTTGTAAGCTTACATCAGAATATCAAACTGAACTTAATGCAACGTGAGATGAAGTTTTGAAATTTGAGGTCTCGCAAGCTATATAAGTCACATGATTCTTTAGTTTGACACAGCGCGACTGGTTGTTTTTTCTTACCGTTCGTTGAAGTCTCCGTGTTATAAGCTAATAGCAAACGCGATCCGCGATCGAACAAAGTATAATGCGACAACGACGTGGGCCGGCATTGCCGCAGCCGAAATGGCACCAATGATTGGCTCGATTTTTAAAGTCTAAGCGTGTTTTCTTGTTGTGCAAGGAAATAATTTATACATTATGTAGTATATAAATCGAAAAAAATACTAATAATTAAACATTTCAATGAGATAAAATATGTCACTGTAATTTTTTTTTTATTTTTTGCGTGTAATTTTTATAATTATAATTATAATTTATCTTAGAAGCTAGTTACATCAAAGCTCTTTTTTTTCTCTTTTTCAACATTTAATGAAAAGGCTTAGATTAAGCATTTAGGCTTAGAAAAGCCTGCATTTGATTGGCATCGCAAAAAGTAATGATACAGGAGCTATTTCACTACAGAAATTTTTCCGGCATTTCTAATGTCTTTCTCACTAGTACTATTTTTGTAATTTCCAAGGAAAAACAAGTATTTTCGCAAAATAATTTAATTTTCCCACAGTATCGCATTCGTCGATATTTTTCTGAGAAAATAACAACCAAACATCATTCATCTTCCTCGATTAAGTAGAAGTCGCTTCTGTTAAGAGGTTTCGATCATTAATTACAATTCATTAACCTTGTTTAGGCCTTCCGCGAGGATCTTAGTCCCACGGACGAGAGAGGAAGAGAGAAAACGGAAAAAAGTGGAGCAGGCGAAAAAAAAGAAGGAAAAAACCAGGTGGGCGAAAGACCCACCTCCGGACCCGGTCTTAAAAGCTGTAAAGGTTATACTGCCCTGCTAAGGAAAAACGCCGTATGAGCCTTCAGGCGTTGCCAAATTTCCTGAGAAAAATCGCTAATTTTCAGGAAAATTTGTGAATATTTTTCTTCCAATTTCACAGATAATTTTGTTTGTAATTTGATCTAAAGTGTCTGAAAACTTTAAGGAAAAATATTAATAACTTTCCTCAAAAATAAACATTTTATCAGAAGAAATTCGGCAATTCTCGAATGTTCATACGGCGTTTTTCCTTAGCACGGCAGTATACGAATCGGGGCAAAAGTCATTGAGTCCTCGTTAAATCGCGGACAAGGCAGATAATTAGAAGATAAGAAAACAAATTAATTTCTCCTAATCGATTCGAGGCGTGGGCTGGGGGTGGGCACCGATCCCTCCTACCCTGCTGCCACTTTTTTCTCTTTTTTAACAGAAATCGATACCTACAAGGGGGCGTTCCTGTCCCCCGCCCTCAGTGGCGTGGCGTGTTTTCGATACATCGATTTGTCTGCTATTTAAATCCATGGAAAAGGATCGATAAACGGGGTGTTCGCAACGAACACTTTAATAATCGACTCTTTACCATGACCGTAAATGGGGAATTATCGAAAATAGATCATTCACACCTCACCACGCCCAGAGGTGATTCGATGGACGCCATATTTTGTGTCAGAACGGCATGCGATATATCGCATCAATTGGTTCCATTTTTTCAGCTACTCGTCATTTTTATCCAATTTTGAGATCGCAATTCTGTTGTCAGGAGACTAAAGCACTCACTTACCAATTTTAACAAAAAAATTCAACGTAATAAAGGCGTGGTTTTTTTAGAGAGAAAATATCGCATTCGAGTGCAGTTTCGATATCAGTATCGAATGCGATGTTTTCTCTCTAAAAAAACCTCGCCTTTATTACGTTGAATTTTTTTGTTAAAATTGGTAAGTGAGTGCTTTAGTCTCCTGACAACAGAATTGCGATCTCAAAATTGGAGAAAAATGACGAGTGGCTGAAAAAATGGAACCAATTGATACGATATATCGCATGCCGTTCTGACACATAATATGGCGTCCATCGAATCACCTTAAATTGCCAAGAGGTATGATGGGCTCGTATGAGGGGCTCGGAGGACAAGGCGCATAAGTGCCGTTTTTGAATAAATTGAGATAATGATGATTTCAAGTGAAACTACTCTTAATGCATATTCTTTGATAAATTCGCTCCCAAATTCCAACTTTTAAGCATCAAAAAGTGGGTTTGTACTTTCTTTCCGCCATTAGGATCCGTTTAATTTTGAAACTTCAAACTTTTATTTCTCGAAATAGCAAAAACTGCACTTATGGGCCTTTTCCTCCAAGTCCCTCATATGATCCTCTTCCCGTATAGACGCTATTAGTGCCACGTCACAGAAAAGGGATATACATCGATTCATTCTCAATGTTAGTATTGAAAGAGGTTATGTCATTGCTATTGTTTCGATCCAGCTCGATATGATGATGAATCCCTAACGTAACGTCATCACTAATTGCATCTATATAGAAATGGTATCTCAAACTGGGACCAGTGACATGGCGTACTTTGAGATATATCAATTCATCTGCGAAAAGGATCAATTTTAATAATAATTGATAATAATCAGATAAATTAAATTAATAGTCGATTCTTTACCACAGCTTCACATGGGGATAGGGAATTATCGATGTTAAATTATTCATCCTCGCCATAGCTCATTACTTTCTCAAATGCATCAAAGTCGAAATAAGATTTCAGGCAAGATTTTTCGGAGACATGGCAACGTAGTGACGCCAAGTAATTATCAGTTCGATACCTCTCAAAACCCTGCAGCCAGGCATTTTCAAGTAGCGAACAATGTCCATTAATTGAGAGGAAAATTCTCACAATTTTGCGAAAATATAACTCGAGATTGGACACGGCGAAGGCGGGAAAAATGAAACATCAGATCTTAATAATTTTAAGCTCAATTCATAAAGCTCTGTTGTGGTGCTAAGAATTCTCCAAGAAATTCTCTCAGAAATTTACTTGTATTTTTCCATTCAATTTTCGAGAATATTTCTCGTGAGACAAAGTAATTACCGACAAAATGTTGTGTGTTGATGGTGACTTATTATCTCACATAAATAGAAAATAACGCAAAAAATCTGTAAAATCATAGACCTTTACTTTCTATAGTTACAGTAAATTGACATCTGTGGCGCGAGGCGTGAATCGAATTCCGACATTTCCCTATTTGAAGCTTTGGTAAAGGATCGATTATTAAGGTGTTCGTTGCGAACACCCTGTTTATCGATCCTTTTCCATAGGTTTAAATGGCAGATCCATCGATGTATCGCAAAGCACGCAACGCCACTGATCGACATGAGCGATTCTCGCCTACCTGACAGCACTGAGCTTTGACCATTTAAACATATGCAAAACAATCGACATTTTATGGCTGACTGCCTTATCTAAATTCTTTTATTCACAATGTTGCCATGTCTAAAGAAAAATCACTGATTGGACAATGCGCGGGAAGGGGGGGGGAGTGTTACATGTTTCCTTTTTTATTTTTGAACCGCAAGATAGAAAACTTAAGGGAAATAATAAAAATTGCGCATATGCATACTAGCCTTGGTAATATTAGTCGTTAGATGTGAATAATCTGAATTGGACGTATTTCTGTCAAAGGAAACTATGCGCATCAGGCATGAGCCCTGGGACCCATAAGAGATATATGCACAACAGGGCTCACGTCACAATGCACGTAGTTCCGTTTGACAGAAATGCGTCCAATTCTGCTTCGTCGATGATGAAGTTTTAAGTACGGAGAAAACTCTCATCAAAATTGCAGATTCGCGACAAACGTTGACAAGGAGTAATGATCGCACAATTATTTGATCGGAGTTATCGCGCTGCAATCTCGCGACTCCACTATTAGCAGCAAAGGGGCGAATAAAAATGTAAAATAAATAAATCATGAAAAATAATGCGCGCCGGGAGTTGATGTGGAGGGATTTACACGGTCGGAATGCGCACCAGTGTTGTCGGGCTCCTCAAAAAACCGAACAAATGATGGGATGAAATGCAATAGAAGTGCAAAATTCTTTTTTAAATTCTCTATTTTAAAATTTGCAATTTTTGCATAGTCATAGCTGTAGATATTCCGGGCTTAATCTCACTGGTTTTATTGTCATGCTCGTTTTTACCTGTACAGAGCATATAAAGAAACGACTTCGGTTATAGGGGCTTCAAAAAATTAAGAAAACGCTGAGAAATCTACCTGAAATTTGTTTTTTTTTTTTTTTTTTTTTTTTTTTTTTTTTTTTTTTTGGTATTTTGCGATGCGTCGGCTGGGTCACGCACCGAAAAGATTCATTCGGGAAGGGCAGATTTTCAATTTTTTGCAAGTTTTTTTCAAAGTTTTTTTTCCCCAACTCGGATTTGTCACATGACACTGGGCTTGACCCCTCCCCCCCTCCTGCCTTGTAACGCACCGTGACGCTGGCGAACCCCCCTTCCTCTTAAGTGCGTTACGTAATACTTGAACGGGCCCTCGACTGCCCTTTTGGACCCTAAAAGCTCTATGACCTAACATCAAAATTACCGACCAGTCCGTGCTCTCCCCTTAAAAGTAATATATTCTGCAAGGCTCCCATTTCCCGGAACTATTGAGATTTTCCTGAATTTTTCCCGGAAATTTTGAAATTCCCAAAATTTTCCGGATCTTTTGGATTTTCCGGAACTTTTGACGGTCATGGAGTGGGAGAAACTGGAACAAAAAAGTTCCGAATCTTCGAAATTTTGATGGACATGGAATGAGGGCTCTGCTTTCCGGAATGAGGAAGCAGTGCTCCCTCCCGCCTTATAACGCACCGTAACGTTGGCTCAAACCCCTCTCCTCCTTAGTGCGTTACGTATTGCTTGAACTGGACTTGACTGCCCTTTTGGACCCTAAAAGGTCCATGACCTAACCTCAAAATTACCGACTTGTCCGTACTCTCCCCTTAAAAATAATTTATTCTGCAAGGCTCCCATTTCCCGGAACTTTTGAGATTTTCCTGAATCTTCCCCGGAAATTTTGAAGTTCCCGAAATGTTCCGGATCTTTTGGATTTTCCGGAACTTTTGACGGTCATGGAGTGGGAGAATCGGAACCAAAAAGTTCCGAGCCCCGGAACTTTTACGAACATGGAAAGGGGGCACTGCTTTCCTGAATGAGGAAGAGCGGGGCTTTTATCTCCGGATCAAACAAAAAATGCGGAATTCCGACAACGTCGCCCCCTTGCGCCTGGACGAGCCCGTGACTTGCTCTTTTATCACTAATCCATATCAATGTGTACCACGGTGGGAAATTGACGTCCGCCGACACCCGCGCGCCGCCGCTGGCCGACGGAAAACACCCGCATGATTTATACCTTTCGGAATAAAACGCGAATCCGGGACCCGGCCCGGGTTAGGGTGCGCGCATAGAACGCCTGCGGAAACGGAGATACGCAATCGTGTGTGGGTGCATCTGTGTTACGCCGCACAGTGGACCGCAGGGTGTCTAGCATCAGGATTTTCCCGATTTTCCGATTATATCAGGATTTGAGGTCAATCAGGATTTAATCCCGATTTTATTAGAATTTGAGGAAAAATCGGTCGTAAAATCAGGATTTGAGAACAGTTGGCCATCGGATCGGATTAATTTATCGAGCTATTTTTGTGAAATTACATTTGCCTAATTTTTCGCCGCAAAAAACTCAGGATTTGGAAACATTATGAAATCAGGATTTAGCAGTGAAAAATTAGAAAAATTAGGATTTGATCATGATTTCCCCAAATGAAAAAAAACTAGACACTCTGCATCAGGATTTTCCCGATTTTCCCGATTCTATCGATGAGTTGAGGTCAATCAGGCTTTAATCCCGATTTCATCAGGATTTGAGGAAAAATCGGTCGTAAAATCAGGATTTGAGAAAAGTCGGTTCTCCGATCGGATTTTTTGTGCTTTCGCATACGTTTGTACAGAAATTTTAATTTTTCTCCGCAAAAAATCAGGATTTGATCAGGATTTGGAAAAATTATGAAATCAGGATTCATCAGTCAAAAATCAGGAAAAATCAGGATTTCCCAAAGTGAAAAGAACTAGACACTCTGCGGCGAGTCACTAGGAGAAGTCGGACAAAATCTGGCAGCTTTGAAAGCTTGTTTTATCAAAAATATAAAGCAAGGAGGTTTAAAAGTGGCTTCATCGGTTTTTTCATGAAATTACCTTTCAGAAACACCCATTTAAATTGAATTTTTGACGAAATAAACATCAAACTCTGAAATTTTAGCCATCAATTTCATGTCCGACCTCTTCTATTAGCTCGTCCACTGTGCGGCGTCCAGCCGTGGACCGTGGATTTATTGAGCGATTGCACCGAGTTCAGCAGAAATGAGTTAAGTGCATGGACGAGTTTGTAAAAGAGCTTATCAGAACGGGAGAGTAGATCGTAGGTGTGTCATTTCTGAAATATGCCCCGAAACTTGCATTCTTCCTACTTGACTAGGCCGGAGCATTTCTCGATACGAGTCGCTAATGAGAGGAGGATAGAGGCCTTTGCTTTTTTTTGCCTTTTCAGACAAAAGAACGTAACTTCGTTTAGACGTTGCAAAATTTCTCATATTTTGTTTTTCTAGAAAAGTGTGGGACGTTTCTAATTGAAATTTTCATTATAGTTTTTCTTATGACTACACCCTAAAATTAGCGGAATTTGGGATTGAAATTGCAGTCATGTCCTTGTGTATAAACTCTGATTTTGTGAGGCAACTTTTTGACCTTGGAATAGAGTTTCGTTATTTTGGCTGAGAAACGACGTGTGGTCATACGA
Organism: Bemisia tabaci; assembly: GCF_918797505.1. Classification (NCBI taxonomy): domain Eukaryota; kingdom Metazoa; phylum Arthropoda; class Insecta; order Hemiptera; family Aleyrodidae; genus Bemisia; species Bemisia tabaci. The sequence goes on along the minus strand of NC_092802.1, from coordinate 21,530,356 downwards.
GGAGGATTGGCTCTATCCTCAAAAAAGGAGCCACTCTCTTCTCAATTTTTAAGTTGCTTTTCTGTTAATTTTTAAATTATCCTGAATCATGAGTTACGGATCTGCCGAAAAAGGGTTCATAGGGTTGAAAAACAAATGAGTATATTCTATTCTTATTATTTCTTCAGTATTGTAATCGAAGAGCTTCTTTCAGATCCAAAAGTACTCCAGCGCTTTTCCGAAATAGCAATCACAACTTTTATGGTTCTTTAGTCTTGGCCTGAAGGATATTTCCATTAAATCTTTTTGACTTATGAAAAGTTCACGAAAAGTTCAGTTCGGCCCCTCAATTGATTCAAAACTTGATAATGTTTTATTCAATGCTTAGTGTGCATGAAAAATCACCATACATTTCAAGTAATACTTCAAGGATACTGGTGTGCGCACTGAAATTCCCAAGAATCGATTTAATAAAAGAGAGCGAATTATTCCTTTTTTTCAGTGGTGACATTATTTATCCAGATATGAACTTTTGAAGCCAGTTTAGGGCGTATCCTACGCTCAGTCCGATTTAAATCCTTTGCACTCAAAGTGTTATGAGTTTAATAAATACCAAAGACAAACTCACAATCTTCCTCCGCCATATTTTTGAGAATAGTATTCATAAAAATTCAATCTTCGCCCAGCATTTTCCAGCGTCATAATTCTTCTCGTTAATATGATCGCAATCTTTACTTTTTCGTTCCTTGAATTAAATTTGACAGAAGAATTACCTCGCTGCGCGTTCTTCATCGCCCAGCCCAGCAATATTGTTATCAAAATTTTCATCAATGATTATTTTTGTTTCACGTAATTTCTTCTTCTCTTTTCTTCCTCTCACAATTCCTTTTCGCAAGTTTTCCCTCTTTTTCTCCTTCCTCCACTTAATTTTTTCCATCCTCTTCCAGTTCCTCTCCTTTCTTCTTTTCCTTCGTCTTATTTCCTTTGCGGCCTTATCAGACATATTATGTCAGGAGCTCCACGATCTGCGTCAGTCAAACAAGGACCTGTTTCAACGATAAAAGTGATTTTTCGTATTTCACGCAATTTGGAAGCTAGCAGGTTGATTGTTAAATTGATAGACAAAGCTACAGACAAAGAATGCGTTGGGAGTATGGTGCGATCCTATTGGTTGAAATAAGTGGTTCTCATAGACTAAGGGAAAATGATGATAATTATAGGGTCTTTCGTGGGTTGTCGTCAGTTTAGTCTATTACCTACCTCCTTTGTCCAGTACAATCACCCGCTTCCACCAATAGGATCCTTCCATATCCCTTTTGTATTTTATGTCTATAGCTTTGTCTATCAATTTCAACAATCAGTCCGCAAGAAAGTAATGTGGTGCAGGATAAGCGATTTGATTTATACGTTACTTGTTTTCAATTTTAGAAATTTAAAACATACTCAGTGTGACTTTCGAACCATTCTCCATCAGTATTGAACTTTTAAAACAGACCAGCTCGTATTTGACAATCGCAACTGATCCATAATGCGCGTGAAATCATGAAAACATCAGTAATTCATACACCTACATGCGGTCTCCAATTCAAGCTATCAATACTCTATAAGCGAGCCAGCCAATCCTTCACAACTAAAGATTAAATTTCCGAAATCGCCAGATATCAGCCGGACTCGCCTAATTTATGACGACCTTTTCCTGAAACACAATATACGTAATTAATTTCAGGTCCTCTCGCACTTCCCTCCACAAAATCGATACGTTCGAAATCCGCGAAATCGGCGTCAGTGAAATTGAGACTACTTGAACAGATTTAATCACACGTTGCCTAAATTATTTTATAGTTTATTTTTTTACAAGAAATTACATAAGCGATTCTCTGTCTTGATTTTTGTGAGTACATATGCTACATCCTGCAGAGAAAATCCAAGGAGAATCTGAATGCTTCGTGTTAATTTAACCAAGAGTAACGATAACTACCAAATGAAATTCAGACATCGTCGCCTTCCGGCCAAAGTATCACAAACGCCATGCGACGTTTCAAAATTCCCGCCGCCATTTTATTTTTTACAGGGAAATTGTTGGTTGAATATGTTTGAAAATTTCAATGAATTTCATCGGCAGCACAAAGAAAATCCAGTGACATTTTAAGGCAGTTTTGTTGTCTAATTTCTCTGTAAAAAAGTAAAATAGCGGCGGAAATTTTGAAACATCGCATGGCGCTTGTTATACTTTGGCCGAAAGGTGACGACATGCCACGTTGTCAGACACAAAAAAAAACACATTGGATCTAGAGTCCAGACTCTTAAAAACATCGACAAGAAAAAGTACTCTTGATTCAATCAGAATCTAGCTTAAATCAAGAACCAAGCCTCTTAATTTAAGCGGATTTCGTTTTGATTCAAGCAAAAATCCGATTGAATCATGAGTATTTTTTCTTGTCAATGTTTTCAAGAGTCTGGACTCTAGATCCAATGTGTTTTTTTTTTCCAGTTTTTAGTTAAAGTGCAGTTACTGAGAAGAAATCTTGCGGTGCTGAAATTTAGCTGTGTTTTCTCCTCTGTAAAACGACGGTTTTTCCATTAAGTATGCGTCTAGCAGCTTCGAAATTCTGAACGATTTATCATTTTCGCGCTGTTTGCCACAGCGTCTGCAGGTAACTACTTCGCGCCTAATAAATAAAAATCGCCCGTCTCGGAGTCGCTTTGGGTTCGACCCCAAAAAATAAATCTGTGCAATTTATGGGATTGGCCGACCGATCGGAACTTAAATTATTCTCTCGCCATTTTGATCCTTTTCATCCATTATGTAATGGCTCCCACTAATTTCTTCCTCCAAAGCGTGCCTTCAAGGAAAATTCTTGCGACCAGCCGATTGTTAGAGAGACCAAGCGAATGTCATTAACAATCATCAGTCGAACTACATTAGACGTTGACTAATCTCCGCTCTCACTTATTTTTTTGACGAGGTAGCCAAGCCAAAACTTGCCTCAAAATTCTACGTGTACGTTCGTTATTTTAAAGAAAGAATCCACGAAAAGTTTCGAAGGCTTCGAATCGCTCTTTTTCCTTCTGGCGAGGATGAAATGAAGGAAGAATAGAATATTTTTGCTCCAAAAATGACGTCTTGTCCAAAGGGAGATGGAAGTACAAAAATTAAAACTCTTTTTTCCTCCAATCAAAGTTTCAAATCTACTGAGCCTTTTTTGAACGTTACTATCAGATCCCATCACACAAGAATCGCGTTTTTTTTTTCTTTTTCTTTTTTTTTTTTTTCTAAGTATCCCTAGGCATAATATTTATTGAGCTATGAAGTTTACTCTCATTGGAAAAGCCCGATTCAGGAAAAGTCCCTTGAAGTTCAGACATTTCGCAGCAAGCTTTCATTACTGCTTCAACTATATACCTTTCTGTGTTTGGGGCTTTGGGGCCCCAATTTCAAACCAAAGAAATGAGTATCAGATCCACTATAATACGGAAAAATAAATCCTCCTAACAAATCCGCGGGCTGCTTATGATTGATAGACAAAGCTATAGACAAAGAAGACGCAGGGAGTATGAAGCGATCCTATTGGTTGAAATGGGTACTTCTTATAGACTAAGGGAGAAAATGATGGACTAATCAAAGATTCTCTCGAGGGTTGCCGTTAGTTAGTATATTACCTATCTCCTTTGTCCATTGCAACCACCCGCTTCCACAAATGGATTGCATTTTGCAAAAAGGAACCTAGAGCATTCCAATGTCGCTAAGTTTGTGCTTGTGCAACTTTGTTTACCTCGCAAATATAAACTGATCATCTGAAAAGATTCATCTTTACTCTCAAATTCATGACGAAAATTACCTTTGTTTTAATTTTTTGCATGATTTCAGCAATTGTGTTGCAAAGAATGTAAGTTGTACAATCCTAGCAACATTGGAATGCTTTTGGTTCCTTCTTGTAAAATGCAATCCGAATAGGATCCTACCATATTCATTTTGTCTTCTTTGTCTATAGCTTTGTCTATGGCTATCAATTTACACTGTTGGCTCGCTGATCTGTGAGCGTGAGTTTGCGAGAAAAGTCGTAATCAATGATCCCTAAAATTTCGCCAGAAAATTGTACCTACGTGAAACAACCCTAGAAGCGAGGATAATCCTCGAACGTCGCCATTTTTCAATCCGATTCCCGGAGTCGGCGAAAGTCCTCGCGAAATTCAGCGCAGTGTCGGGGACAGGCAGTGCGGACGATAAATCAAAGCGAGGGATCCCTCCTACGCAGTGTTGCCGCCTCGCGTCAAAACCCAATCCTCGAAGGTGGGAATTGTGAATAATGATAATCGCCAAATCTGGCAAAGGTGCTGCCCACTTTTTCCGCGGATCGCGTTGCAAGTCGACACCGGGAACGAGGCAACGGACCGAAGCGTCGTCCGCCGGAAGGGGAACAAATCCGACAAGAAAAAGGAAAAAGGGAGAAGAGGAAGGGGGAAGGGGGATAAATGGGGGAGCTCTTGAAAGAGATTCAGGAGCGAAAGTGAAAATTAAATATAAAAGATATCGTCTGAAATCGGGCTCAAATGGGGAGCTAATTTAAGAGTCTAATTTACGTGCATGGTTTGGACTGAACTTGTTGAATTGAATGGGCAGCATTGAGCATTGGGAGGCATTTAATACTGAAGAGCATTTAGATAATAAAGTTCCTTTGAATGATATACGTAGCTGCAAATATCGTCGTTTCACAGACATAAAAATGTAACTAAATTCTAGGTTTGTGCAAAATTGGCTCGATCAATTCAAAATTTTGCTTTGATTTGATTGTGATATTTTGGTACTATATTTTGCTGATTTTATCGTATAAACAGGAATAAGATTACTGAAATTTTAACTTAAAAATGCCTAACATTTTCCTAATAAAGGTGACGTTTTTCCGGTTTGAAATTTTGTGACGTTGAAATACATATCATACAGTTACGATCTTTATCAGGAAAACGGCGATGTACGTACAGCGTTGGCTATGCCGATGAATCCCTCACACCCATCCTCCAAATTCTTTGTATAAAGACATTGATAGCCTAAGATGCTGAATGTCTCTAAATAAGCAAACAAACTAACTAACTAACTAACATCTCTTTCAATTCAAAAGCAGCAGAGATTCATAAACAAGTTCATTTAACTTTGAATTCCAGATTCAGTACATTCTTAAAATTGAAGCTCACAAACCTGTTTTACTTCAATTGGATCATCTTGTAAGAATTCATTGAAAGGACACACGAAAGACCATATGCCCGAAAAGTACTCAAAGTCTCGTCGATTCAGTCGCGGGCTCTTCCGTTCCGACTGGCATTTTATTCAATTTGCCCGCCGAGAAAGGCCATTTCGTCGTCTTGTGTGGGGGTCAGAGTTCCAATCTCCTCCATGTATCTCGGCCGTTTGATTCTTCAATTATTACTGTTGCGTGTGCAGTTGTGTATGTCTGAGGCATTCGCGGAGGAGCCGGTCTCTCCATCATCTCGCAGCTCGGTGCGGTAAAACAAAGACAGTGGAACAATTCAATTTGCTAATCTCATTTCGTTGGATTCGAACAGAATTGTTGCCGGGGGCTAGGAGGTCGCTCGTCGTTGTCGGTTCTCGATCTGTACATATTTTTTTTCATTTTTCCCCTTTAATTTCCTAAGTCACTGTCGTCGTCTTGGAACTTAACTGAGGAAACATATCTTGCAAAAACAGTGGCCGATAAATCTTTAAAAACACATTTTTTTTGCATCGAAAAAAAAAAGATGCTGATGTAACATTCTAGATGTTAAAAAGTGTACGAGAACTCACAAAACGCTTGATTAACCGCCACAATAGTTAGTTTTACATCTTGATATTGCTAAAGTAACTGCTTTTGCGGTTAATTCAGCGTTTTGTGCTTTCTTGCACGCTTTTTTTACACCCAGAATGTTAAATTAGCATCTTCCTTTTTTCGGTGTAGTCTGGTTCTGAAACAGGTTTAGAGACGGCGCTTTAAGACAACTATTCGTCCTCAAGTGTTAGCCATATTGCCGCGTGTTGAAATTGAAGGCTTACGAGCCGATATAATTTCACTTGATCTATTCCCGTTTTCTGAGAGATTTTGCACGGCGCTATGAGATAACTATTCGACCATTAGTGTTAGCCGTATTGCCGCTCGTTAGCATTGGAGGCGCACGAGCCGATATTTCACCTGCTTTATTCCCGTTTTACGAGAGGTTTTGCACTGCGCTTTGAGTGATTCGAGCTATTCGACCACGAGTGATAGCCGTGATGCCGCATGCCACGACTGAAGGCGCACTACAAAAGAAAAAAACATCGGAAAGTCATGGCAAAATTAGAAAATTTTGAACTCCAACTAACTTGTCACCGTGTACAATTTTCAGAAGCAATTGAAATCCCTGACATAGGTGCCCCGCCCCCCTCCCCCCGTCTCGCCCAACCCCCGGAGATTATTAACGATTTGGCAATCGTTTCGCGGGGCAATGAAGAGTTCGACAGGAGACTCTACCTCAAAGGGGCCGCACAGCTTCCGCCGTCCCCGGGAGCTTCGAATCAATTTGAAATGGGCACCGATCGGAGTCGCCACACCGCGACAGAAGCCAAATCGCACCCTAAAATGACCATTTCGGCATCGAAACAAATCTATTCTCCGCCTAAATCTGGCAACTGCGCAGTTCCCGCCTCTCGCACACACGCATAATACTGCCGTGCTAAGGAAGAACGCCATATGAACATTCGAGAGTTGCCAAATTTCCTTCGATAAAATGTTTATTTTTCCAGAAGGTTATGAATATTTTTCCGAGAAATTTTCAGGAGCTTCGGGTAAAATTGCGAACAAAATCATCTGAAAAATTGGAAGGAAAATATTGATAAGTTTACCAAGAAATTCGTGTTTTATCGAAGGAAATTTGGCAACGCCTGAAGGTTCATACGGCGTTCTTCCTTAGCACGGCAGAATAATTGACACTCCTACATGCATGTACACCAAGCACAGACGCACTCACACATCGTCCTGGGACTTTTGAGCACGCATGTATGCACATTGCACAAGACGGGAGATGATCATTTAAAATGATGTTGAACGGTGTAAGTTGGGTGTTGTAGGTTGGATATAAGCGGCTGCGGTAACTGGGTACCGTGGCTCATTTGCTCCTGAACGGCACAGGTCAGCGGCTATCCTATAGGGTACTCTTGGGAGCTTGTCAAGTTCAATTGAACGTTCAAAGATATCATTTCGTAATCGAATTATCAAGGTGTCTACAGTCAGTCAAAAGCGACAAAAACCGAAAAATATGAGGAAATTTGATGTTATTAGGAAAAATCAGGAAAATGTCTAGAAATTCGGTCATGGATCAAGAAATTCTGAGTGCCCCAAGCCGTTTTTGAGCATTTCGACGGTGTAAGTCGGCAATCACTTAACTCGGTTTGTGACGTCACACACTTCCTATCATACTTTACTTTTTAAACGGAAAACTGCTGAATGGCAATACTTTAAAACTGCCGTGATTTTTCTTCTCCGTACAAAGAAAATTCTGCATAAACTTCAAGCAATGATGTCGATGCAAATGATGAATGATGATGCAAATGTTGATTTTTTTAAATCAAACGAACGTCAATTTAGTGTAAAATTAGGAAATTTTAGGAAAAACCAGGGAACTCCTGATATCCAATACAGTCCGACAAGTCCGGAATTTCCGAAAAGTCCGGAAATAGTACCATTTTTTTAAAGGGGGTCCTGAAGTACTGAAAAAGCAAAAGGTCCGGAATTTTTTTCATTTTTTGGTCATTTTTGTCTCAATTTGAGTGAGAAATTCAAATTTTTGAAATTTTGGGAATTTCGTCAAATGGAGGCACTGAAAAAGTACTCAATTTTTCTACTGAGGAGGTACTGCATTTTTTTGGAATGTACTGAAAAAACACTGTAAAAGCACTGATTTTTGGCTCACCTGTTTTAGTAGACACCCTGGTCTAATAATATCAACTAACTAACTAACTAACTAACTAACTAACTAACCATTAATGCAATCATTATATCTCTAAATCTTGCACAACGCTTGCTTTGGGTCGCAGTGCGCGGCATTTGGGGATTGCGCGTCTCTAGTTAATTTGTATTTACATTACACTGACTAATTTGAATAGTGAGAAAGATGACACCGGGATCCCTCGAAAGCTTTCTTGCAGTTTCGAATGCGCCGCAGTTCGAGGGGCCCCGAATTGAAAGAGTTAATTCAAACTGCAGACGAGGAAGGGATTTTCTGAGCCGGGGGCCGCAGCGGGGCAGGCCCGGGACAAAGGCGGGTCAAAACCGGAAGTGGGTGTATTGTGAAAGCATCTCCGTCGTTCAACGGTGTCGCTTCCAATTGCGTCTAATTCCTTATCCGGTTCGGATAGCCCGAGCTGTCACGTTCTTTAGTTTGTGCGCAAGAAATCATCTGCAATGGCAATTGAAACGTTTGTTCACAAAAGCGCACAAGTGCCAAAGCTGTGGGAGTCTTGTTCTCCCTTATACATCACGTCTCTTGAGGCGCCCGAGGTTTTGACGCTTGGGCTGTTTGGTAAAGGTTCGATTAAAGGTGCCGTGATATTGTTGCGTCACTCTTGTCAGAGGAAATGCAATTATAATAATCTTTTCCAATTAATATTACTATGGTTGGACGAGTGCTCACAGCACTGAGCTTGTGATCCTCTTTGTTATGAATAATTTTTGTTTCATTTTTTGTTATTAAACGTCATTTAAGTCTCCAAGTTGATTGCATTATTTCTTATGGCATTAACCGCCTATACCCATTTGTCCTGATTGTGAGTTGAAAATAATCTTTAATTTTGTAATACAACTTGAGATAGTAGATGATGATTATAAGTGTGTGAAAGTCACTAGTTACTTCTGTAGCCTTATCTTCACTGAGCAATCGTTCATGAAGGTCAAGAAATTTTCACTAGAGAACCTCGACTTTTTATGTTTTGTCAACATTTTTGGATGATTAAGATTGCAATAATATGCTCTATTGACAGAGATCAAAATGCGCCAGATGTTTCTTGTGGAAACTGAAAAGAAATACGATGGTCCAGCATTTTTGAAAAGTCAGGAATTATTTTTTCTAAACCTTAAAAAGTCAGGATGTCGCATAATTGGAAAATTTGTTCGATGAATTAAACTCTTTTCGGCAGATTACTCATCTCAATACATGTCGTGTTAAACTCGTGGAAAATGTTGTAACACGAAGAATATTTCCGGGTTTTATCAAATGGAATGCTTGGATAGCTTGTACTTGAATAGCATGTACTTATCAGAAAAAAGTACTATTTATTGTACGTTACATTTTCGAAAAAGTATGCTGGTTCAAAATTCATTAGTAGTTATGTTGTTTCCTCTCACGTCGTTTATTTTTGTGGCATGTCCTAGAACTGTCAGTTGGTCCTTAGATTTTTTTACAAGTTTGATTAACAATCTGTATGTTTTTTTCTGTTTCAGGTGAGTACACTCTTGCGATCATTTCTATCCCAAAAACGTTTCATGTGCAGAACGTAAGTCGTGCAATTTTTTTTCCCACAAAACATCGTTTCTTTCATTAGGAAAAAAAACTCACAGTAAGTTAAATCCAGGGCCGGATTAAGGGGGTGGCCACATGGGCCGCGGCACATGGCGGCAAATCTAGAGGGCGGCAAATTTTGCAATTTTTTTAAATGTAGGTATAAAAAAATATCGGATTTAGAAAAAAAATTACAAACGAGGAAAAGCGACAAAATCTCTCATTTCCTGAGAGTGGAGTAATTTTTAATTTTGTCGTCTTTCAGTGATGCAAGAAACAGCACCTTTAATTAGTCGAGTTAAGAGAGAAACCAAACACGCAATTTGTCTTGGAACGGCGCGCGGCGCGGCGCAGAGAGCAATGATGACGAGGACTTGAGATGAAAAGGAGAAGCCATCGGCGCGGCGATCGGCATGTAACACATATCAGCGCCCACAAGACTGCACGAATACTTCATGCATTGCATCAAACACGGTGCGTGAAACGGATAGCGCCTACAAGAATGCATGAATACTTCACGCATTGCGCCAAACACAGTGCGATCTGCGCGGCGCGGCGGCGGAAGTTAAAATCGTTAAACCACATTCATGTTTGTTCTTTCATAATTTTTTCGTTCATTTCTTACGAATGGAAGCCTTGTCCACACAGAGATAGGTTTACAAATCTTAACTCTTGCTAGTAGTGTTGACAGGGCATCCCCAAAAAATGTGTTCAACACGAGTGAACGCGTCTTATGCACCCCTCCCCCGCTGGCACGTTCACTTGATGGTTTTTATTGATGTTTCAATACGAATGAGCAGGGGGCGGCAAAATGCAGGCGGTCCATGGGCGGCAAGTCGGTAAAAACGGCCCTGGTCAAATCCTTAAGAATACCAGATTTTTTTGACGAAAAACAACGCTTTAAGCCAAATTTACATCTCCAGAAAAAATTTTCCAGTGAAGATACCCAGAGCCAATTTTTGCCGTGTCACTTTCAGCGCATATCCATGTCCGAATGCCCCAAATTCAATCAATTAGCTCAGTGGCTCAGCGGTACCCTGCGACTCTCCTCCCTCACCCTGGAGTTGAGCATTCATTATCTAGCCCGCCGGCCGTGTTTTTCGAGCAAATAAAATAACCGATAAAAAGAGATTACGGCCCTTTTGGCCCGCGACCGAACTCCGGGGCTTCCGCTTGGAATTTACGACTCGTGCGTGCCGTTGACAAAGCCCGGCTCCCTTTAATTAAGACAACTCCCCCCCCCCCCCCCCCCGGGCCAGGGATCGATCATGGCGCGGGAAATACTATATCGACGCCCGATGCTAATCCGAACGCAGAGCTTGGAATGAGCATCGACGTGGCGTGATCTGCGATTTATCGATCAATGTGTCATTTAAACCTACGCCAAAGGATCGAAAAACAAGGTGTTCGCAATTAATTCCTCAATAATCGATTCTTTACCGTAGCTTCAAATGGAGAAATATCGATGATCGATCATTTACGCCCCGCCACTGGGAATAGAGTCGAAATCGCGGAGCGAAGGAATGCGGGACTCCTGTATGAAAATATCTCATGAAATGGTGATGTGTTCGTGAAAAGTGTGAAAGATTCACCTAAATAAAGTTTTTTGAGATATTATTACTTAGATTTCTCGTCGACAAAATTTAGTTTTTTGGAGTCAAATTCGTACGGATTCAACTCAACATCAGCTTTTTGTCGGTAGTGGTCATTGTGGAAAAATGTTGTCTGAATGTGTGCTATGCAACGTTTTTCTAAAACTGCGTTGGACCGGGCGCACAACTGCAGTTTTTGCTACATTCAGTGACGTGTTTGAAGTTTCGAAATTACTTGGATTCCAATAGCGGGAAGCAAGTTCAAACTCACTTTTTGATGCTTGAAAATTGAGGTTTGGGGGTGATTTTTCACAGAGTACATTTTAAGACTAGTTTTAGTTGTAATACTTTATATCTTAATTTATTCAAAAACTACACTGGAAAAAAAACACATTGGATCTAGAGTCCAGACTCTTGAAAACATTGACAAGAAAAAGGACTCTTGATTCAATCAGATTTAAGCTTAAATCCAAAGGAAATCCGCTCAAATTAAGAGGCTTGGTTCTTGATTTAAGCAAAAATCCGATTGAATCAAGAGTATTTTTTCTTGTCGCTGTTTTTAAGAGTCTGGACTCTAGATCCAATGTGTTTTTTATTCCCAGTGTATATTTATGCGCCTTGCCCACCAAGCCCCTCAATAATTGTGCACCGACTTACTTACCTGTATCAACGACGAAATTGCAATTACCTTTTGTGGTTGCATCAGTAGCCGGATTTTATCGATTATACAGCGGAATCCGTTGAGTAGGCGAGCTCCTGTAATTAACGGTCCGTTCCCCCGGCGGCGGTGCGGCGGCGGGGTCTGGGTCCGGTCGGTTCGGGATAAGAGTGATAAGTCGATAACAAGGCGATTCGCTTGTATCACCGGTGGCAAGACCAGGCGAGCACGGAAAAGGGAAGATGCGAGCCGCGAACGCACCGAGGCAAGGTGGTCCTCGCGTCTTCGCTTTAAGCCTCATGAAACCGCGCTTGCCAACTTTCCATCCTCTCCATCGATTGCAGATCGTCGCCAATAGCCCAAGTTACAAAAAGAGAACTTCGGCCGTACTTACGGGTAATATAGACATACTGCCCACGTCCCGGGCCGAAAGTTCCGGGTGCTTGAGCTGTAACTTCGATTACTCCGGGTGCTATATACGCTGGGAACTTTCTGGGAACTTTCGAGCCCGGAACGGACGGTATGTCTAAATGTAGAGCCCAAAACATTTTTTTTTTCCAATGTAAAGGAGTGTCCTTTAAACTTAAGTAATGACCTTACATCTGTCATTTCTCACGGTGTCAACTTTCTTACGGAAAAAGCACGGATTTCAGAAGGTCGGTACGGGAGTACGAGATTTTTATGATGAATTCTGAAACGTAGCCTCTAGGGCATGCTATTTTTTAACATCATCCATTTACCAAGTTCCCAGCTCGATTCCTCGTGTTTTTCGGTACATTCCTTTGTTATAGAATTCCACATTCTTAATCCGAATGACTCATATCACCCGCCTAAACTCTCCCCGGTGTTCAACTGTCCTTACGCACAGTTAAAAATGAACGTGACGTAAGGGAAAAGTAAGGAAGAAGTAAGGAAAAAGCAAACTCTGATAATTTTGTGCTATTTTGTGCCGCAAAAAGAAAATTTCGTGCTTTCTCAAGTCAATCCAAATATATTTGCAAAATCCTTTCGGGCTGTATTTTTAGGGTTATTCTAAATTATTACCAACTCAGTTTTTGTCGTCCGTAACCAGTAGGTCTCTGCTACCGACAAAAAACAATAAAACAAAATATGGAAAGGCCCCGCAGGAGCCGAGCCGGAGGCTCGATTGAACGTATTTCTACCAAACGGAACTATGTGCATTACGACGTGAACCCTGTTATGCATGCATTCTTATGGGTCTCAGGGCTCATGTCTTAATGCACTTAGTTCTGTTTGGCAGAAATGTGTCCGATTAAAATCTGGCGGAGGGTGGATTTTCCTGTTAAACGGATTCATAAAACGCCGCGGCATCCATAATCGGCTCTCGAGAACAGGCCCGCGAACGATGTCGGGAAAGCAACGAAGAGGTAAGGAAAAAGCATACTCTGATCATTTTGTGCTATTTTGTGCCGCAAAAAGATTATTTTGTGCTTTCTCGAGTCCATCCAAATATATTCGCAAAATCCTTTCGGGCTGTATTTTTAGAGTTATTCTAAATTATTACCAACTCAGTTTTCGTCGTCTGTATAACCAGTAGGTCTCTGCTACCGACAAAAAACAATAAAACAAAATATGGAAAGGCCCCGTAGGAGCCGAGCCGGAGGCTCGATTGGACTACTTCTATCAAACGGAATTATGTGCATTATGACGTGAGCCCCGAGACCCATAAGAATATATGCATAACAGGGCTCAAGTCATTATACACATAGTTCCGTTCGGCAGAAATACGTCCGATTAAAATCCGGCGGAGGGTGGATTTTCCTGTTAAACGGATTCATAAAACGCCGCGGCATCCATAATCGGCTCTCGAGAACAGACCCGCAAACGATGTCGGGTGCTGGGCGCTGGCTGGGGTTGGACCTCCTGAGGGGTTATTAATATTACAAACGAGGGTGGAATGCTCTCCGTTAATTTTTTATTCCCTCTTTTGTTTTGTCTATCTGTTTGTCTTCGGAGCTCCCGCACCCCGCATCCCCCGTCCGGTCGACCAAGCGCCGTGGATTCCTTATTTTGGACCCTTTTCTCCACCAAGTTGCCGAATTTTGCATCTTTCTGGAAACGAGGTGAGATATGTATGATGCTCCGCAGCCAGTGACAAGATATACAATAATGATAATTTAAACAGCGGATAACAACATCTTTCTCGCTTTGAAAGACACAGCCGAGCACTACGTTTTTAGATTTTTACAATTTTTTACTTTTTTCATAATTTTACCTTTTTTCCCCCCGATCACGTTGGTCTTAGATTTTAGATTTTGACGATAGCTATATTTCCATCTGGGCGAAATCATCATCAGGCCACATGGTAAACACTAATATTAGCACTTATTAAGTAACATGGTAGACACTAATATTAAAACTTATTTTAACTTATTAAAACAACTGAAATAATTTTTTACTGTTTTTATCTAACTGAGGAAGGCTGAGTTTTCAGCCGGAACGTTTTGGTGGTATTTATTTTAAAATTAGCCTTGTTACCCGCTGTTTACTTTGTTATTATTGTATTTCTGGAAACGCGCTGGAATGAAGAAGGACTTGATTTGGGTGAGAATGTGATTGAATTTGCCGGCAAGACTTCTTCTTGAATTTTTTTTTTGGTTTGAGATCGAGTCAAATTGAAGCGCTAGTTGAAGAAAGGGCATTTCTTGGCAGCGGTGTCTCAGGATCTCTGGTAACGTTTCATCCTTTATAATAATAAAAGGAAATGAATGGGACCCAATAGACTTTGTCTTGATTTTCTTGTGGTTCTTGTGATTTTAATGCTGAAAACTGAAATTTCAGAAAATGTGCCCAATAGTTTCCTCTTTAAAATATAAATTAGCAGCGGAGATTCTAAAACACCGCAACCAAGTAATGCCTTTTCTGCACCCAACGCCTCCATTAAACCTCAACACAGCGGAACTGGAAGAAATTTAGAGTCAGTTAGAGACCTAGTTACGTTAGGTTAGGTTAGTGGTGCGTGCCACTGCTAGAGCCTCATTCTGTTGCATGTCATCTCTTGATTTTTCACAACTCAACGGTATTATTTACGCGAAAGTGTGAGTCCGACCGTGTCGTAAAACTGAGAAAAACTAAGCTAAAGTGTACCCAGATGTCTTGGATAGTCGTCTTACTTTAATAGAAATAAGTCGTTCTTAAACGCAGCACGAAATCGGAGTCAAGATCAGACGTCTCATTTCGCCTTCAATTTTGATGATACTTCAAGCACATCCATAAAGCACGTATAGTGGTATCATGAAGCCTTGCGAGTTCGAGACCCTTGTTCAGTTGACATCTCTCGATTTTTCACATCTCAACGGTATTCTTTACGCAAGTGTCTTGATTCGAGTTCGATGGTGTCTTGAAATTGAAATGTGCTAAGATTAAGTTTGCGCAAACATTGGGGATACTTGTTTCGTTTTGATTAAAAGAGATCGTCTCCAAGCGCGGCACGAAGTCCGAGTCAAAAACCAGATGTCTCATTTCGCCTTCAATGTTGACGATACTTCAAGCACATCCATAAACCACGTATAGTGGTATCATGAGCCATGCAAGTTCGGCTCAGAGACGGGTGGCTGATCTTTCTTCATGACTTCGTCCAAAACCGGACGATTTTGATAAATGCGACAACCCTGCTCGCTTCTCTGTCCTCGGCGAAGCTCAGCGGCGCGGCGACCCTAACCTAACCCACGGGAGAAAGTGGAGGGCAACAGGCATCAACGAAGTTTCGTTAATCAAAACTTATCGTCGTTTGGTTCATTTTAACAGTCATAACTTGGATAATTTATGATCTTTATTCGGACGCTTGAAAGCCTCGATTTTTCAAGACAAGCACTAAATAAAGCACTGATGTACAAGGTACGACCTGCATCTACACTCGACAGAAGATAAATGAGAGCAGAAACTATGGCTTCGAAATCTGCGTGATTTTGCGCTCTTTTAGAGATGAATTTTGATTAAGCAGGGAAAAAATGATACGCCACGAGACAGCAGTATGAAAGTATAAAAATTGTTTTGATGAGAAATCTTTTGTAACTTATTGTGTGGCCGTCTAAAAGAACAGGCTACTAGTACCTTTGCCGATAAACTTGGCGTTATGATCTAGCGCGAAAAAATAATATCGATGGATAAAGTCGAAAAGTGCATCTCTGATTGCAACGTTGCCGAACTCTGCCCATTTTTGATTTTTGAAGAAAATTAACCGCTAAGTAGTGCTAAGGAAAAACGTCGTATGAATCTTCAGGAGTTGTCATATTTCCTTCGAAATTTCCTGGTAAATTGATGAACATTTCCTTACAATTTTTAGGTGATATTGTTCGCAATTTCGCCTGAAGTTCTTGAAAATTTCAAGGAAAAATATTCATAACGTTCCTCAAAAATAAACTTTTTATCGAAGGAAATTTGGCAACTCTCGAATGTTCATACGGCGTTCCTCCTCAGCACGGCACACTATGGTCCCAATTCACTCTTCAGTGATCAAAAATCATAGCGGCTCTCCGTTTGAGTATAAATACATTTAAGATGTGTTTTCCTCATGATTTTGATGCGCTGAATCCGAATTTGACCTCCGCTTTTCCCTAAAAAATCATTTGCAAAAGTTACCGACATTTTTTCACATAAATCACAAACTGCCATACGATTGGCTTGTTATACTTGCTTAGATTGGATGAAAACCATGCGTTCATTGCACATACATGTACAGTCCATGCAAAATTAAGGATGTTTTAATTTTTTGACACCCCCCCACCAATTTTTTTTTTTTTTTTTTTTTTTTTTTTTTTTTTTTTTTAAGGATAACTAAACTGAAAAAAATGAAATAGATCTAAAATTCATTTGTATTTTAAAAATGTCGAAAGAATGCTTCAGAGAAGACTTTTCTTTATGTTGATTTGCCGGGAAACGCAAATCGGGTACATAACAATGTTGAAGAGCGGGGGGTGCAATATTGTCACGTTAAGGAAAATTCAATCAACAATGAATAAATATTCGGGGAGTAAGGAATTTTACATCAATAGGTACTTTCTAGGATGGAAAAGAGCATTTTTAAAGATAAAACTGCGGAACGGAAAACTTTTCAAAAAATCTCAAAAAGCAGGGGGAACCAAATTTTTTTCGAAACGGTCAACCTCAAAAAGATTCATAGAAGCCACATAATGGCGTCTCTGTAGATGCAAAATTGCTTAGCACGTGTTAAGGCTGCAATTACAGGTGTTTTTCAGGGCAAAAAATTGAGTTTTTCTGGGGCAAACACGTAGTCACGTAAAAAATTCAAATTTGGTCGAAAAAGCAGGCGGAAGCAATTATTTTTGGTTCGGTTGCCTTCCTAAGGATCTGTAGAAACGACTTAAAAGTGTCTCTGGAGGTGCCAAATGTCTCAGAATATTTTTCGAGGGGCTTTCCAGGGTTGTAATACAGTATTTTGAAGGAAACACGCAGGTACGAAAAAGATTCAAAATTCGTTCAAAAAGCAAGAAGAACCAACAATTTTTGGTTTAAAATCCTTCTTAAGGATTCATAGAGACTACTTAAGCACGTTTTTGGAGGTGTCGCATGCCTCGAAAAAGTTTAAGTCGACTGCAGATTGATCGATGGCTAAACTTGCTAAATACCGTTATTTTAGCCACCGACTTAGAGACCTAATAAATTCGATTTCTCGAGAAAAAGCAAACCAAAGCACGAAATATTTCTACTGTAGCTTCCCAAGGATGTGTAGAAGCTCCCTAGGGGTGTCTCATTAGGTGACCTTTGGTGACTTTTTTTTAAAATGAAAGTACGTGGGAAAAATCGGCATTTTTTCATGAAAAATAGGTACCCAACTTCTACCTTGTGTAGAATGTATCAGAATGCCTCGGAGAAAAATTGTAATTAGTGCGTTACAATCCTCTTAGAGTCCTCTACAAAATGGTGTAAGCAAGAATTCTGAGAGACCATTTCATGATTCAGGAGAGGCTCCGAACGCTTTGTTAGAAATAGCCGCTTCACGGGTCAGAAAATACATATCCGACTATTCGCACAGTTTGTAACACTTTCAAAGTGACTAGAAATTTTTTTGAGGTATACTACGTGTAGTTTATGACCCGTAGATACTATATTTATCAATTTTGACTCGAAAAAAAAATGTCGTCCAATTTCATAAATATCGATTTTTGAGCGCTCCCGAGCGGATTGGGACCATAGTGCGGCAGTGTAGCTAACCACTTCTGTGCCGTTAGAGAATGTAGGTAGATCCAGACAGGTAGACATCTCAAACGGGGAGGGGAGCGTGAGGGGGGTTCAGGGGCCTCCCCAGGAAAATTAGAATTTTTGAAGCATCCAACATGCAATTTTAGTCAAATTCGCCATGAATAATTACCAAATGCAAGCGTATTTCCTTCTGTTTTCCTCCGTTCCCTCCTTCTTCCCTCTTTCTCTTTCTCTCCCATCTATTTTGCGGACAAACCGGAGGGGGGGGGGGGGTTCACGCCCCCCGGATCTGCCTATAATAAAGAATTGAGATGTCTGAAACTTGGTAAATTTCATGTTTTAGATGAAACTGTTGAAGAGAAGTGAGCACGAGAGTAAAATTAGCTTGTAAATTGAACAATTATTGGAGGAGATATGACAAAAAAACATAATCTTAATGATAGACGTGTTTAAATGGGAAATGCCGCCAGATGACGTCACAAAGCGGAAAATTTTTCCATTTTTAAATCTAGTTTTTCCTATTTTAGAAAAAATTTATGATTAACATTGCGAACTTAGTTCATTAAGCACTCTCGGATGAATTAGTTAATTTTTTGTTTGCAAATTCTCCATTCCTCCATTCTCTCATCCTAGAACGAACTTACATCCGCAGCGAAGCAACCTGGCACAGTGGATCGAGTCAGTCAGAGAGGTTGGACCTAAAAATGTTGACTTAAACTGCAAATTTTGATGTTTATTTCGTCACATTTTAATTTTTAAGGGGTCCTTTTGGAAGATATTTTCATGAGGAAACCAATGGAACCACTTATAGAACCTCAAAATTGTGTATAAACGGAGTTGTGAGCTTTTAAAGTCTCCAAATTTTGACCGACCTCTCCTGTTGACTCGATCCACTGTGCTGCCGTGCTAAGAAAGAACACCGTATGAACATCCGAGAGTTGTCGAATTTCCCTCGATAAATGGTTCATTTTTGAGGAAAGTTATGAATATTTTTCCGGAAAATTTGTCAAGAGCTTTGGGTGAAATTGCGAACAAAATTATCTGAAAAATTGGAAGAAATATACACATAAATTAGACCGAAAATTTGTGATTTACCCAAGGAAATTTTGCAACGCCTAAAGATTCATACGGCGTTCTTCCTTAGCATGGCAGTGTGCCTCGGCGGTCATCCGATCCGCAATCAGATTTATCCATCCAGATTTTTCGCATGAAGCGGCCGAGCATGACATTGTAACTTTTCGCCAGTGGCGTGGCGTGAATTGCGATGTATCGATTGTTGTGCCATTTAAACCTATGGTAAAGAATCGATTATGAAGGTGTTCGCTGCAAACACCCCGTTTATCGATCCTTTCCTATAGGTTTAAATGGCACAACAATGTATGTATCGCAATTCACGCCACGCCACTGCTTTTCGCGCAATCGTAATCGGCGAGCAGCCTCATTACCTGTCCATATTTGCCTCAATTTTGGCCGCAGCTCGGGCAGGAAACGAGCCCATCCTTTTGAAACAGCACACGGCCATTATTAGACGCCCCTCGAATCCCTACTGTCCTCGCGTGTTTCATGGCTCGTGTCGGAATACACTTGTGCTGTTTTTATCGAGAGTTGGTTTTTACGAGGATGGCGGGCGTCCGATCGAGATTCGGCCGTGGCCTCATCGCTCAGCGCCCTCGCGATACCACACACGACTCTTACAGGCCGGACTTAGGGACTCAGGAAGAACGTCATTTGGACCTTCGTACGTTGCCAAATTTCCTTCAATAAAATACGAGGTTCGTCAGAAGTAGAGTCCCTTTATACTGAGAGTCAAGACAATGTGAATCCATTTCTGATTGGTTACTGTATGTTAGGCCTTCACAGTGTCACAAACGAGAATGAAGATTACATTTTCACCGATTGCAAAGATTATAATCTGGAATAGACCAGGGAATTACGGGTTCGGCAAGGAACAAACGGAATGAGAGAAGGAACGGAGAAAGGAATTTGAGAATGGGCCGATCAAAGATTACAAAAAACGTTCAATTTCTGTATTCTTTATTCCCGTTTGTGACTTCATGAGGGGGTGTTGTCTTGACTCTCAGTATAAAAGGACTCTAGTCGGGAGCTTGTGAGTATTTTCCTCTGGACAAAACGGAAACAATTGTATTGCTGATTTAACAATTAAATTGTGAAAAAATACGCCCGACATGTTTCAAATGTACATTTTACAATTGTGGAAAGCTAATTTAACCTTGGGGGTAGTTAAATTAGCATTTTTATATTGAGAAATCTACATAGAAACACGTCGGACACTTTTTTTTAACTAAAAAAAAATCGTTAATTTAACAATTTTATTTTTTTTCTGTGAAGGTGACACGTTCTTAAAAGTTAATTGAAACCCTGGAAAAGACAGGGAATTTTGCACAATCCAGAAAAGTCAGGGAGAAGAAATAAAAGAGGTAGGGGTTGGTGTATGATATGGGTATTTTCAATTAATTGTGGAAGTGCCCCAATTAATTGTGTTGGTCTTCAATTAATTAGATTACTAACCAAAACGTTGCGGTACTAAGCGAACTTGAGTTGCGACACTACCGCAATTAATCGGAAACTTACTTATGCCCAAATCATCCGTAGCACATTTTCTTCTGTGCTTATTTTTTAATTTTCGTTCAGTTTCTTAGAGGATTTCTTTTGCAATTCGACCTGAAGTAACGAAAAATTCCAACAAAATATTCAAAACTTTCCTCGAAAAATGAACATTTTTTTCTGGTAAAATCTGGCAACGTTTGAATGTTCATACGCCGTTCTCTGTTAGTTCTACAACTGGCTGCGTCTGGCTGCGACTGCAGTTACGATTGCGAGTATTGCTTTCGTATTCTGAAACCGCGTGAGTCCAGCGGGGATCCCTAAGGTGATGCGCAATTTTCGCACAGTGCGACAGGGTTGCGATGGCGAGTGTGACCACGCCTCAAAAATTGACGACGGGCGATTTGCATAATTACACGCGCGAATCGGCACAAGAATCGGCGCTGCTTACAATGTGCACGCACTCGCGGGAGATAAGCACCTCGCCCGGTTAATCAATTCATTATCCTAAACTCCCAACGTTGCCAATCCAGATATCGGATTCTTCACTGAAAAAAATTCTCGGCGTTTTTACCAAGGTCCGTTGGTACCTTTACCATCTCACTTTTTTACCAATTATTGGTAATTTTACCAAGACAGACTGGTAAGCTTACCCAAAAATCGGTATTTTTACTGTTTTTTTCAGGTAAGAATACCACTTCTTTTATTGGTAATCAATTCCCGGTAACTTTGCCATTTTATCTCGGTAATTCTACCACAGTCGATAAAAAATATTGGCGTTTTTACCAAGGTCCAGTAAAATTACCGAGGAAGTTCAATAATTTTACCGAGCTTTCTCGGGAAAATTACCAATTCTATAAATGGTAATTTTACCAAGAAAAAACTGAGATCAAATAGAACCTTGAATTCTTGGTAATTTTACCTTTTTCTTAGTAACTACACAGAGATTTTTTTGTCAGTGTTTACTCTTTATTTTATTTCAGTGGTGTGGCGTGAATTGCGATGTATCGATTGTTATGCCATTTAAACGTATGGAAAAGGATCGATAAACAGGGTGTTCGCAGGGAACACCTTAATAATCAATTCTTTACCATGGGTTTAAATGGCTTAACAATCGATATATCGCTATTCACGCCACGCCACTGTTTTATTCCTCTTCGTGTTATCAAACGGGGAGAGGAACCTTGGTCAGGATGTATAGCATCAAGATTTTCCCGATTCCCTCAGGGTTTGAAGTCAATTAAGATATTATCGGATTTGAGGAAAAATCGGTCGTAAAAGCAGGATTTGAGAAAAGTCGACTGTCAAATCGGATTTTTTATGCTTTCGTATACGTTCATGCAGAAATTTTAATTTTTTTCCGCAAAGAAAATCAGGATTTGATCAGGATTTAAAAAAATGATGAAATCAGGATTTAGCAGTCAAAAATCACGATTTCTCAAAATTAAAGAAAAAAAAACTATGCACTCTGTCGATTCGCGAGAGCCCGGGAGTATCTTTTGTAGTAGCGCGATTGATTTCGAGTTGAGTGAAAAAAATCAGTTTTGCAATTCGACGGAGAACCCTTCCATTAAGGGTTTTATTCCGATTTTTTTATTCCTCCTGTTGGAAACCTGTCAGACATCTTGTTTCCTTACAAAAAATTTCCCGGGTCAGATGAAATCACTTGATTCATTTCTCGCTAATGATATCTGAATCGATGGAAAATGGCGTAAACGAATTTCTAGGTATTGTGACGATCATGCCCGTCGAAGTCTTTAATTGGACGCATTTATGCTAAAAGGAACTAAATCGCACGCAAAACCTACGCACATAGTTCCTTTTAGCATATATACGTCCAACTGGAAACAGACTACGTCAAAGAGACGGAAGGGGATGATAATAAAAAGCACTCTGTTCTGGCATCCGTTCTGGCGAGCAGGGCCGGATTTACCAATAGGCTACATAGGCTATAGCCTAGGGCGCAAAATTTTTGAGAATTTATTCAAAACCCTGGTAAAAATTGGAGATAAGCGCTGCGTTTCAAAATACCATAGGAATTCTTATAGCCGGCTAAAGAAGGCAACAGAAAATCATATATCTGGCTGTAGAATGCGGAGAAAATCATACGGCCGGGCTGTACGAAGCGATAAAAAATTACACAGGCGGGCTATAGTTCCTATAGTCGGGCTTTACACTTTATCGCCTGGCTGTTGCTTTTTCGCCATCGATTATAAAAGGCTATAAGAAATTGTGTAGAAATTCGTGTGCTTTGTAAATCCTTAAGTTTGTACGGAATCACCTTAATATTCACAAAACACACATTACATTTTCCTTTAGTACATATTTTTTTTCATCAATTAAAATGAGAATAATCCATACAGAGTGTGCAAACATTTCAAAGTTATGAGTTGAAAAACGCTGACTCCACGAGCTTAAATATTAGAGCCTATCACAAAGCGGAGTGGCGGCGCACTGGCGCCTTCAAACCTAACAGGGATACTTCACGCATTGCGCAATGCGTGAAGTTTCCCTGTTAGGTTTGAAGGCGCCAATGCGCGTTTCGCGCTGGCTGCCCGCCCGCCCGGCGCGGTGCCCCGCAGCGTACCACGGCGCTTGAAGCAACTATTTCACACCAGAGGTATTGAACAGTATCATACAAAATTGCAGGCGCTCCAACATGTTAGGAATGGCAGGCATCCATCAAAAGTACGGAGCTTTCCTCGCAAAATAAATCAAGATACTACGGCCCAAAAAGAGAGCGGTAGTCCAAAAATTCACTAAGTCCTAGCATCCGTAATTAGTAACGTTTAGCATACACTTTATCGCCAGGCTGTCGCTTAGTCGCCATCGGCTATAAAAGGCTATAAGAAATTGTGATGCCGGCTATAGAAGCTATTGGAAATCTTACAGCCGGGCGTAAGTCTGTGGTATTTTGGGACACAGATCCTACAAATTGTGGTTGACAAAGATGTTTTTTTAAAGGTGAATTTGAACATTTTCCGGACTCTTAACATCCTTCTTCTGATCTGGAGGGGAGGGGCGTCTGGGGGACCACCCCCCCCGCCCCCCACGAGAGCGCCTACTTTTAGGGGCGCCACCTTAAGTTTAGCCTAGGGCGCTAACCCTCGGTGAGATGTATCTAGGGTTTTTTTTTTTTTTATTGTTAGTAAAATAGACAACTACAAAAAGTATTAATCCTAATTATGCTAGATTGAGTTGGATACAATATGTTAGTGGGTGGGATGGTCAGGAAACCATCCCTATCTATTCACAAAGTATACAGGTACTATATACTATGGTTAAATTAATTGTAACAATGGTTAAGTTATTGATATGTCCAGATAAACTGTATACACTTATTTAAATGTGTTTGGCGATTATTATTTGTCCCTCCCCTTCCCCGCAAGTTAAAAGAGTACGAAAGAGTAGATGAGAGTGAGTGTATTAATGACAGTCGTTCAGTCACAATTGTGATTGGGTCACACAATTGTGTCACAAAAGACGCTTTAAGAATTGCTTGATTGAACGCATAGAAATAGAGAAATGCCAAACGGTGTAGAAAATTGGCCGATTATTAGCGTCTTTTACTAAAAAATTTTACAAAAGTGACTAGATGGAGAAAACGATAACAAAACTAAAACGACTGTCTTTAGGGGCTTATTGTGTAGAGAGTACAAAGTATAAAAATTAAATTTAGTTAAAGTGTCTTTACCTCTTAAATTTAACACACAAAATTAAAATTTGGCACCAATTCAAAAAAAGCACTACTGGACCACTAGACAAGGTACGAATTTAAGCAATCTGATACATGTTCCATAAGCAGAATTTCATGTAGAACACGATTCTTGCATCAAAAATTAATGAAATTAATCCCTAACGAAGATATGAACGTTTTTATTTCACATGGGTTACGAGGAATTTGAACTGCCCGCTCACAAGAAACTCAAAGCTCTACGTGAGTCACATCGCGCACTACAACGGTTTCAGCAAGCTTCTCAATCGAGCAATGTTCATTTCCCACAATGTGTTGTTCAAACTATAAGCAATTTGCTACAGCTGAGCCAAAGTGGCAAGATTGAGGTCGCCAGATTTTTATATTGCAGAGACTGTCATACCTAATGTTTAGCGCGCGATATGAATCACGTAGAGAATTGAGTTTTCATGAGCGGGTGGTTTGAATTCACGCATCAAGAATCATTAAATACCTTTGGAAGGAGTTGATTTCGGTAATTTTCGTTGTGCGCATCGTGTTCTATGTGAAATTTTGGTTAAGAAACATGTATCAGAATGCTGAAATTCGTACCTTGTCTAGTGGTCCATTACCTCTGATGTTCGGGCGGAACGCGGAAGCTGATGCTGGGGTGTTATCTTATCCAAATTTCGGTCAGAAGTCTCGATACATGCTTTATTATGTTAATATTTTGTCCAATTTTATGGCAATCCCCTCTAAAATCGAACCTGTCGCAGGGTATCCGCTAGACGCTCCGTCTGGAGACCTTCAAACCAGAGGTCGCGGAATTGCCACGGACGTTGACGATGGAATCGAAATTCCCGGACTCATTTGCCTCGCCGAAAATCAGGACATTGCCAACGAGGAACGCACCCGGTACTGCGGCATTTTCATAGCTGCCAGGTTCAGGGAAGCCCGTCTCCTGATGATAAGTCCGAGTGATCACCCTCAGAGAGTCGTCTTCATGAAGAAGTCTCTTCGAGTAATCATTAACAAGATCCGTGTCCTCGAGAATTGCGACGATGTGGGGAGAACAATGAGGTTTCAGAAGACCCGGATATCGAACACGATGTCGCACACGATGTGGTACACGAACCTGCCGCTGGGAAAACTCGGGGGCGAGGCGATGACGGAGTGGGAGATCGAGGAGTTCAAGAAGGAGGTAGAGAAGAGGAGCGAGCTTGTCAGGAACATGATCGACCAATCGATGAAAGCGCAGGCCCGCCACAAGGGGGGGGGGGATACTGGGTCCTTGGTACCGGGGCCCGTGACGCAGGTGACAAACCACTGCGAATTCATGTGTACCCCTTGTCTCGTAGGGAAAAGTGAAAAAATTACCCTAAAAATTCCGCAAAAGGTGAATAAAGTTTCAAAAACACGCTAGGGCACTATAAAATTTTTCTTACTTTTTTAGAGATTTTCAAGATTTTGAGTATATGTAGAATGATATTTTTAGTAACTGTGTTTCATTTTCTTCCGTTGTCGGATGCTAAGAGGCTCCTTTCTGGGCATCATCGACTTCAATGGCTTCACTCCCTTGCCATACACGTACGAAAGGGGAGTCCAGGGGGGCCCGGCTCCCCATAGAATTGAAAATTTCAAAAATTTCCCGGGGGAGGCCCCCCGGACTCCCCTCCCCCCCTGTGCTAGGGGCCCCGGCCAGAAAATTGGTACCAGGGCCCGAGATGGGATGTGGCGGGCCTGTGAAAGCGTATGCGCAGGCTGAAGATACTCTAAGGGAGCTTTCGCCTGATCCGGCATCTCGGACGATGGCGAAGCGACGATCTGCGGACACGGGTCAAGTGGGCGATGTTTTAGAAGAGCGTTCGCGGAGGCCGTCGCGTGCGCGGACGATGACGAAGCGACGTAGAAGAAGGGCTGTGCGTCGCCGAACTGTATCTGGAAGTCGGCGTCGGAGATATGTAAAACCTGCCGTCAGGTTTGTCAAATAGTTCTTGGAAAAATTTGTTGTTCAGAAATGTGCGTTCAAATGTAGTTTATATATTGCTCTGTTGTGAGCACGTGTTACCTTTCATATGAAATCGGCGAGTGAAAAACTCGCTAATACACCTTACTTTCTCATGAAACAAGTTTACTTCTTATTACATTGCTTTTATAATATTATCTGGACAGCGTTCAGCAGAGAGGAACCAAGCCACATTAGCTATTGGCAAATTTATCTGGGCATTTTGATTTTTACATTAAAACGAGTGTACGTATTTTTGTGCAAATTTCAGTGAATTTTCTGCAGAGTACGAGGTAAATTCCTTGAACTTTTCAAAGGAATCCGCTCACTTGTTCCCCTGTAAAAAATTAAATTGCCCAGTCTCTAGCAATAGTTGATGTGGTTTGGATTCTCTTTACTGGAAAAAATACATTGGATCTGAGTCCAGACTCTTAAAAATATCGACAAGAAAAAGTACTCTTGATTCATTCAGAATCTAGCATAAATCAAGAACCAAGCCTCTTAATTTAGGCGGATTTCGTTTTGATTCAAGCAAAAATCCGATTGAATCAAGAGTATTTTTTCTTGTCAATGTTTTCAAGAGTCTGGACTCTAGATCCAATGGGTTTTTTCCCAGCGTGTTAAACGCGGTCCATCTGGCATCTCGCCGAAGATATTGGACTGGATGCTCTACTTCCGTACTTGGTCAGAACATGTACATTTCCAATTAATTGTGGCAGTATCCCAATAAACGCTTCTAACCCAAATGTGTCCGTGCTACCACAACTTTAGTCGCAGTCCTACCACAATTCTTTGGAAATGTTCATATCATCTATCAAAATTGGGGTAGTAACGAAATCTACCGGTATAACCCTCAACACTTTTTTTCCTCCAAGGAGAAGTTTTGAGGAAAAGTATCCCTCATAAAATACGTATTTTGACCCGAAGACTCGAGCCATGAATGAATGCCCGCGAACCGTGGAGCACTCTGTATGTCCACTTCAGCCGAGTAAAGACTTAAGGAATTCTTAAATTAGTGCCCTTCAGCATTGAAGAAACACGTTTGCAAGTCGGAGGTTTGTATTTTGTAGAGAAAAAAGTCGGATAAAGAGGTAAGCCGCGTCAAGAGCAAGAAATATACATATAACCTAGACGGCCTCTTAAACTGCGTATTTCTCGGACACCTACTACATTTGCCACGTAAGGATATCATAACGACCAATGCCCTGTCGGAATCGTATGAAATTTAGCGTTTTTCGCGCAATTATGCAATCGCACCACCCAGAGCCCTGCCTTTTGCGGGAGGTATTATGCAAAGAGTGCCAAATCGTACAAATTGTTATTCTTTTCTTTTTTAAACGATTTTTCTATTGGTTTCATATAATGTGCTGGTTACACGTTCAAATTTCCGATCAAATGGTGACTGGTGCGCACCATCTACCATCAAATTTCTGCGGCCTGCAAAAATTTGACGGTAGATGATGGAGCTGTGGGGCTCATCCTTCATCTGATTTCCACACAACCGTGCTTATTCCATGCTTATTTCAACCAGCACGCTGTTTTAATTAATTTTACTCATCAATCTAGATAACTCTCGACCGCCATCTTGGTCATCATTTTGATCGGAATTTGACGGAAATTTGAGCGTGTAACCAGGCCACAAAAGGAGTAGAAAGACATTTGATGAAAGTCGTAGAAACTTCTGCTCGCTTCTGATTAGCGCCGGATGGAATCATTCGGTTCGGCGCGAAACCGGAGCGTTTTAAATTTGTGAAAAAATGGCGATTTTTAATTGCGTTTTTTAGGTGCGCATCATGTTCTACGCGTCATTTTTTACCTTCTGTCGTGTGCATTCGCAAGTTGAAAGTGGTTCATGGTTTAGTGACCCATCATAAGGTTTTGCTTAACCAGTCTCTGAACTCTTTGGTCATGAATCATCATTAGGCGAATTTAAGCGATGCCCTACGCACGTAACTTTTACTCTATAAAAGTAAATGAGGTCGCTAAAATATATCGATGGCCAAAATGCAAAACCGCAATTTCTATTGCGGTGTCTCAAAATTCCCACTCCTATTTCATTTTTTCAAAGATAAATAAGGCAACTTAATAGCTTAAAATCTTTACAAAATATTTTGCAAATAGAAAAGAAAAATCAACGAAATTTTCAAAGAATTCTTTGGACTATAGCTTTACTAAGAAAATAAAATGTATGATAAGGAGTCTGCAACTTTTTCGCACCCTAACCATCGATTTTTTCTTATACTGCCGTGCTAAGGAAAAGCGCCGTATGAGCCTTCAGACGTCGCCAAGACTCCTTCGATAAAACCCGCAATTGCTGGGAAATTTGTGAATATGTTTGTCCAAAATTTTCAGACAATTTTGTACGCAATTTATTCTAAAATATCTGAAAATTTCAAGAGAAAATGTGCATGAATATCATTAGAAATACATATTTTATCAAGGAGAATTTGGCAACACTCGGATGTCCATACGGCTTTCTTCCTCGGCAAAGCTGTACGATGCCCGTGGACCAATACCAATGAACTACATTTTGCCATGAGGAACCACTATTTTTGGCTCATTTTAGAAACAGCATACATGCCATTGGTTTCCCTATGCACTGAAAGAAAAATCTCGGTGTATTTACTAAGAACAGGGTAAACTTACCAAGAATTCAGGGTTCTATTTGATCCCAGTTTTTTCTTGGTAAAATAGCCATTTATGGAATTGGTAATTTTCCGAGAAATCTCGGTAAAATTATTGAACTTTCTCGGTAATTTTACTGGACCTTGGTAAAAACGCCAATATTTTTTATCGACTGTGGTGGAATTACCGAGATAAAATGGCAAAGTTACCGGGAATTGATTACCAATAAAAGTGGTATTCTTACCAGAAAAAAAACAGTAAAAATACCGGTTTGTAGGTAAGCTTAGCAGTCTGTCTTGATAAAATTACCAATGATTGGTAAAAAAATTGAGATGGTAAAGGTACCAACGGACCGTGGTAAAAACGCCGATAATTTTTTTTTCAGTGTGCAGAAAGGTGCTTTCATGGAAGAGCCAGGGATAGTGATTCCTTATTGCAAAATGCAATGTGAATGCACTATTTCCAGGTAGATCTGGCGATAGTCTTGGAGAGCTAAACCGGCTCGTTCAATAAGGACAATGCGGCACGAGATCCCCGTTCACCGAGATTAAAAATTCTCAGTCTATAATTCAAAAAAGTGTAAAACCCTCTTTATAAGCCGAGTTACGGATTGCAGACGTGCCGGAGATTAGCCCCACCCCACTCCTCCCTCAGACGTATACCCGCTTCGATCCTTCGACAATCGGGTGGGGGTGGGGGAGGGGGGGGGGTAAGGCAGCGATTGAAGTGGACCATACAGTGTTGACTATTGCAATCGCTGATTTTCAAAATTAAATACATCGGCGGTTCTTCGACGAGGGAACGTATAATTTCATCCGAAGGTTGTAAAATTCATTCTAAAGCCTTGTCTCCACTGGATATTTCACGAGGTTTTTCCCAAGTTCAAATCGCAGGAATGAAATTTCTGGGCTTTTTCCACGTTAAAGAACGCAACAAAATTTCTTCTTCTTTGGAAGTCGTTCCTGGGACTCCACAAGGACTCTCAGTCGGCACTGTGGTTAGTATTGACGGACTCAATATTTTTCCGAACTTCGCAAGTGAGATTTCTCCCCGGGACAAATTCCGTGAAACGTCCCATGGACACAAGGCTTTACTATTCAATGTTTTAAGAATGTAACTGAGTGATTATGTCCAACATTGAACACATCTTTGTGCATATTCATCAGAAAAATTGGCGAAATTTTCATTTAGAAACGCCCGACAGTAGTTCTATAAAATGGAAATGTTGCATGTGTGAGGATCTATTGATTCTTATGTAAAAGTTCATGAGAAACACGATGGTGCCACTGGTTTTCTCTGAAATCATTTCCCAAACTCAAAAAAAGCTCTCAAGTTGAGGCCAAAATGGAGGGGATATCCCAATCCCACGCTATCCTGAGAGTCCACCTCTACACCAAGACGAACTCTCCATGCACAGATAGGGAGCAAATACATTGACAGGGCTGCCACTTTACTTGGGGACTCCAAAACTGAAAACACGGCATCACTGCCAATGTATTTGCTCCCTATCTTTGCATTGAGAGTTTGTATTGATGTAGAGGTGGACTCTCAGGATAGCGTGGGATATCCCCTCCATTTTTGCCTCAACTTGAGAGCTTTTTTGAGTTCGGGAGTTGATTTCAGAGAAAACCAGTGGCACCATCGAGTTTCTCGCGAACTTTTTCATAAGAATCGATAGTCAAATCGCAAATTCCTCACACATGCAACATCTCCATTGCCAATCACGCGGCTAGCCATCGCGCCTTCAATTTTGCGGACGCAACACGGACATCCATCAAGCACGAATAGTTGTATCTCCACGCCGTCATCAATGTGCGTCCTTTCCCGTGCTTTACTTCCACATTGTGATCTCATTTGTGGCGGTGCATTTGAGCCGAAGATCGACTTGATTAATAGGGCTCCGTTTTTTATTTAACTTTTCTCCTGAGTCTAAGCGACCCCTCAATAGCAGCATAGACCGGGGCAATTGTACGCTTTGCGCCATCGCGCCTTCAAGTTTGCGGACGCAACACGGGCATCAAATTCCTCACACATGCAACATCTCCATGATAAACGACCCGGCATCGTCCATCTTAAGATCCTCCAGGGTCTGGGGCGAAATTTCGCGAGCGGAGCGGTCATCTGGCAAGGGCGCCGTGAAAGAGTTCTCACGATGTGGTGTATCGGTTGTAAGGTCACGCGGGCGGACAAGCGGCGGTGAGCGCGGCTCGGGCCGATATATTTGCGTAGCACTCGATGCCCCGCGCAGCGCATCGCGGATCGGCGGATGGAGAGTGTGCGGTGGATGGCGGATATGGATATGGACGCCTTGTTAAACCTTTGTAATTACCTTTAATTTAAAAGCGATCGCTCGCGCCCATTTCAACACCTCGCCGGAGTGATTACCATATTTACCGCGCCGAGCTAGACGTCTCACTTCCCGTGTTGCCTTATCATCCGGAATTCGCGCCGCTCGCGGATTTTACCGCTGTCGAGAATGGACCACTAGACAAGGTACGAGTTAAAGGATTCTGATACATGTTTCTTAACCAAAATTTCACGCACACGATTTTCAACACGATTCGCGCAACGAAAATGACTGAAACCAACTCCTAACGGAGATTTAATATTTTAATTTCACATTGGTCACAAGGAATTTGAACTACCTCACAAGAAACTCAAAGCTCTACGTGAGTCAAATCGCGCACTACAACGGTTTCAGCAATCTTCTCAATCGATCAGTGTTCATTTCCCACTATGTGTTGTTCAAACTATAAGCATTTTGCTATAGCTGAGCCGAAGCGTCAAGATTGAGGTTGCCGGATTTTTACGCCGCAGAGACTGTCATGATGAGCGTTTAGCGCGCGATATGAATCACGTAGAGCATTGAGTTTTCATGAGCGGGTGGTTTCAATTCATGCATCAAGAATTATTGAATATCTTAGTATAAGGAGTTGATTTCGGTAATTTTCGTCGTGCGCACCGTGTTCTGCGTGGTTAAATTTTGGTTATGAAGCATGTATCAGAATGCTGAAATTTGTACCTTGTCTAGTGGTTCATTTTCAGTTTATTACGCCTTGTTTCCACGGGACTTTTTACGAGATTTTTCCCCAAGTTTGAATCGCAGGAATGAGAATTCTGGGATTTTATCCCGGTAAACAAAACAACAAAATTTCTTTCTCTTCCTTTTAAGTCGTTCCTGGGACTCCATAAGGACAGCTAGTTGGCACTGTGATTAGTATTGACCGACTCGATATTATTTCCAGCTTCGCAAGTGAGATTTTCCCCTTGGACAAAACCCACGAAACGTCCCGTGGAGAAAAGGCCTTTTTGAAAGGAGGTTTAAGGGGGCATTTAACCTTTCACCATAAAAATGTCAATTTCTCCGAGCCTGCAGAGTAAAATTCAAGAGTAGATCCTTAAAATTGAAGGGCATCAAATATAGAGGGATAAAAATGATTTGCTTCAATGGAAAGCACAAATTACGAAGGTGATAATGTCTTGATTTTTACGAATTTTCAGGTAAGTCTGGACCTACTTTATGGCACCAGCAAAATCCCAATTTTGTTTTCTCTTAAAATGTTTCGTGTATGCAGTGGCAAAATATTTTAATCTCTGAAAGAGCTATTTTTCAAAATTATACTCTTAAATTTTTACTTTAGGTTCAACAAAACCCTTCATTTCATGGTTCTATGTTACATGCCCCGTTAAACCTCTCTCGGTCGCAACTAAACAACATGGAACCTCCTTCAGGGAAACGCCTGAAGGCCACCTTCATATCAAATTAAAGTCGATCTCGGTTTGTGGAAAATTCAATTGCGTGCATTTGGCCATCTCGTAACATTTAATTTACCGAATTTAAAAAAGGGTAAGGCCGAAAAGGCTCGGGGCTAGTTGCACAAGCTGTCAATCACCGCACAGTTTCGTTGTACGCAGCTCTGAGTACAAGGAAATGCTCTCGCAGTCGGGGTGGGTCGGATTGGGATGGGTTGCGAGCAAGGATACGCTAAATAGTTTCGAACAACCCTTTAAACACCACCTCCCCCTTCACCTCTCCACCTTCCTTCCCTCTGGCCCTCCGAGCACCCCACCGGCGGCGCGCTACGAGTGTGGGAATCGCGAGTTCCTATAGTGCAATGGACATATTGCATTTGATTGGAGAACAATGGTGTCGAGTTAGCATGCTCTTCAGCGCTGTTGCCTTTTCGAGCGGAAAAGGGTGGAGGGTTAGCTGAAAGTCGATTTTTTGAGTCGCGATCGTGGTACAATATGAAGGTGATCCGATGGACGCAATTCCGTTGTCAGGAGACTAAAGCATTCACTTACCAATTTCAACAAAGAAATTCAACGTAATAAAGGCGTGGTTTTTTCAGAGAGAAAATATCGCATTCGAGTGCAGTTTCGATATCAGTATCGAATGCGATGTTTTCTCTCTAAAAAAACCACGCCTTTGTTACGTTGAATTTCTTTGGTAAAATTGGTAAGTGAGTGCTTTAGTCTCCAGACAACAGAATTGCGATTTCAAAATTGGAGAAAAATGACGAGTAGCTGACAAAATGGAACCAATTGATGCGATATATCGCATGCCGTTTTGACACAAAATATGGCGTCCATCGAATCACCTTAACAGTCCTTTTGGATACGATTCTGCACTTGATCCATCAATATTTTCTAGATTTTGACTAAATATTTTTGGTTTTTAAAACATCTCTGAAGTATGCATTACCATACAGTGAGTTAGATATAATTATACGTAAAATAGCACCGCCAAATCACGTCCCTTTTTTCGGAAACCTGAAGTTTCCGTTGAAATGTGGTTAAAATCAAACTTCATGAGAGGGAAAGTATCCGTCATTCTTTTATTATTACATTCCAATCTGAAAAATGAAGGTTTTCACGCATGTAGAATAATGCATATCATGTGCTGATTACTGAATTCATGAGCGGTTAAAAGAATGTGTTCTGCTATTCTCTAATTCCTATTTTCCTTTATGTTTCAGGTAAGTGTGCACTGATCACACGCCGCCATGATTGAAAGGAAGAACTTATCAAGCGTAAGCTGAGAGCCACCATTCTTTACCATACTCCGTGAAAAATCCACCGTTCTAGGCGGTTAGAGAAGCCAATGTAGTGAAATTATCCTGAAAGCTAAAGCACCGCGGTACACGCTAAATTGATATTTTCTACTCATAATTTTCTGACAATCGATATTTTCAGAAAAAACGAAACTAAATAGTCCAGGGTTGCCACAGTAAAGGAATGCCGGGAAAACCGAGAAATTTCAGGGAATTTTGAAAAGCCAGGGAAAACTTAGAAATGTCAGAGAAAATGATGAAAGTGCCAGGAAAAAATTATTAATTCACCTCTTTTGCTTTTTTTTAATGAATTTGACGTTTTGAATAACAAATTTTGCCTGGAAGCTATCTCAAATTATGTCTTTTTAACCATCTGGCATATCTTCAGTGGCGTGGCGTGCTTTGCGATATATCGATTGTTATGCTATTTAAACCTATAGAAAAGGATCGATAAACAGGATGTGCGCAGTGAACACCTCAATAATCGATTAGTTACCACAGGTTTAAATGCCATAACAATCGATATATCGCAAAACACGCCACGCCACTGCATATCTTCAATTATTGTTAAAGAATTCTGTTCAAATAAGTCTGGGAAATTTCAGGGAATTTCATGTTCCAAATTCTGTGGCAATCCTGAAGTCCTCCTTTTTTCCTCATTCTAAAAGTCGGCATGAAAAATGTGAAAAAACTATGGGTTTCTCCATTTCCGACGTGGCATTCAGTCGTTCTTCTCAGCGCTGCCAATAAGTAATGCATCGGGGTAACAATAAATATTGCCGATGCTAACTGCAGCCGTCAACGGGTGCAACCGTAGAGACGTATTTTTTACGTGGCAGGAAGTTATCTATTTTTCGCCGAGACTGAAAAAAGTGGCACAAAATATGAGGTGGAAAGATGTTTTCTCTGTCAGAGCATGGCAACTAGACTTCGCGAGGAGCGTTTAGTCGCTGCGTCTGCCTGAAATATGGGCTGGCTTGACCATTAATCTATTCGCTTTCATCGGGTCGTTGTTCACCGATCATCGAACGATCGATTTCCGACGACGCACAGTAGATCGAGTCAATTAGAGAGGTCGGACATGGAATTTTTTACTGAAACTGCAAATTTTGATGTTTACAAATTCGTCAAATTTGAAATTCCTAGGGGGGAGACTTAAAGAAAATTTCACGAGGAAACCAATGGAACCACTTTTAGAACCTCAAAGTTTTGAGTTGACGGAGTTATAAGTGTTTAAAAATTTCAGATTTTGTCCGACCTCTCCCATTGACTCGATCCACCGTGCGACGCGACGCGAACCTCATGCAACGGTGATGACAGGTATACGGGCGTCATAGGAACAAAAAGCACAACGTGGTATCGAGCCGTCAGTGGCGATTTTTCACGTCTTGAACGCTACCTTTCCTCCGTACTTAAATCCATTAAAAATCTCGATATTTGGCAGGAATCGATTTTTTTGCATACATTTAAATGGAAGAAAAACAATGTCATGAATTGCCACTGTGTGCCGTTCTAAAAATGAACACAGTAAATTAAGAGTTTTCGAGGTCTACCTCCAATCAGATGAATCTACTGCGGGAATTAACGAACATCGAGTTATTGAATAAGTTCTACTCAAATGCTGCTTTCTTTTCAAATTTTTGGCAGAAAGCAACTCTTTCACGCCTGAAAGCATATTTCAGCCACTCGTTCCCCAATAAAATCTTTTGCATGACCTGAAAGTATGCGAACGCGAAATATTGCATTCGGTCAGTCAAATCGGACGCAGTATTTTGCGTTTGCGTCCTCCCAGATTTATTCAAGGTTCATAAAATAGAATCTGCACTGAAAAAAAATTCTCGGCGTTTTTACCAAGGTCCGTTGGTACCTTTACCATCTCACTTTTTTTACCAATTATTGGTAATTTTACCAAGACAGACTGGTAAGCTTACCTAAAAACCGGTATTTTTACTGTTTTTTTCAGGTAAGAATACCACTTTTATTGGTAATCGATTCCCGGTAACTTTGCCATTTTATCTCGGTAATTCTACCACAGTCGATAAAAAATATTGGCGTTTTTAACAAGGTCCAGTAAAATTACCGAGAAAGTTCAATAATTTTACCGAGATTTCTCGGAAAATTACCAATTCCATAAATGGCTATTTTACCAAGAAAAAACTGGGATCAAATAGAACCCTGAATTCTTGGTAAGTTTACCCTGTTCTTAGTAAATACACCGAGATTTTTTTTTCAGTGTGTAGGAAGACGTGACTGAACTGTTTATCTATCGCACCTGTAACCCAGGCTCAGACACCCCAATGCAGAGCGTTACATATTTGTACCGCATAGCGAGCAGAAAGGAATTAGTTATCGGCAACATCGGACGATCTATATTTTTACGAGAAAACGGTAGAATTGATTTTTTGGAAATTTTTAGAAGACTCCTCTGCACTGAAAAAAAAAGTTCGGTGGTATGTACCAAAGTTCGGTGTTTCATATCATCCCAACTAATTCGGTTCGTCAAACTGAATTTTTCAAACCAAACTTGTGCGGTAAAGTGAACTGACGAACTAAGTTTGGTCATATGTGCCGAATGTTCAGTTACACAAACCGAATACTTGGGATGATATGAAACACCGAACGTTCAGTTCACATGGCCTTTTTTTTTTTTTTTTTTCGGTGCGATGTGAAGCAAATTCCCTCAAACTTTCAAAAAATCAGTACAACCGTTCTCCCTCACAGAATAAATCGCTCCCTGAACTTGGTCTATAGCTAATGTGCCGTGGTTCATTTCTGCTATGGCAGTCGATTACACGAACGGCCCCTTATTGTCTTGATAACTGGTATAGTCCCCTTTTCCGCCCACTGCACTGCGGCCGTACTTCACTTCGCGGCGGCGTTCAAAAACTCCATTAACGAATTAAAGTCTTTATTCTGGGTTCATGGGCGCACCGACGATAAACAAACAGATTGTTGTTGCTCGTTGGATGGTGGACGTCGCACACTGGATCAAGTCAATTAGAGAGGCCAGACATGAATTTTTTTTTAAAACTGCAAATTTTGATGTTTATTTCGTCACATTTTAAATTTCAAAAGGGGCTTTTAGAAGGAAATGGAGATGTTGCATGTGTGAGGAATTTGCAATATGACTATCGATTCATATGTAAAAGTTCAAGAGAAGCACGATGGTGCCACTAGTTTTCTCTGAAATTAACTCCCGAGCTCAAAAAAAGCTCTCAAATTGAGGCCAATATGAAGGGGATATCCCACGCTATCCTGAGAGTCCACTTCTACATCAAGACAAAATCTCCATGCAAAGATAGGGAGCAAATACATTAGCAGGGTTGCCGTGTTTTCAGTCTTGGAGTCCCCAAATAAAGTGGCAGCCCTGTCAATGTATTTGCTCCCTATCTTTGCACGGAGAGTTTGTTTATGCAGAGGTGGACTCTCAGGATAGCGCGGGATATCCCCTCCATTTTGACCTCAACTTGAGAGCTTTTTTTGAGCTTGGGAGTTGATTGCAGAAAAAACCAGTGGGACCATCGTGGTTCTCGCGAACTTTTACATTAGAATCAACAGTCAAATCGCAAATTCCTCACACACATAACATCTCCATTAGAGAGGCCTGACATGAATTTTTTTTTTAAAACTTCAAATTTTGATTTTTATTCGTTCACATTTTAAATTTCAAAGGGTGTTTTCAGAAGGAAATTTCACGAGAAAACCAATGGAACCACTTTTAGAACCTCAATGTTTGTATTTACGGAGTTACAAGCGTTTAAAGTTTCCAAATTTTGTTCGATCTCTCCAATTGACTTGATCCTCTGTGCGTCGGGGCCCCCGATGCGGCGCTACCATTAGGGTGCTTTACGAGGGGCCCGCGATCTACGGTAATTGTTTTAATTGCGCGGCTAATGAAAAAACCAGGGAGTGCGGGAATAATCGGACGTTGATTGCGGGTCATCAAGCTGTCCGCGAACGGATTTAAGAGCCGATCAAGGTAGTTTTTAAGGGAGGAGGATCGGTCCGGGATTCTTGGGTGCTCGGTTGAAGGGCTCTGTTGCAAGCAACTGTTCAAGTCTTGAAGTTATTGTTTGTAAGTTTGTAAGCCGGAAATCCCACTAAAAATATATGAAGAAACGTAGGTTGCGTCGAAGTGGGCAAGAAGAATAGTTTTTACTCCGAGCATGAACTCTACACTAAAAGAAACCCTCGGGTTTACGACCGAAAAGCTCAATATGTGCCTTTGAGTTCAGTAGATTAAGGTGATTCGATGGACGCCATATTTTGTGTCAGAACGGCATGCGATATATCGCATCAATTGGTTCCATTCTTTCAGCTATTCGTCATTTTTCTCCAATTTGGAGATCGCAATTCTGTTGTCAGGAGACTAAAGCACTCACCTACCAATTTAACAAAGAAATTCAACGTAATAAAGGCGTGGTTTTTTTTAGAGAGAAAATATCGCATTCGCGTGCAGCTTCGATATCAGTATCGAATGCGATGTTTTCTCTCTAAAAAAAACCACGCCTTTATTACGTTGAATTTCTTTGTTAAAATTGGTAAGTGAGTGCTTTAGTCTCCTGACAACAGAATTGCGATCTCAAAATTGGAGAAAAATGACGAGTAGCTGAAAGAATGGAACCAATTGATGCGATATATCGCATGCCGTTCTGACACAAAATATGGCGTCCATCGAATCACCTTAATCCCTTAGTCGTGCGAACCATTTTTTTGGCCGACAGAATCAAAATTCTGTTATATGAGCCGAAGTTTTAGTTCAATAAATCGAAATTTAGTTCAATTGGAACATGCTCTCTATCGACCGGTACTTTCCAGCTCGGTTAAATGAGACTTCGGTATACCATATCGGGTTTGGACATGCCAGGTTCTCTCATTGGCTGATTCCGATAATAGATTGTATAGCAACCATAAAAAGTAGTAATATCGCGAATTATCAGGGAACCATTTTAAACGTACAGAAAACCTAGATGAACATCATGAAACACGCGAGAAGATCTTGATGACTACATTTTTTGCGTTTTGCGTGTAACAATCAAGCTTTAATTTTCATTCCTGGAAGTTTCTACAAATTATGAAGGTATTGTGAGATTCTCTCCTCTGAAGAATATGGATAATCAAGGTATTTTTTTCATTTTTGTAATGAAAATCATGGAACTATCAGAAGGTGTCTCATTATCCTCTGAAAAAAATTAGATATATTGAGAGACTGGGCCCTGGACGAGAAGTTCGTGGAATAAACTCATCAGAGGCCTGTAAAATCCTCACCAAGAGCAGTCCTTTCTTCGCTCGCCCGAAAGTTAAGACAAGAAAACGCGGGAAGCGAAGTCTTCTTGTCAAACACGGTCAATTGCGAGTCAAATCTTAATCGTTGCCTTGTTGAGTCGCTACAGCTCATAATTAATGACGGGACCGTGTTCATCCACCATTCATACCCGCTTCCCGCCATCATTTATCACCATCCACAATGGGCCCGTGCGAGCCTTTTTGTCTCGGGATTTTTTCTTCCTTTTTCTTCTCCCCACCAAGATTTGAGATATATCGATCGATCCGTCATCTAAACCTATGGGAAAGGATCGATTAACGGGGCGTCTGCAATAATCGATTCTTTACCGTGGCTGCAAATGAGGAAATATCGATAATCGATGAATACGTCTCGCCATAATCGTTGAGAAGCCTTTCAACGAGCCCGATGGACGGTCGAGTCTTGGGTGTAGGAGGGAGCTACGATTTATTTTCTTAGACAGGCACGATTTGAGTGAGTGAAGCAGAGAATATTTTTATTTATTTTCTTTTTTCAAGCAAATTGAGTATGAGGGCTGTAAAGTTCAAGCACGAGCTCGAAACGCGTTCAACGAGTGTGCTATTCAGGGAACACAACAAAAAACGGTTGGCGACGTTGTCTTCAAATTTTGAAGGCTTAATTAAGGCTATAATTCAAGGTAATTTTTTAACCTGCGAGGTGGCAGAAGATTTCACATAAATATCCCACACTGAAAAAAAGTTACTTGAGGTATTATTTTGACTTAAAGCGTCGTTTCTTGTCGATAACTTTTTCTTTCTTTCTTTCTTTCTTTCTTTTAGTTAAATCCGTGCGGATTCAACTCAGCATCAGTTTTTTAGTTCAAGAAGCGTCGTTTTGGTATAGTTAAGTTTAAGTTAAAACAACGATAGCAAAACAACGTTTCTTTAACTCAATAAACCAAATTTTGTCGACAAAAAACGACGGTTTATATCAAAATAGTATAATATTTTAAGTAAACTGCATTTTCTTATGTCTAATTTTCTCTTCTTTTTCATTTTTAATACGGAAAAAGTTAAGCAAATAATGCTTCGAAATTCTCTAAAATTTACTCTAAATTATGAAGGATGCACTAAAAAAAGTTAAGTTCGGTATTTATTTCAGTTTTTGTTAAATAAATTAAAGTTTAGAGGAGGTTAGTTAACGTCTAATGCATAATCAGACTGATTCTAGTTAAATCAGTCGCATATTCCGTACTCTAAAAACTGAAGGTGTATCCCGTTAAGGGTATCAACTCCTCCGCAAGTTGGAGGGCGGAGGTAAAGGGTTGTTTTCTAATCAAAAGGAAGTATCTTTACGCTGACATGAGCCCAGCCCTGCGTGTATTCTCATGGGTTTTAGGAACCATGTCACAATAGGGATAGTTCATTTTGATTTTAAATACGTCCAAATATAGTGGGATCTCTGCAATAATTTTTCTCGTTTGAGACTCACTCGAATATATCATGTAAATCAAAAGGACCTATCTCCATTGTGATATGGGGCCTTTTCTGTTTGTATTCTTATGCGTTGAGCCCGAGTCATAATGGAGATAGGTCCTTTTGATTTAATTACGTTCATTTCATCGGAATGCAAGTTCGTGTGCGGTAGGTCGAGCTAATGAATTAGACCGCGCATGGTGGAAAACTGACAAATCACCACCTCCGACTAGACAAACACGCTGAAACAACACGAGGGAGCAGGAATAAAAAGTGCGGTGAAAGGAATAATAAAAAGAAAAAAACGAAAACTGGAGAAGGGAAAAAAATAGTGTATGGAGAGATGAAACAAAGCGCGTCTGAATAAACAGGGTTCACGGTTGGCCAAAGTTGAGGAAAACAGGGAATGCCCGAAATAAGTGGGGCTGTGCAATATGTTTCACCTGGACGCGGGCATGTTGCCACTTTGCACCGAAAATTCCATATATTATTATCTACTTGAAATGGGTAATGCTGAGGTCACCGATTTTGAATATATGAGAACTGTTGAATAAAAACGCCGTATGGACATCTCTGACGTGGAGAAATTTTCCCCAATCAAATTTTTACTTTTGAGGAATGTTCTGAATACTAAGCGCTGAGCCGATAGGCAAGCGTTTCTTGTTTTCGTTTTGCCACCAGAGTTCTTCTATAGTAGAGCGTTCAAGCGATTTAATGGCTCACCAACCCAACAAAACATGGCCGACGATATTTTCAGAATATTCTTTTCACTAGCTAATAATACCCCCTTTACCGAATTTTTCAGATTCTTTAAATTAAATTGCGAGTTACAAGCTTTAAAAAATTAGGAGAAAATATTTGTAAGTTTTTCTGAAATTTTGTTTTCTATATAGGAAACTTTGGTTGCGTTTCAAGGTTTATACGGCGTTTTTTATGAGCACGGCAGTATCTTCCGCAGATTTGGACCAAAGACTTGCATCGAATTTCGTTGACTCCGATTTTGAAGATATTTTCTTTGAAGGGCACTTTTTGATGGATTTTGACCATTTATCAAATTTGGTGATGTTTGATGAAAAATCATTGTCTTACAAAGTTTGATGAGGATTAGCGCTGTTTAATGTGTTTTTTTGCCGGTTGGAATTAAATTCGATGTTTCGAAACATTTCACGTTTCATATGTATTACTTATCTTGCAGCCTTTTCCCCGCGATAACTTGTTTCTTATTCGTAATGACTAGTGAGGGTCTAGGTTCACCTCACAGATTAATTCCAGAAGGAATGTTGCTCGATCCCTGAAAGAAAGTGTCCTTTTAAGTTATCCGGCAGCAATGTGCTGATATGGTGTGTATTTTGGCCGTGTGTCGCTGCGCCTGGCGTAATGAAGCTGTTTTCATTTCCTCTCCACGGAGGGACTCCTCGGGCCTCCAGCGGTGATTTTCGTCAGCTTCTAAAATAGCGACGTGTTTTAAAAAAACAAAACGGTTTTTTTATTGAAAAAAGCAGAAGGTCGAAAAGAAAGAACAGAAATTACTAAGGTGCTGATGCTGCATTGAGGGATTTCATCGCTACCTGACTCAACCAAGACCGGGAGAAATTTTCAAACCTCCTTCTTTAAATTTGGCGATTTTTGGAACTTAATTATAAATAACGAGACAACGTGTCCGAGAGATAATGGGCGTTGAGGGGACGATTGTGCACGATATCATGACCAAGCAGTTGGTATGGTATGGGCATGTGCAGCGAATGGCTGATACCAGGTTGCCGAAGAAGGTGTTGGAGTGGGTCCCCCCAGGTAGGCGACGGAGAGGGCGTCCAGCCAAACGGTGGGTAGAGGGCATCCGTGAAGAGATGGAGAGATGCCAGCTTCCGGAGGATCTCTACCATGACAGATTCCTGTGGAGAATAGGCGTCGCAGAGCGCCCTAGTGCGCCGTAAAAGCGGCTCATACATACATACATTATAAATAACACCACTCTTCGTGTCCTTGCATAAGAACACCGAAAAAAAAAAAGATTGGTAGAATTCACCAATCTTCAAGTCGATTCTGCCAGAGGAATGGTTACCTGTACCAG
Organism: Bemisia tabaci; assembly: GCF_918797505.1. Taxonomy (NCBI): domain Eukaryota; kingdom Metazoa; phylum Arthropoda; class Insecta; order Hemiptera; family Aleyrodidae; genus Bemisia; species Bemisia tabaci. The sequence goes on along the minus strand of NC_092802.1, from coordinate 21,487,712 downwards.
TATAAAGTAACGTTTACCTCTCTTCTGGCAGAATTGACTCTAAATTGACGCTGTTTAAAATACAGCGTAAAGGAATGGTAAATTCTACCAATCCAGCGAAGGAATCCAGTGAATGAATTCATAGAAGTTTGCGAATCTGATATTTGTTCTTTATCACAAATTATGTGCATTAAGTTGTTCTTTAGTTTAAGATTTTCGCCGTGAGTCTCCAGATGTTGAAAATTTGTGAAGAACCTAACCTCAGATACAATTTTTTAAAATTTCTGTGTAATTCGCGTGATTTGGGTTGTAGATACATCTAGGACCTGTTATGTTTAGTCCCTGAAGCCGTAAAGTAATCCATCGGTCAATATACGGTTTGAAAGTTCTTAAAGGAACTCTCCAACATAACCTTTAGGCATGAGAACAATACACGTTTTCATGACCATTTATTGACTTCGTTACCATTGTTCGCTCCTCGTCAATAAGATGATCCAGGCTACTTTAAAACTCAATTCTTCTGCATATGAATCGTATAGTGGCTCGGTGTATCGTTTGGTTCAAAACGATAGAACACTACCTCAAACAAAAATTTTAGGATTTAAGTTGGAAAAGCATACAATGTGAAAATCCCCAACAATTTTTTTCATTGCCATTTTGCACTCTCAAGAATAAAAAATGTATCACAATCTATCCGTTCTCTCAGATTTCTAAATTGACTTTTGAGGCTATGTTTGCACGTTAAACCAAGCGATAACATACAATCTCACGTGTTAGATGTATCGAATACGATCTGTTAGTTGAGAACTTTTCAACCCCAATAACAGACTCATAAAAATCATAATAGACATCAAAGAATAACATCCGCGATGGACGACACTACCTAACGAAACCGAAACAAGCATGGTTTGGAGCATGGATGTGCCTAAATCCCATGATGTCTAAGGACAATAAATACTGTCTATCGATGGCTGTAGGTTCCAACGGAATATAAGCCACTAAACCAGCAAAAAAAAGAAAAAAAAAAAACTTTTGAGGCTATGTTTACACGTTGAACCAAGCGATAACATACAATCTCACGTGTTAGATGTATCGAATACGATCTGTTAGTTGAGAACTTTTCAACCCCAACAACAGACTCATAAAAATCATAATAGACATCAAAGAATAACATCCGCGATGGACGACACTACCTGTCGAAACCGAAACAAGCTCAATTGGACTTCATTTTGCAATTTGGACCTATAGATTCTAGCCCGGTTTAAAAACAACGTATGTGCCATTAGTTTCCCTATGCACATAAGTGTTTTTCCAGAAGAGCCAGAATTTATAGTTCCAAATTGCAAAATGCAGTCCAATTGTCCGTCCCGTCGGTGGAGGCGCCCCCTGGCGGCAGACCCGAGCACTCGCCCGGAATAAATCACGGTGCGTTTACAAGCCATTAAACGCAGGAGGACGGACCGGCGAGTAAATAAAGAATAAAATATCGGTTTTTAATACCAGAATTTGGGCCTCCTCGTAACTCTCCCGATTGGCGGGTCTGCGTGTCGAAATATATCGAAATTCGACATCGATAGATCACGTGCGGTTAGATTCGTGGCGGGAACGATGTGTCGATTATCGATGCGTTGAAATTTGCACGGAGGGCTGGTCGTTTATGTACGCGTGTCGGAATATATCGAATTTCGATATCGATAGATCACGTGCGGTTTGGTTTGCGACGGGACTACGTATCGATTTTCGATGTATCGAAATTTGCACGTAGTTGTGGTCGTACATGCGCGTGAGTCGTGGCTACATTTTAAGAAAGTAGCTCAATTTACGATCGAGTTCTGCTAAATAGAGGTAAGATATATGGGTGCGTACTATGCGTTGTAAGTATGAAACGACGCGACGGTTTGTAGATTGATTGCGCATCGCGTAGAGCTGAATGAAGATTGCCTGGAAGAACTACTAACTGCTCTAAATGGCTAAATGGACATATTTATGCCGAACAATACCTTAAGCATGAAGACATGAGCCCTGAAACTCGTAAGAATATATGCATAACAGGGCTCGCGTCATAATGCACATAGTTCCGTTTGGCAGAAATACGTTCAAATGGCCGGCGTGAAAGAAAAATTAAATAAACCTTAGGTTTGAGGTTAGCGGTGTTTCCTTTTTTTTAAAAAATAAAATGAAAAAATGCAGGATCCTGAGAATGAATGTCATGTAATTCTGATGCTAGACGTTGTCAATCAAGGAATAGGTTAGTTGCAATCTCTTACAAAAAGTGAGAGGAAGAGTTGATTTTTACGAAAAATGGCTCGAATCACCCCGGTTTCAGAATTCATCGAGAAACTGAAGAAAACCTCCGTCTTTTGTTGCAGTTTTTAATTGGACGTATTTCTGCCAAACGGAACTTGGTGTGTGCATTAGAACATGAGTCCATTGAGCCCTGAGACCCATAAGAATATTTTCAAAACAGGGCTCACGTCATAACGCACGTAGTTCCGTTTGGTAGAAATACGTCAAATTAGAGACGAAGAAGACAACAAACGTAAATTTTTCCATAAGGAAATTTTCTCCTACGTTTAACGAAAGTCAGCGCATTTAAAAGAAGTCAGTGAAAAGCAAAAAAAAATAGGAAATTTTGTCATGAAGAAACTATTGCAAATCTAGTCCTATTTTATTCCAAAAATGAATTCCGAAAATGTTCTCGCTTAACTTCGGAGCCCTAAATGTTGAATTCCCTCTTCTCACTGGAAAAAGCGGCACCGTGGCACTATCGCAGTGCATCAGGGTCCGGGAATGTTTTCCGCGGAGATTTGAATAATTCCAGCCGACTGGTCTTCGCGAAACGCACCGAACTCGAGAGGGCGGGCGAGGGGCGGGACTTAACTCAATCAGGGAACTAAGTGTACACAATGATAACGACATTATGATAAGCGCGGACGAACCGGAGCTCGGTTGAATACAAATCGGGGACAACGACTGCGACGAGGCCCGAGGCGCGAAACTGCACGCGGAGCTCCGACTGCGGAATCGGACTTGCAAGTGACGATTAATCGGATGCAGCTTTCGCCGATGCCGGATGGATGCAGCCTTCGCTTTTCTGCGAAGAAAGTTCCCGGGGTTGTTGTGCGAAAGTTGCGGAGTTCCCGATCACGCGGCCAGCCATCGCGCCTTCAATTTTGCGGACGCAACACGGACATCCATCAAACACGAATATTTGTATCTCCGCGCCGTCATCAACGTGCGTCCTTTCCGGTGCTTAATGGACCATTAGACAAGGTACGAATTTCAGCATTCCGATGCATGTTTCTTCACCAAAATTTCACCTAAAACACGACGGACACAACGAAAATTACCAAAATTAATACCTTACGAAGATATTTAATGATTTTTAATGCGTGAATTCAAACCACCCGCTCATGAAAACTCAATGCTCTACGTGATTCACATCGCGCGCCAAACGTTATCATGAACGCCTCTGCGATAAAAAAAATCTGGCAACCTCAGTCTTGACGCTTTGACTCAGTTATAGCAAATTGCTAATAGTTTGAACAACACATGGTGGGAAATGAACATTGTTCGATTGAGTAGCTTGCTGAAACCGTTGTAGTGCGCGATTTGACTCACGTAGATTTTTGAGTTTCTTGTGAGCGGGCAGTTCAAATTCCTCGTAACCAATGTGAAATAAAAATGTTAATATCTCCGTTAGGAGTTGTTTTCAGTTAGTTTCGTTGCGCAAATCATGTTCTACGCGAAATTCTGGTTAAGAAACATGTATCAGATTGCTTAAATTCGTACCTTGTCTAGTGGTCCATTTCGAATCACGCGGCCAGCCATCGTGCCTTCAATTTTGCGGACGCAACTTGGACATCCATCAAACACGAATAGTTGTATCTCCGCGCCTTCATCAACGTGCGTCCTTTCCAATGCTTAATTTCCATATATTGTGATCTCATTTGTAGCGGTGTATTGAGGAGGTTACGTGGGCAACTCCGCCGAAGATCGACTTGATTAATACGTCTTCGTTTTTTATTTAACTTTTCTCCTGAATCCAAGCGACACCTCAATAGCAGCATAGTACGGGGCTTTGCGATTGTACGTCTTGCGTCACCGCGCCTTCAATTTTGCAGATACAAGACGGACATCCATCAAGCACGAATAGTTGTATCTTTGCCCCGTCACCAACGCTTAACCTTTTCCGTGCTCTATAGGTACAGTAAAACAGACGTGAAATTGAAATCATTCACCGCATTGTGACATCACTGAGCGGTGCTTTTTTTGACAAGAGATAATTTTATTCTAGCAGGTTAGATCGTTTTGTCTTAATCACTCTCACAACAACTGTCTAATTTAGAAACCGAGTATGTTCTCGTGCTCAGTTCACTCATCGTCAGTCTGTTCCATTTCAACGTGAAATTCATCATACTTCGGATACCATCACAATCCTAAATAAGCCAACGATGTCCACAATTAAAAAAGTGTAACCATTGCAACCTTTTAAAACCGCTGATTATATTTAATTTCAGTTTAAAATAATTTGGTTGGAGTAGCGCCCAAGTTTCTCCCCTAATTTTCGGTATACTTAGTGGCAAAATGTTTCAAAACGCCAAATTTTTCCCCTTAAAACTACAAAAATATAATTGAGCTTCGTTGTATCCACATTTGATGAGCATAATCGAATACAAACTATTTACGTAGCTCTCTCCTTGGCATGCCAACTAAGATAAGGTAATATAAGATATTTTTTTATTTAAAAAGTAAAACATTTATTTATTTACTTTTTTATTTATTTACAATTCATGTACATAAATGCCACCTTAAAATTAAAACAACTGATAATAATAGAAAAGAGAGAGAGCGAAAAAAAAACGAAAATTTGAAATACATGAACATGAATATCTTGAGTACAATTAATGAAGAATTTGAAACACAAATTACATGATGAAATAAAATAACAAAGGAAATCACACCCTCACAGTCTCCAACTCACACACAGTCAATAACTCACACACAGTCAATAACTCATAGTCTTCTTTCTACCGATTGTGGCAGCAGAATACAAAATGATTACAACGTGCATGATTATTTTATTTTCCACTTTTAATTTCCCTGAAAATTGGCGAGCGCAAAATCCTCGAAGCAGCTCTAGGTTTTCGCGTCTCGCGGCCCAATTCGTCATTGTTTATTCACAACGAAAGAATAAAAAGGGAAGTGGGGGGAGGGGGAAAGCGCACTCCGGACTCCATGTTTTTATTTCCTGGTCCTTTCCGTGTTTGAACCAAATCGAGACATCTCCCGAGCACTGAGCAGTCTTCATTCAATTTGTCCGTGTTTTACGCCACCCCCTTAGCGTCCCCACCCCTTACCATCCTCCCCCCTTACCGCCGCCCCCACTCCCACGTTTGCTTATCCGTATTTTTAAAAACATGTTTTCGGGCGTTCTCCGGAGCCGTTTGCAGTGCTTGTACATCGCGATTGTTCTTTTTTCTACGAGTCCTCAGTCCCCAGTCGCTAACAATCCGGATAAAGAGACGTGCCGTGAAAATGACATCAGAATTTTTCTATTAGTCTTTATTGAATTGCATGTAATGGCCGACGAAGAAAGAGCATATCGCATATCGCAGTGAAAAAGGTATTTAAAAATCGTAATTTAATAATGAAACGCGTTATAAGAAATAGAATCTTTCTTAACGACTCAATAACAATTCGATTTTTTTATAAGAGTGTACGAATGCGATTTTTATCCAAAATTTTCTGATTTTTGCACAAGACCAGGTGAAAATCAGTAAAATTTTAGTGAGAAAAGCCCAAGATTCTTCAACTAAAAATGCGATTTGCGAGAGGAACTTTGGCAACATGGAAAGGTAACATCGTGGGGGAAACAACGAATTGGATCGTATTTAGCAAAAAGGAACCAGCGCAAAGATAGTGTTATAAAAATGTTGCTGCTGCTTCATAATAATTATCTAAAAAATCTCCAAGAATCGCAAACAGTTTTGGCTTCCAACCAAAAAATTGTTAATTTTAAATGAAAATAATCGTGTACATTTTAAAAGTGCACATTGCACATATATGAAGTACTTTTAGAAGAGGAAGAGAATTTGAACAATTTTGAAAACACTGTAATCGCGCTGGTTCTTTTTTGCTAAAAATGCGATCCAATAATAAGCCCAGTCATTCCCCCGTCCTGAAGTGCAAGGAAATCATGACACGTGTTACGTAAATCAGAACTTTAAGGAAGGATGCAGGATGCAAGGAGGCAGGAGTACGAAATGGACGTATTTCTGCCGAACGGAACTATGTGCAGTATGACGTGAGCCCTGGTATGCATTTACTCTTATGGGTATCAGGGCTCATGTCTTGATGCACATAGTACCGTTTGGCAGAAATACGTTCAAATGTCGGGCAGGCTTGATGCAATCTGGCGCTTGGAGAGGGCTCCTCCGCAGTGGCGTGGCGTGCTTTGCGATCTATCGATATTTCCCCATTTGAAGCTGGGGTAAATAATCGATTATTAAGGTGTTCGCCGCGAACACCCTGTTTATCGATACTTTTTGATAGGTTTAAATGGCTGATCAATCGATATATCGCAAAGCACGCCACGCCACTGCTCCTCCGCGGACGGAGCGGGACGGGCTAATCCGTCTCCAAACAGAGGAAAGCAAACACTTACGCCTCAAACACCGCTCCTCCTTCGAGATGTAGCAGCTCTGCCGTGCTAAGGAAAAACGCCGCATGAACCTTCAGGCGTTGCCAAATTTCCTCGGGGAAATCACTAATTTTCAGGAAATTTTTTGAATATTTTCCCACCAGTTTCTCAGATTATTTTGTTCGTAATTTAATCTAAGTGTCTGAAAATTTCAAGGAAAAATATTCGGAATTATACTCGAAAATAAACATTACATCCAAGGAAATTTGGCAAGTCTCGAATGTTCATACGGCGTTTTTCCTTAGCACGGCAGAGCACGCAGGAGGATATTGATGCAAGGCCGCGTTGCATTTTCGCTCCATTCAGTGGCGTGGCGTGCTTGGCGATATATCGATTAATCTGCCGTTTAAACCTATGGAAAAGGATCGAAAACAGGTTGTACGCAACGACCTCCTCAATAATCGATTCTTCACTAAAGCTTCAAATGGAGAAATATGGATAATCGTTCATTCACGCGTTGCCACTGACGCCATTGCATATCCTCGGATGCAATCTGTCAGAGCCCTGAATGGGAAAAGGTGATGAATTTAAGGCAGATGTTCGACACTTTGGAAAATGATTCGATAGTCGATCGATCGATTGATCGTTTCTGGATTTTAGGACATTTTGTAAGAATTTCCGTGCATCCTATTACACATTAGAGAATTTGCATGTGTGTGGAATTTTTTTATTTTCATGTTCCAGAAGAAACTATCAACTGAGCATGAGATTAGCCTTGGTTTCTAAAATGAATAATTATTATCGGAGGCATGACCAAATTACCTAATCTGCTGAAAAATATGCGTTTAAACGAGAAATGCTGCCGGATGACGTCACAAGGCGGCTGCTTTTCTAGCTTTTAAATCTATTTTTATTCGATTTCCAAGTTCAGAAAAAAGTCTGAAAATTACTGCAGAGGAAGCTCATTAAGCATTCTCAGAGTGTCAGATGCAACAATCCAACACTTTTTCGTGCAAAATCTACATTCTGCTGAGAGATTTCCCATCTGTGTCAGCAGGATGGAGTTTTTGAAGTGTTCATAAAGATTCGTTGACAAGCTCTTCGAACACTGGAAAAAAGTCGCTTGGATCTAGAGTCCAGACTCTTAAAAACATTGACAAGAAAAAATACTCTTGATTTAATCGGATTTTTGCTTATCAAGAACCAAGCGTCTTAATCTAAGCGGATTTCCTATTAATTCAAGCAAAAATCCGATTGAATCAAGAGTATTTTTTCTTTTCATTGTTTTCAAGAGTCTGGACTCTAGATCCAAGCGACTATTTTTTCCAGTGAACGGTAAATAAAGTACGATGAGAACATAAAAGTTTTTCTTAGGCGAACCCAAACGCCAGCTTCTGTTAATACCTTTCACGCAGTAGGGAAGATAGCACTAATAGCAGGGTCTCTAAAATTTTTGTATATTAATTTAGTAGTCAGGAGGAAAACCTACTGCTATTGCCAGAGGAGCTGGAAAAGACTGTGTTTAACTTAGTTCTCTTGGCTGCAGGTGTTTGACACAAAGCCACTAAATAACAGAAAAAAAACTTAGTTCTCTATCATGCATCTCCGCGTTTCTTTGTAAGGTCGTAAGGAGTAAGTCCCGAAAATATATGCAAATTCAGCACCCGCATCGTTCACTGCAGTGTTTTACCATGCAAATTGAGTCGAATTTTCCACGCTTTCCCCAGGTGCGCGGTTGGAAATGCCGGCTGACTTTTTATGGCGTTTGAATGTGCGAGAATGGCGCCTCGTTGGATAATGACGGAGCCAGGCGCCAGAAAATCTCCGATTTTATTTGTAAGTTGATACGAAAGGCTGGTGGATTTAGTTTAATCCGCGGAGGTGATAAAAAAGATCGATTTGAAATTATGATTTGAGAAGGCGCCGTTGCCAGATAGCTGCTCTTCATTTCGTCATCAAGTGCATCGCCTCGATCACTTAATCCCCATTGGTAAAGTGCATGGAGACGAAGAGTAAAGTAACAAACCTGCCGGTGGTTAAAGCGAATGGTTTCTTCTCCCCGAAAATTTTTTTGGGTTGACTTTTGTCTCCGTGCAGCTATTCTGCTGTACTGAGGCAAATGCCGTATGTACATTCAAGAGTTGCCAAATTTCCTTTGATAAAATGTTTACTTTTAAGGAAAGTTATGAATATTTTTCGAGGAATTTTCAAGAACTGCAGGTAAAATTGCGAACAGAGTTTTTGGAAAAATTGAGAGAAAAATGTATACAAAATATTCTTGAATATTCATGATTTACCAAAGAAACTTTGGCAACGCCGGAAGGTTCATAGGGCGTTCTTCCTTAGCACGCACTGAAAAAAAAAACACTTTGGATCTAGAGTCCAGACTCTTAAAAACATCGACAAGAAAAAGTACTCTTGATTCAATCGGATTTTTGCTTAAATCAAGAAGCAAGCCTCTTAATTTGAGCGGATTCCCTTTTGATTCAAGGAAAAATCTGATTGAATCAAGACTACTTTTTCTTGTCAATGTTTTCAAGAGTCTGGACTCTAGATCCAATGTGTTTTTTTTTTCCAGTGCGGCAGCATTCTACCATAAATAATGTGGCTCTAGCTTGCTTTTGTCTAATTTCACAACCTTGCTAGGCAGCAAACCGGTGGACGAGGCAAGGAATAGCGTGTTGTATCCAATTTCTGAGCAGCTCTTGGATCCGAGGCGGGCTCTTCCCTCAAATTCATCAGGCGCACGCAACAGTTGAATTTTTTAACTAGCTCTTGAGCATCCTTCAAAATGCTTGTTTTTTATTCGCGGGTCCGTCATCATTAGAGCTTGAGGTTGGTCATTTGGTTCCCTCCACGTCTTTTCACCGACACGCCCTGCCTTAAACATGTAATACCGATGCCTCTGGCAATTTCGTCTTCTTGCTCGATTCGTTTCAAACAACAGTGAGTTTTGAACCTATGAAACCTTGCGCGGATAGTAAAATTGGAGAGAACTCCGTCTTGATTGCTGCGTTTGAATAATTTTACGTGAGAATACTTATATTGAGAAAACTTAATTTGACGATGATATATTCAGGGAACTCAGGGAAGTTATCTTTATTGTAGCTACGTAACAACATTGATAGTAGCTAGAATGAAGTCATATATACATATGTAGAAATAGATTTAGATTCTTTAATCCAGTTTGGTTGATTATTAATAGGATCCTTGTTGGAAGTTTTACCATTTTTATAATGGTGTTTATTTTTTTTAAATACTAATTTTTTCTCTTTTGTTTTTATAATCGCAATCATGTGGTTTATAACTATTATTTATATTATTTCTGTCTGAGGTTTCGGATATGTCAGGAGTATGTAATGTAGAACCAAGTTAGACAGTTTAAGAAACATCGCAAACTTAATAGCTCCTTTTACCAAATATTTTCTCATCTTTGGAAAGGTAAAGCGGAACCATGCAAAATGCCACATATTTAAACCTTGTATTTTTATACTGTTAAATGCGGCTGGGCTAAATCTAGTTTAAATTTCTGCAAGTTTGCAAAACTACAAATCTAGAAGCTGTTCTTTACTTTCTCGTGTTTTGTTGTACCACCAATAGGGTCTTCTGTTTTCGTCGTGGGTATGGTGACAAAAGGTGACGCTACAAACATAATTCCATTAAAACATTAGTTCTAACTGAAATCTGTTAATAGTCTTATTGAAAAGCATGCATGGTGTGTATTTCACAAAACCTCCTTCAAACTTTGCGCAAATGCGTTTCTCGGCAACAGATGCAACTTTTGTGAATGCTATGTCAATTAAATCAAAATCCTGAACTCTATTTACATTTTCTTGCACCGTAACACCGAATTTCCAAGGAAAGCTTTGAAATTCATCGAAATTGATTCGAAAAGGAACACCGAGGTGCCTGTGATTATGCAAATTGTCTTACAACACAGGCAGCAAAAGCTTTCAGTTCCGTTGAAAGGTCCTTTGTTTTGCGGTGATGGTAGCGAAACCACAACTTCTCTCCCGAGCGCTTCGAATAATCAACGAAGTTTCACTACTTCGAAGTGTATAATGTTTGATATACCTTATTACCTTCGGATTCTATCATTTCCTTAAACGCGAAAAAGTGAGTTAACGTAAGATAGGCAAATAACGTCAAATCTTAGAACGTATTAAAGTTGATCTGTGTCGTCCGTTCGTAATTGTTCAACTTTGACCCTAGTCTGACTATCAGGTCTTCTTTAACAACGAGGTGATTTTCGAAAATCATAGACAAAGCGACAGACAAGAAAGATATAGGGAGCCTGGAGCTATTCTATTGGTTGTGTAGGGACAAGGGGAAAAAGGGATGGAAATAGCGACAAATAGCTAGGAGATCAGAGGGTCAGAGGAGTGTGTATGTAGATGGAGAGAACAAGAGAAAAGCGAAGGTGCGTAACCATAGAGACATATAGATCGCATTTAGCAAAAAGGAACCAGCGCGATTACAGTGATTTCACAATCGTGCAACTTCTTCTTTTCTTTTGAAAATACTCAACATATGTACAGTATTAAAACTTACGCGATAATTTTCCTTTAAAATTTACAATGTTTGGGTGGGAAGGAAAAACTACATGCTATTTTGCGAGATTTATTTTGACAATTATGAAGGAGCAACATTTTTACAACACTGTACGCTGGTTCCTTTTTGCTAAACGCGATCCATATATGCGATACACACAAGCGAAATCGTAGAGGTTGAAATAGGTGGTTCTCATAGACTAAGGGAGCAAATGAAGGACGAACTGAAGGGTTTCTCGTGGGTTGCCGTTAGTTAGTATATTACCTACCTTTTTTGTCCATTGGAACCACCCGCTTCCACACTGGAAAAAAAACACATCGGATCTTGAGGCCAGACCCTTAAAAACATCGACAAGAAAAAAATACTCTAGATTCAATCAGATTTAAGCTTAAATCAAGAACCAAGCCTCTTAATTTGAGCGGATTTCCTTTTGATTGAAGCTTAAATCTGATTGAATCAAGAGTCATTTTTCTTGTCAATAGAGTCTGGACTCTAGATCCTATGTGTTTCTTTTTTCCACTGCACCAATAGGATCCGTATACCTTTTGCCTTCTTTGTCTATAGCTTTGTCTATCAATTTCAACAATCAGTCCCCTGACTGAGTCCAACGACTGCAACTAGTCCAAGAACGTGTCATACATCGTCCTGTCCGTCGCAAAACTGCAGCTTTCTAGTCTTGCCAAAAAAGACTCCGTTTCGCAGTCGCGGTCTGATTCGACCAGACTTTTCAGGGCAGAGAGGGGGGAGCCGGGGGGTGTAGGACTCGTTGTAACCATGTACTCAACTTGTTCCGGTAGTGTGAGCCAGGGAGGAGGACGAACGCCTGGCACAAAACGAGCTTTCGTGTCGAAGGTGTCAATTGCTGAACCTCAACACCTTCCAGGCGAGACGTCTCTTCCCATGCCTTCACTTCAGTCTCTCGTCTTCAACCTCCCTCCCCCTCCCCTCGCCATCCCTCCCGGTCACCGTTTTCTAAGATCCTCGTGTCACCCTGCACACTTGTACAATTTTGGAGATAATTTAGGGGGGAAAAAGCCAAAAATCTAGAAGTGAATCAAATACTTAAGGAAAATCGTCGCTAAGCTATCCCCACACAGGAAAAAAACACATTGGATCTAGAGTCCAGACTCTTAAAAACATCGACAAGAAAAAGTACTCTTGATTTAATCAGAATCTAGCTTAAATCAAGAGCCCAGCCTCTTAATTTAAGCGGATTTCGTTTTGATTCAAGCAAAAATCCGATTGAGTCCAGAGTATTTTTTCTTGTCAATGTTTTCAAGAGTCTAGACTCTATATCCAATGTGTTTTTTTTCCCGGTGCAAGGGCTCAATCACACTCTGAGATACCCTGTAGAAAAAAAAATCTCTTGGACCTAGAGTCTAGAATCTTAAAAAAATTAATAAAAAAAATACTCCTGATTTAAACGGATTTTCGTTTGATTCAAAATGAAAGCCGCTTAAGTAAAGGGGCTTGGCTCTTGATTCTAGCAAAAATCTGATTGAACCAAGAGTATTTCCTCTCCTGAAATTTTAAAGTCTGGGCTCAGGATCCAAGAGAATTTTTTTCCCAGTGTATGGACTTTTCGCAATGAGGAACGACTATTTTTAACTCACCTGTAAAAGAGCTCATCCGCATAGGGAAACTAACGGTACGTATGTTGTTTCGAAATTGAGCCAGAAATAATAGTTTCTTATTGCAGAAAGAGGTTCATATCGACGATAAAACTACCAAACCACGTATCTCGTTTGCGGTGTTTAAAAATCTACGCTCGCATTTTATTTTTTTAAAGTAGACCAAATCAATATCATTCCTTGAAATTTTCACAGAATTTTCTCCGCACGAAGAGGAAAAATCAAAGAAATTTTCAAGACTGGACGTTAAGTAGTTTTTCATTTAAAAAATGAAGTATGACCGGAAGTCTGCGACGTCGCAAACCGAGATACGTGGTTTGGTAGTTTCACCGTCGATATGCTCTTTCGTCCTTAAACTCCGTGCTCTCTTTAAAGGCACAGTTGAAAATGTGACGTAGTTGTGCAGAATTTTTCTGAAGATAACGGGGAGTTAGATAACTATAATATAGCTTAGAGATGTTATTCATGCATTTAGTGTGAGGAACTGTACCCACAGATTTAAAAAAAGGACCCTTTGGCAGCAAAAATTTAGGTGGAAATAATAAAAGGATTTAATGCTCTTTTAATAAACTTAATATTTCTACCGAAGCTTTAATAAATTTTACTCCTCTTTCAAGATAATACTATCCATGTCTAATTGAAATTTGTTTTCTCGTTTGTTTTAGGTAAGTTCTTGTGCAGTTGCTTGTGCTCCATCGTCTGTTGAATGCCACGTCACCGAGCGTAAAAAAACTGTTTGTTTCAAAACTTTTTCAAGTTAAGTAGCTTGCACGCATATGCAGTTTCAAAAACTGTTTTTCCCGTTTTGAAGTGTGCTTTTTAAGAATAGTCTTATTGTAAATTTTTGAGTGAGAGAAATCGTTTACTGTGAGAACATTGCTCGGTTATCACCTCAATTTTTACTAGTGCAATGTGCTACTGTGGAAATGTAGTATCTAAAAGTAAGTTGGCAATACCGGACTCTGGTGTGAATTTTGCATCTGGTTCAAGTCACGGCGAAGTATTAAATTGCGTGCAACGAATTGCGACCACTAAACTCACCATTATTTCCCCAAAGCACGGTGTCGAAGCCGAGAGAGGTTGCGGGACTGTCGTCCTACCGTCTCTATTTTGACACATCCTGATAGGAGGAAACAACGCGTGGCGTGGCGTGCTTTGCGATATATCGATTGATCTGTCATTTAAACCTATGGATAAGGATCGATAAAAAGGTTGTTCGCAACGGACACCCTAACAATCGATTATTTATCGTAGCTTTAAATGGGTAAATATCTAAAATCGACCGTTCACGTCTCGCCAATGGCTCGCTTACGGAATGTTAATCTTCGTGGGAATGAAAGCAAAACCTCGAAAGTTAGCAGTGTGGTTTATGAGTAACTCATAGCAGAAGGGTCGCAACCAAAGTATCGTAAATGTAATTCCCGATATTTGTCGTTTTGTACTCACGTCTGGCGCTCGGTATCACCGCTAAATTTTCCCACAAGAGTTTTGATTTATCACTGTCGCCAAAATTAGTATGAAATTGCAAAAAAGGGTCCGTTGCGCTGGTCACAGAGTTGTTTTTGATGATTGATTCTTGTGGATCAGCGAAAAATAAAAAGATCCGTCAAACAGCAACTCTTTACGTTGAATATTAACCGACATTTCGCCCTTTGAAAATTCGGGTTTTTAACGTCATCCCCCGCGGTAGTGACACCCTTGGTTTCTTCCACCAGTGCAAATGTGCGTCACTAATGAAAACAAGGTGGAAGAGACCAACGGTGTCACTACCGCGGTGGAGGACGTCAAAAACCCGACTTTTCATCGGGCGATATCTCGCTTAATATTAAACGTAGAAAGATGCGGTTTGGACGGACCCGCTTATTTTTAGCTGATCGACAATCAAGCTTCAAAACACGGTTCTGTGACCAGCAAAACTGACCCATTCTCCATTTCACTCTTCATGTGAATAAACCGGTGCGTTTCGTTCGAAGTCCGACAACGTGACGTCCATGTCGCTGGCTGACCGTCGAATCCGTAGTAACCAAAGCAGTCGATAACAGGGACACCGCGCTCTGTCATACCACGGGCGCGGGTATTGTCCCGCTCTTACCGACGCGACGCGACGTTATGAGAAACACCCCCCCCCCCCCCCTCCCCCATACCCGCAAGCCGATCGCGCTCCCTTTGTGAGGAGAGACATGTTAGTTTTGATAAAACAAACACGCAAACACCGTCCAAGCAATCTTGTGCTTTTTCGCCCGCGCGCCGCACACCCGAGTGTTTTTTCTCCTTTTTGTCCGTTTTTGTGGCCGTTACCGGCCAACCCGCCGCCCGATCTTGCCGAGTTTCGTAAATTCGTCCAAAGACGTTCGTGAAACGTCGGACCCATCACACCCAAAGATGGAAAATGCCGTAAAATTTTTCAAAAAATCAATTTTTTTTTAAAAATTTTAGGGATGCATGCATGAGGCCAAGAAACGCCTAGCAACAATGATTCTAGATTTTGAAATTTTTCAACCCAACCCCTAAAATATTCACACATTGCAAATGTTTTCATTTAGTTTATAGGTTAGGTTGGGACATTTTTCTCTAAACTCCCCTTTGTGCCCCCCCCCCCTTTCGATCACACAACATTTGACAATTAAAAAAAACTACCCGTTGACAAGGGTAAATGGAGATGTTGCATATGTGAGGGATTTGCGATTTGACCATTGATTCTTATGTAAAAGTTCGCGAGAAACACGATGGTGCCACTGGTTTTCTCTGAAATCATCTCCCAAGCTCAAACAAAGCTCTCAAAATGTGGCCGGAATGGAGGGGATACCCCACCCTACCCTGAGAGTCCACCTTTACATCAAGACAAACTCTCCATGCAAAGATATTGAGCAAATACATTATCAGGGTTGCCGTGTTTTCAGTTTTGGAGTCCCCAAATAAAGTGGCAACCCTGGTAATATATTTGCTCCCAATTTTTGCATGGAGAGTTTGTCTTGATGTAGAAGTGGACTCTCAGGATAGCGTGGGATATCCCCTCCATTTTGGGCTCAACTTGAGGGCTTTTTTTGAGCTTGGGAGTTGATTTCAGAGAAAACCAGTGGCACCATCGTGTTTCTCGCGAACTTTTACATAAAAATCAATGGTCAAATTGCAAATCCCTTACACATGCAACATCTCCATTCTCGGCCGCAGACGTTTATTTTCACCACCATCGTCCGAGATACGCATCTTCGATCGCCAAGACGTTCGATAATCGACGCAGGCCCGGGTATCGGTCCCAAAATGGCGCGCATCCCGCTCACCTTCCGAATTGGTAGCAACACAAACAGAATACGTTATTCGGCGGAGGAAATCTCATTACGGGCGAGATAGGGTCTCCACGCATCCTCATGCATATCAGAAAGAGCGCGTCTCGGGAACCGACCTTCCATTTTTTGCGATACATCGATCGATCCGCCATTTAAACCAACGGAAAAGAATCGATTATCAGGGTGCGCCTTGATAATCGATTCTTTAACATAGCTTCAAACGGGGAAATATCGATTGCCACTGCCGGCTTCGGGGGAAATGCGGGGCGAGATGCCTCCTTTGATAACTTTCTCGGTCCCGGCTCGCTCCCGGTTCTACCGTACTAAGGAACAACGCCGTATGAACTTTCGTGTGTTGCCAAATTTCCACCGATAAAATGTTCTTCGCTAGGAAAGTTATGAATATTTCCCCTTGAAATTTTCAGGACTTTTCGGTAGGATTGCGAGCAAAATTATCTGAAAAAACTGCACTGAAAAAAAATCTCGGTGTATTTACCAAGAAAATGGTAAAATTACCAAGAATTCAGGGTTCTATTTGATCCCAGTTTTTTCTTGGTAAAATTACCATCTATGGAATTGGTAGGATAGAGAAATCTCGGTAAAATTATTGAATTTTCTCGGTAATTTTACTGGACCTTGGTAAAAACGCCAATATTTTTTATCGACTATGGTAGAATTACCGAGATAAAATGACAAAGTTACGGGGAATTGATTACCAATAAAAGTGGTATTCTTACCTCGGGAAAAAAAAACAGTACAAATCCCGGTTTTTAGGTAAGCTTACCAGTCTGATGTCTTGGTAAAATTACCAATGATTGGTAAAAAAATGAGATGGTAAAGGTGCCAACGGACCTTGGTAAAAACGCCGAGATTTTTTTTTTTTTACCAATTTCAAGTAGCCTATTGGCTAATCCCACGCTTATTACCCCAGCTCCAGGTGACCATTGCCTGAGACCATCGAACTCAGATCACCTGGCCGGGAATCGAACCTGGTACCTCTTGGCCATAGGCCACTGCTACAGCCACTACACCACAGGAGGCCGACTTTTACAGTGCGGAAGAAAAATATTCATGAGTTCACCAGGAAATTGGAGTTTTATCGAAGGAAATTTGGCAACGCCTGAAAGTTCTTACGGCGTTCTTCCTTAGTGTGGCAGGGTTGTCCCTTTGAATTTTCATCCCCCGCTGACTCTCCTTCTAATGTCGGTTGAATTCCCTCTCAAGTTCAAGGTATTATTCGAATCTGCCGCATGAGTTGATGTAATCCCGCGCGAGTTCCTCCGCCGTCTCGCGAATCAGACCGCTTTGCGTTCTTCGCCCCGGTGGATTCCGCGAATATTCTTCCCTTGCTGCTCCTGTTTCGGTCAGATTACTCTTGCCACTAGGAACGTTTGCCGTCGTGCTCTTCCTATTCGAAATGGTCCACTAGACAAGGAACGAATTTCAGCTTTCTGATACACGATTCTCAGTCAAAATTTCATTTGAAACAAGATGCCCGAGTTGCTCACGTAGCCCCCTCAATGCACCGCCACAAATGAGATTACAATATGGGAATAAAGCACGGGAAAAGACGCTCGTTGATGACGGCGTGGAGATACAACTATTCGTGTTTGATGGATGTCCGTGTTGCGTCCGCAAAATTGAAGGCGCGATGGCGCAAGGCGTAGAATCGCAATGCCCCGATCTATGCTGCTATTGAGGTGTCACTTAGATTCATGAGAAAAGTTAAATAAAAACGGAGCCCCATTAATCAAGTTGATCTTCGGGGGAGTTGCTCACGTAGCCCCCTCAATGCACCGCCACGAATGGGATCACAATATGGAAATTAAGCACGGGAAAGGACGCACGTTGATGACGGCGCAGAGATACAACTATTCGTGCTTGATGGCTGTCCGTGTTGCGTCCGCAAAATTGAAGGCGCGATGGCTGGCCGCGTGATTGGGAATGGACCCCTAGATAAGGTACGAATTGCAGCCGTGCCAGTTGCTGAGTTGCTGTACCTTTGACTGCTCCGGATGCTACACCCGGAACTTCCGGCCTCTGAGCCCGGAACGCAGACTGTATGTCTATATAGCCCGTAAGCACGGCTTCCGCAGCCGGAGTTTTTTTCTTCTTTTTTCAGTGTATTACACTGAATTTTAAAGCACGTTGGCTTAGTGACAAACACTCTCCCTGATATTTTTTGCCCGTCTAAAAAATGAATTATCGAACCAGGATTCCGCGACGGACGCGACTGACCCGTTTGCGCCAAGCCTTGGCTCGTTAACCGCCGGCCTCATTCCTCTCGCAAGTGCATCGGCCAGTGTCGTGGCGTGAATTGCGATATATCGATTGTTATGCCATTTAAACCTATGGGAAAGGATCGATAAACAGGGTGTTCGCAGCGAACATCTTAATAATCGATTCTTTACCATAGGTTTAAATGGCATAACAATCGATATCTCGCAATTCACGCCACGCCACTGGCATCGGCTTGAAGTCCGCAAAGGCCGATTCGCGTCGGAACAAAAGCGAGCTGGAGCGTCGTCGGCGGCATCTGGGCGATGCGATGGGATGTGTGGCGGGAGTTGAAATGTAAATCACGCTCAATCTGCTCTGACAGCTCCGTTGCGGGTTGCGGCCCCGGACTGACGCGCGGCGAAGTCGAAGTGGCGTCGACTCGAATTTATCAATTATCCCGGAGAAGCGGCGCTGGCGGGTTAATCACGGCCTCGGCTCCTGCACCCGTAGAAAGTTCGCGCCTTCAGTTACGACTCTCCTCTCCAACCTGCACGCTGTCGAAAGTGTCCGTGTTGTTGGTGGCTTAGGGTTCATTTCCTTTAGCCCTGCACGGACGATCAAATTCCGAACCTATTCCGGTACCAAACCAAAGTAGACATGCTGATGACTGGTGGTCACCATCTACCATCAAATTTTGACGGGCCGCACTTTTTTGTTCAAAGTAAGATCAGAACGGAGTGCCACCATTCATCATTTCCTGCCGCAGGAAACATTTCTGCCAAGTTTTCATTTTAAAATGAAGCAAATTAATGAGTTTAAGACTGATGACTCCCAATATTTTGATGCTACTTTGATCGGAATGGACCACTAGACAAGGTACGAATTTAAGAAATCTGATACATGTTTCTTAGCCAAAATTTTGCATAGAACACGATTCACGCAACGAATATTACTAAAACCAACTCCTAACGAAGATATTAACATTTTTATTTCACATTGGTTACGAGGAATTTGAACTGCTCGCTCACAAGAAACTCAAAGCTGTACGTGAGTCAAATCGCGCACTACAACGGTTTCAGGAAGCTTCTCAATCGAGCAATGTTCATTTCTCACCATGAATTGTTCAAACTTCAAGCAATTTGCTATAGCTGAGCCAAAGCGTCAAGATTGAGGTTTGCCAGATTTTAGACCGCAGAGACTGTCATGATAACGTTTAGCGCACGATGTGAATCACGCAGAGCATTGAGTTTTCATGAGTGGGTGGTTTGAATTCACGCATCAAGAATCATTAAATATCTTTGGAAGGAGTTGGTTTCGGTAATTTTCGTTGTGCGCATCGTGGTTTACGTGAAATTTTGGTTAAGAAACACGTATCATAATGCTGAAATTCGTACCTTGTCTAGTGGTCCATTGGTTCGGGAATTTGATCGTCTATCGAGGCCTTATCAGATAGATCGATCAAGAGGATTTGATCGTACAACAAACGGCAACACAGTGCTCCCATTTCATGTTCGTCAAAAGTTCCGGAATTCGGAACTTTTTTGTTCGAATTTTTCCACTCCATGATCGTCAAAAGTTTCATGGTTTCCTTCAGATTTGTTTCAAAAGCTCCTGGAAAGTTCCGGAAAATGCAAAAGATCCGGAACATTTCGGGGATTTTAAAAGTTCCGGGGAAAATTCAGGGAAATCTTAAAAGTTCCGGAATTTGGAACTAGTTCCTGAAAATGGGAGCACTTTGGCAACAACCTTTTGGTAAAATATATCTGAAGAGTTTTTTCGACTCTTCGAAACCTTAAGTTACTCCGAAACATCTTGAACTGACGTATTTAGGGGTTCGAAACCCCCCTCAAAAATTAGTTTGAAGTGATTCCTGTGAGTTTCACCTAAAAGTGGTTAAAATTTAGTCTATTGCCCCGTTTTATTTCGTCTCTTCAATAATTTGAACCGGAGTTGTGATTTTTTGAAATAGGTCAAATTTGACCATTGACCTATCATAACTTGGTCAAAAATTAGGATAAAGAAAACATTTCGATGGTGAAACTGCACAAATGCGTATCTCGGTTCACGGCGTTGCAAACTTACCGTCGTACTTCATTTTCTACTTGAAAAACTACTCAACGTCGTTTCTTGAAATTTTAGTGATATATTTCTCTGTATATAGAATATTCTGTGAAAACTTCAAGCCATGATGTTGGTTCGTTCCCTTTTAAAAAATAAAATAGTGGCAAAAATTTCTAGTCACCACAATCGAGATACGCATTTTGTAGTTTCCCCGTCGGTTTGGTCAATTTATTCGCAAGAAAGTTACCGCGAGTTTGTATTGTGCACGACTTCAGTCACGGCGCACAGTGGAACGAGCCTTTGGAAGAAATCGGACATGACATTTTTCACAAAAGTCGTAAAATTTTACGTCACGATTTTAATTTTTAGGAGTGCTATTTTTGGAAAATTTTACGAAAAAACCAACGAGACTATACTTTTAAAACATCAACATTTCATATTCACAAAGTTACGATTAGCTTAAAAAGACAATTTAATTTGTCTATAAGCATATTTTGTACAAAATTGTGTATTGTACGAATAAAAAAAAAAAAAAAAAAAAAAAAAAAAAAAAAAAAAAAATTTCATATTCACAAAGATATAAGCTTTTAAGGTTTTTAAATAAATCATGTCCGACCCCTTCCATTGACTCGCTCCACTGTGCGGCGGTTTTCTGATGAACTTTTAGCTTTTTCCAGGAAGGAATCCGTGCACATTTTGGCCGCAAAGGAAGAAAGATTTCTTCAGTTATTTAGCACTCACTGATGCGGGGTCCATCGAGACTGGATGATGAGGAGGGGAATATCTGGCGATTCCATCTGCGCCGATTGAGAGTGCATTCTGTGCGAGGAAAATGCGAAAATGTCGCCCAAGGATAGAAAATGACTTCCTGGCGATGCTCGCTGCAATCGACGCATCTTTGTTCCCGACACCAAAAAAAAGTCCGTGCATCGGTGCAAGATTGCGGAGATGAATTTTACTAGAGTTCGCTATCGACAAAGAAACAGTAACCGGACCTTATACACAAAAATGAACACGAAGAAACCATTCAGACTTTATTTTAAGTAGAAAATTTGACGCATCGTTTGCCCTAAGTGTTAGTGATATGATGAAACCTTCCTAAACAGATTATATTTTTTTGAAAAAACGTTCAATTCGTTGTTCCCTTCCAGAGAAAAACGTAACTTAATTTCAATGCGGCCAAATTTCCTTGCACAAATTGAATTTTTACCAGTTCTAACTGAAAATTTCACCGATTTTCCCCCGGATTTCATGCAAAAATTGCAGGGGTACATTATTGACGAATGAATTAATTGTTCCAACCAATTTGCCGAACTGGGAATTGAGTTACGTTCCTTCGTTCGCGAATTTAGGAGCCTTTTTCGAGACGTTATATCCTCTCCATCATTATAGAAATAAGTAATTATCCAGTTATTACTTTTATATACCCTTATTTACTTGTACATACATTAAGATAATTGTATATATTTCCTCCCAGGAAGGTTGCAAAAAATAAACTCTTTATTAAAAAAAAAAAAAAAAAAAAAAAAAAAAAAAAAAATCCTCTCTTCGGCAACCTCGAGCTTTTCCAATTTCGATTACAGCAACTTTTCCGTGCGTCCATTTTCGGACCGGTTCCCCTTTCCACTGACCTTGATCGCGAAAATACTCGTTCATTGATTGCCGCTTTTTCGCAAGAGAAGTTGCCAAGTCTGAGTGAAAATCGTCGTATTATACTATGAGTTCACAAGAACACTCGACTGTATTTTCTTTGGATCGGCAAGATTGTCGGTGGCGCGATTGGAGGGAAATGACAAAAGCAATCGAGCATGATTAAAGCTCTGTCAATAACGCGGCGCGGGCTTCTTTGAGCCGCTCGTTAATGAAACTGTCATTGCTTTTTTTCCAGCGTTGCGTGGTTTTTCTCTGCGATCATAAAAAGGGTATGATACTCGAGGGAAAAATCTCCGTTGTACGAACAAAATAGTTTTGTAGGCGCTTTTCTGTTCAGAGTTCAGTCCTTAGCAGTGGGGTGCAGTGGCGTAACCACCATACCTGCCGCCACCGCCGGGCGGGGGGGGGGGGGGGGGGGCGCAGCGATGCGAGGGGCGTAAAATTTTGGGAAAAGAAAACGGGAAAAGGAAGGAGAAAAATAAAAAGAAAGGAAAGAAAGAAGGAAGAGAGGGAGAGAGAGAGGTAGAAAAGAAAGAAAGAGAAAAGCAAGGAGAACAAGTACTTTACAGTCAATTTGCGACTTGATCTCTGACATCAGATATTTGATCATGCAAACATTTCATGTAAGTTTCACATTTTTTTCATACTTTTTTGGGACATGAAGTTCCTCTTCACTTTTCTTTCTATTCTCATAGCGGTACCTTAATTTTCTTCCATTTAATCAGATCTGAATGACTAGACGGGTGGGGGGGGGGGGTGCACCGCTCAAAACTTCTGATATGAAGGGGCGCAGCCTAAGATCGGCGGGGGCGCGCGAAGATTTCTAGTTACGCCACTGTGTGGGGGGGTGGCTTTTGACATTGATAGACATATTAATAGAAAAAGAAGACGTAGGGAGTATGGATGGGGCTACCTCATTGGTTGATTGGCTCTTCTAGCTTAATGGACTAACTATAGGGTCTCTTATTGGTCGCCGTTAGTTAGGCTATTACCTACCTCCTTTGTCCATCACTACCATCAGCTTCCACCAATAGGTTCGCCCCATTCTCCCTCTGCTTTCCATGTCTACCGCTTTGTCTATCATCATTTTCAATAATCAGCCCACAGAGACATTATATTTTGGAGATCCCGCTCTGAAAGTGTAAGTGATTTAATCCTGTGAGGCCAAAATTAAGCACGACAGTCAACGCTACACTTTGCGTAATATTGCCTATTTTATAAGCAACTTATTGACCAAAATGAACTTATTTTTTCCTTTTTTCCAGTGGAGTCTATTTTGTAAATTTTTTCACAATGGAATGATTCAATTTTGCCAGTAATAGAGTCCATCGATTGATACAAGAATGGAAAGATTTCGGTGCGATTTTACAACCGTGGTCGCTAAATATTTATACCGTCAAACTAGATGTTTTTCAATTTTCCGTCTCTTTGCAAAAAAATGTAATCAGACGCATCTGTCATTTTAATTTTGCGGCGGAGAGTTTTCATTTTCAGCTTGTAGAGTTTTACTCAGTTTTTCTCTCATAAAATGTCGCTTGTTATATTTTGTTCCCGCTATCCTCCCATATAACTTTCATTTGAAATGAACTGCAGATGAGTCCCTTAAAGAAAGAGCATCAAAGTTTCTAATTGTTGAAGCTTTTTAATTTTTTTGCTTTTTTTAACCTTGTTTCTGCATCGAAGCATAATCAAAAGTTCATGAAGATGAAGGTAGTTGAAGTTCTGATGGAGATTCATTCGAGGATATGGAGTCCATCGACATGAATCGATCGAAAAATAAAAATCGTGAACCGATCGACTCTTATCTGATCGACAAATCCGTAAATTGCTCGACAAACTCGTGAATCGATCGGCAGTGAACCGATCGAATTTTGTCGATCGATTCATGTCGATCGAATCCACTCACTCCAATAAAGTGATTAAGTAGCTACGTCATTCGATATAATATCGAACCCTTGGTTCAAATGTAAACAGACTCAGATTCAAACTTTCTGATTCGCGGTCTTTGCGCCATGGTGGTAAAATGCGTCCAAGTGTTTCTTACAATCGAAACTCGTGTTTAATGAGTCTTTAATTGATTTATGACCGGTCAATGACAAACTCTAATTAATTAACACAATCAACTCATGAATAATGATTACATGAGGTTATTTATGTTAGTTTTGTTTGTTTGTTTTTTTCCCCTTTTTTTGCAGTTATTTAGCTTCTATTCTTGTTTATATAGTGACGTAGGAATCTACAGTCATCCGTTGACGTGAGTTTTAACATAGAGATCACTTTATTGTTAGTAGAAATCAGGGGGATTTTGGCACATCCATGCTCCGGTTTTCAATTTTCAGGGATTGAGGTCGAGTAGAATCTGTTTCTGCGGATTAGTTTGTTTTGGTTTGAGCCAAGAGTTCGATATTATCTCGAATGACGTACACTGGAAAAAAAAACACATTGGATCTAGAGTTCAGACTCTTAAAAACATCGACAAGAAAAAATACTCTTGATTCAATCGGATTTTTGCTTCGATCAAGAATCAAGCCTCTTAATTTGAGCGGATTCCCTTTTGATTTAAACAAAAATCTGATTGAATCAAGAGTATTTTTTCTTGTCAATGTTTTCAAGAGTCTGGACTCTGGATCCAATGTGTTTTTTGCCAGTGTAGCCACTAAATCAGTCTCTAGCTGAAGAATCCATGTCGATAGATGAGCGCATCAAATCCAGCTCCAAGTCCCGAATATCCAGCGTTAACCAAGCAACCAAGTTTCCACGAATTTCTCCGGGCTACACGTATCCCTCATGCCCCCTCCTGTCCTAGATCCTCCACATATCGCCTCGCTCACTCGTAAAAACGATAGACCCCCCTCCTCTCTACGCCCCGGTCCCGCGCGGCGCGGAAACACCTCGGAAAAACATTAAAGAATAAACAAGAAATATGAAAAGTTGGGACCCGGCGCGAGTCGTGACTCCGGGAGCTTTACACTTCGACTCGCAGGTGAAAGATAACAAAGTCGAACTTTTCCGCGCCGGTGATTTCCCTCGAGGAAATTCGCGCCCGGGTTTTCGGCCTCCGCGGGGGGTGGGAGGAGGTGGGGGGGGGTTGAGATACTCTTGTCGCCCCCCGTTTAATCTCTGATATTTTCGTTTCGAGCCGATTCTTCTCCGTTCTGTCGCCTAGCGCAGCGAAGATAGTCCTAGGAAAACTCATGGCTCCAGAGGTGGATCCAGCAATTCGCCAACACCGAATTTTCTCGATATAAATCTATGCTAAATAATCGATTTTTGTTGGAGCACATGGCCCCTCCAAGAATCGATTCATTTCCGTAGATTTAAGTGGAGAAAAGACAATGTTACCAATTTGCTGAATCCACCATCGTGTGGCGGTTGTATGGTTGTCTAGGGCTTTTCTCTAACTTCATCACAAATAAAGAAATTGCATCAGACTGGAAATTACAAAAAATCCAATCGAAAGTAGGAATCTTGCTCTAATGAGTGCTTTTATTTCCCGGAACTAGTTACGAATTTCGGGCCTTTCGAGATTTTCCTGAATTTTCCCTGGATCTTTTGAAATTCCCAAAATTTTCCGGATCTTTTGCATTTTCCGGAACTTTCTTGAAACTTTTGAAAAAATCTAAAAAGGATCCCGAAACTTTTGACGGATGGGAGCGTCGGCTCTAATCATCTTTAAATTTTCGATTCAAGTGCCTATCGCAATTCATATCGATTATTTTGCATACATTTAAATGGGCGGGAACCCCCCCCCCCCCCCCTCGAGAATCGCCTCTGCATCTCGACCTGCTCGCAGTCCGTGTCCCCCATGTCCCGCTGCCGACGACGATTTTGACGGGAACAGGAGCCCGGTGGTAGGCTGCGCGGGAAATTCGAACCGCATGGCGTTGGCGGGAGGAAGAGGGGGATGCGCAGATTGTGGATTTTGCACGGCTCATTTAACTCACAAATGAGGATTAATAGGACATTTAAATCGCACGCCGAGTAACCCCGGCTACGAACACGAGCTACTCCTCAGCACTTGAGACGCGTCCAAACCAGTTACACCGGCCCGCCACTGCTGCCAAACAGCGCCACTGACCATCACTATCCTATTCTGAAAAAAACTCCATTGAAAAAGTTGAGGATTAGTTTCTACTCATAATACGAAACATTATACACAAACGAAATATTAGGGTTGCCACAGTCAGGGAATATCGGGAAACCCGGAAAATGTCGGGGAATTTTAAAACACTCTGAGAAAACCTGGAAATGTCAGGGAAAAATTCTTAAGTCATCTTTATTTGCTTTCTAGAACGGATTTGACGATTCGAAAATACTTTGCCTAAAAACTATCTCTATTAATGAAATTTTAACATCTGGCATACCTTCAACTATCAAGGAATTTCACCAAAATGTGTTAGGGAAATGCCAAGGAATTGGCTCAGCCCACAAGTTTTCTTCTTGGGTATCCCACGATGAAACATTTTCCACGGATACATAGTCAGAAATCTGAAAGTAAAATCCGGCGTGCATTTTTCCGGAGCCTATTTTTGCTCCCAGAAAATTTGCGTAACGTGAAGGAAGAGTGAAATCCATTGCATTTGGTTTGGCGAGTTACTCTCCTCAGGAATAAGCGGTTCCGATCTGTAAGAGCCAAGTTTACTCTAAAATAAGAGTGAACTTCGTTCCACGTTGGTATCTTTCTGGTTGCAAAATAGGTTCCAGGTTCCAGGATTGAAATACACGACGGATTTCGTATCCCGGTGGTGGCGACAAATTTTCATGGAACTGACGAGTTGATCTGCAGAAACAGACTCCACTCGGCATTAATCCCTTATACTTTGGAAGCCTGCACTGGGGAAAAAAACACATTATGGATCTAGATTCTAGACTCTTTAAAAACATCGACAAGAAAAAATACTCTTGATTCAATCAGATTTAAGCTTAAATCAAGAACAAAGCCTCTTAATTTGAGCGGATTTTCATTTTGATTTAAGCTTAAATCTGTTTGAATTAAGAGTCCTTTTTCTTGTCACTGTTTTCAAGAGCCTGGACTATAGATCCGATGTGGTTTTTTTTTTCCAGTGTGGAGCAACCCTATCCCAATGCTCCTTCTAGATTGCAGAATCATCAAATGGAAATCCATTTGACTCCAAAGACTCCAAGACTCCAAGTGTAACTTGGATTTCTTAGAGGATTCCTCGAATCGGAATTCTTTAGGGAACGAAATTTCGCCAGGATTTCCGGTTTTCCGCTCCCTTTTTTCTGTTTGAGGTCAACAATTTTACGAGCATTTTAAAGACATTCAGGACTGCTGGAGGCTCCCCACCTGGCTTATCCGAGGTGCTAATTATTTACATACGGAATACGAAACTTAGCAAGAGCCCCTGTTCAACAAGACCGCACTGCACAGCAGGCCGTTGGGGGAAAAATATCGGGTTTCTCCCGTCCGCGCTAACGTCCAAGTGGAACTTTTGAGATTCCAGCGGACATAACAGTCGCGTCTCCAATTTCCCGCTCGTAAACTCCCAACTCCTGGCTCCGGGCTCCTCACTCAAGACTTGCGACACCGGCTCCCGGCTCATACTGCCGTGCTAAGGAAGAACGCCGTATGAGCCTTCAGGCGTTGCCAAATTTCCTTTGTTAAAACGGGAATTTCTTGGTAAACTTATAAATATTATACTCCTAATTTTTCAGATACTTTTGTTCGCAATTTTACCTTCAGTTCCTGAAAATTTTGAGGAACAATTTTCATAACTTGCCTCAAAAATAAACATTTTATCGAAGGAAATTTGACAACTCTCGAATGTTCATACGGCGTTCTTCCTTAGCACGGCAGCATAGTCCACGTTGTATTCTGGCGTGCTAAGGAAAATAGCCGTGTAAACATGCAAGAGTTGCCAAAGCTCCTTCGGTAAAATGTTCATTTTTGAGGAAAGTCATGAATATTTTTTCGATAAATTCTCAAGAACTTGACGTGCAATTGCAAACGAAATTATCTGAAAAATTGGAAGAAAAATCTGTCCGAAGAGAGTCATTATCTATCCTACTAGTTGGATGATGAGCCTCGGGTGACGTAATAAGTCAAACAAGTTTACTTAACTTCGGTATATTTGCGGAACGAAATTCTCAACACGCTGTTCAGCACCCACATAGTAGGTAAGTCGACAGTCCCAAAAGTAAAAACTTCCACCATTCCCAAGATACTAATTGAGGGTCTGTTGGCTCGGGTGAGAGCCCAGCCGAAAGAGAAGTGACCGACTGACTACATACCGATAAAAACAAGTGTTCTTGCGTTACTTTTGATTAATATAGAAAGTAAGACACTAACCATCACAAAGTGTTGATTTATTTGGTACAGTTAGCGGCGAATTTAGCGCACAAAGCAATGGAGGGACTGGGAAAATGCATTCCTCCAATTGCGACGTTGATATTCACCATCTGCTTTTCTTATCACATTTCTTCAAGTAAACTAGCTGGCATTTTCTCGTGAAATTGTCAACCAAAGGTTAGAAGTTATTTCGTGTTTCTAATCGAACTTTTGTGTTGAAATTTCTCTCTGTGTACCCGTTTCCGTCATTTTCATGGGTCCATTCAGAGCTTTTTCAACTTTTCTGATTATATGTGCCGTCTGGCAGCGCGGTCAAGGTTTCAACTCCTTTAAGTAGATTAGAGGCTCAGTCACGCGTTGCTCCGTCAAGTGTCGCAATTGATTGAAGTTGCAGTGCCGAGCCGGTAAGGTGGTCTCCCGGACACCGCCGCACTGATTTCAACTCACCGCCGCGCGCCGCGCGCCCCGCGCTGTGCCTGCAGCATAGCATACATTTCAGCCATTGCAACGGACATTCCTCTCAAAATGACCGGGACTAATGGCCTCACAGGGTACATACCATCAGTCGAACTATACTCTGTTCCATTTCGAAGCTTCTTTGGCTATTTGACAATGGAGATGTTGCATGTGTAAGGAATTTGCGATTTAACAATTGATTCTTATGTAAAAGTTTGCGAGAAACACGATGGTGTCACCGGTTTGCTCTGAAATCAACTCCCAAGCTCAAAAAAAGCTCTCAAGTTGAGGTCAAAATGGAGGGGATATCCCACGCTATCCTGAGAGTCCACCTCTACATCAAGACAAGCACTCCATGCAAAGATAGGAAGCAAATACATTAGCAAGGTTGCCGTGTTTTCAGTTTTGGAGTCCTCAAATAAAGTGGCAGCCCTGTCAATGTATTTGCTCTCTATCTTTGCATGGAGAGTTCGTCTTGATGTTAAGGTGGACTCTCAAGATAGCGTGGGATATCTCCTCCATTTGGGCCTCATTTGAGAGCTTTTTTTGAGCTCGGGAGTTGATTTCAGAGAAAACCAGTGGCACCATCGTGTTCTCGCGAACTTTTACGTAAAAGAATCAACAGATCAAATCACAAATCCCTCACAAACCTCAACATTTTGCCATTCCCATTCACGCGGCCAGCCACTGCGCCTTCAATTTTGCGGACGCAAACGCGGACATCCATCAAACACAATAGTTGTATCTCCCACGCCTCATCCCATGGCGTCCCTTTCCCCCTGCTTAATAGTTAATTTCATATTGTGATCTCATTTGTGGTGGTGCATAGAGAGGGCTACTTGAGGAACTACGCCGAAGATCGACTTGATTAATAGGGCTCCGTTTTTTATTTAACTTTTCTCCTAAATCTAAGCGACACTTCAATAGCAGCATAGATCGGGGCATTGCGATTGTGCGCCTTGCACCATCGCGCCTTCCAATTTTGCCAGATGCCAACACTGGACGGATCCATCAAACACGAATAGTTGTATCTCTGCGTCGTCACCAACGCTCAACCTTTTCTTTGCTCTATACAGTAAAACAGACGTAACTCAATTATGCGAAGAAGGTTTTTTTTATATTTTTTTTTACTTTAAAGACATAATTGAATTCATCTTAAGAAATAATGTATTAAAAAAAATATTTATATATTTATTTCAATTTTTTGTCTATATTCGAACTATCGCGGAATTTGAAATAAGTGAAAACATCAGCTTGCGTATTTTACACGGTAGAATACGGCAAAGTTGCCATCTCATTTTCGCCAAAATCATCAGTCAGTCAATATTGTTTCTCAGCCATCGATACTCCAATCGAACCGCACCTCGACTTTTCTGAAATTCCGAAAACAAGAAACACCCCCAGCCGGCGAGTGGGCTCCGCGTGGCGGCGTCGGTGGGCGGATTTCACCGAAACTCGGTTTATAGGAAGCGTCTCGTTAACTCGCTATCAAAGCGTTAACTGCCCTCTTCCGGCTCCAGCCCCCCGGGCCCGCGAGGGGGAGGGGGGGGGCTGCCGGGTCCAGCGCCCGCGCCCCCTCGCGACGGGTGTCAAGTCCGGCTCTTGACGCTCGACGGATCCTCGTGTCTAATCAAGACATCACACTTCGCCCTCGACGTCGCACAGTGGATCGGGTCGATAGAAGAGGTCGGACAAAATTCCGAAACTTTAAAAGCTCATAACCAGAGATGAAACATTTCAGAGAGTGAAATTTCATGAAATTTATTGAAACTTTTGGGGATAGATTCAAGAGGCTAAAAAACGCCGAGAAACAGTAATTCTAAATTTTGAAATTTTTTACCACAAGTGTTAAAAATTCGCGCGTTGTAACACTTTTCGTTTAGTTTAGAGGGTAGGTTGGGGTTTTTCTCTCTAAGCTCCCCTTTTTGCCCCCTCTTTGTGTCTGGCACCTTCAGTGGAATAGCATAATACCGCAGCATCAACAGAAAGACCATCTGGAACGCTTTCAGACCTCTAAAGGTTTAATCAATAATCCTTAAATTCAAAATACCCCCTAAAATACCCCTTAAAAATTTAAAATGTGACGAACTAAACATACAAATTTGCAGTTTTGGTCAACAATTCTGTGTCCGACTTCTTTAATTGGCTCGAGCCACTGTGCGCCAGTGCCGTCGGAGCACGGTGAACTGGTGGAGCGTGTTTAAACGGCCGTTCGCTCACTCTTTTTCGCCGAGAAGAACGATTGGACTACATTTTGTAATTCTAATCTAGGCACCTACAAAAGCCCCCATGTGCATTGGAAAACTAATACGACATACATTGTTTGTATAATCAGCACAAAATTTGTGCTCCCTTACCCTTTTGCCAAACTTAGTCTAATAAGTCAGTTGCGCTGGTCACAGAATCGTGTTTTGATGTTTTATTCTTGCAGATCAACTAAACATAAGGAGATCTGTCCAAACAGCAACTTTCTACGTTGAAAATTAACCGAGAAATCGCGCCTCGAAAAACTCGATTTATGACGTCATCCACCGCGGTACAGTACAATGTACTGTACCTGTACATTATCTGTTACGTGATGTAACACATATCAGCGCCTACAAGACTGCACGAATACTTCACGCATTGCATCAAATACACACGCGGTCATTGCGGTTCCCGAACTTTTCGGCGCGACCGTTTCGGCGCCGGACTTTGCGGCGCGGGTGTTTCGGCACGGGGGGCTTTCGGCGCAGGGCTTTTCGGCGCACGGAATTTTCGGTGTGTTTCAATAGACGGTAAATCTGGCACCTCATACCTCGTCGCACTGATCACTTATCCACGGCATCTTGTCTTCATCTTGCTTTTGCTTTGTTAACAAACAAAAAAGGTGAGACGTTCACAAAATTATTTAGGGCTCTAGCCCAGTCACTTTCAGGAATGTCCCCAGTCTCAATCATGATTGATTTCGAGAAAGTGGTGATAAATGCTATTAAAGTTGTATTTCCACAGTGTTTAGTCAGAGGATGCTTTTTTCATTTTGGCCAAGCTAATTGGCGAAAAATTCAAAGTTTGGGTTTACAGCATCGTTATGCATCAGACCCAGGGTTCCAGACCCACAAATTCCACTTTCTTTGTCCTCCTGTCTCCAGAATATTTTGACTGGAAATCGTTCTGGAAAATAAGGTAAGCAGTCCCTTTTTGTATTCTTAAAAGAATAGCACGTGCGCCGAAAAAGCCTGCGCCGAACAATTCCGCGCCGAACAATCCTGTGCCGAATCATCCGCGCCGAAAAGTCCGGCGCCGAAACGGTCGCGCCGAAAAGTCCGGACATCGGTCATTGCGGTCAGCGTGAAACGGATAGCGCCTACAAGAATGCATGAATACTTCACGCTTTGCGCCAAACACAGTGCGGTCAGCGTGAAACGCATGGCGCCTACAAGACTACGTGAATACTTCACGCATTGCGCCAAACACAATGCTGTCTGCGCGGCGCGGCGGCGGAGGTTAAACTCATTAAACCACATTCATGTTTGTTCTTTCATAGTTTTTTCTTCAGTTCATTTCTCATGAATGGAAGGCCTTGTCCACACAGAGATAGGTTTACAAAACTTTACTTTTGCTAGTAGTGTTGACAGGGCATATCCCCAAAAAGTGTGGTCAACACGAGTAAACGCGTCTTATGCACCCCTTCCCCGCTGGTACGTTCTCTTGATGGTTTTTATTGATGTTTCAATACGAATGAGAAGGGGGCGGCCCATGGGCGGCAAGCAGGTGAATCCGGCCCTGTCTAGAGAATTATGTCATTAAAAATTCTCATCATAGTGAGCAGTTGCAGGAAAATTACTCATTATCCGTCTTTGTATTTCTCTCAGCTCTTAACTTCTTTCTTCATGGCGTCGAATTGCTTTCCATAATTTGTGACCTCACCTAAATTGCTCCGAGCACATATCTAGTCAGTTGTTTATTTTCGCGTTCTATTTTTATTTCGCGAGGTATTCCTACACATAGGTATGTTTATAATTTATCATAATATTTTTGTCTTCTATTTTTAAATTTTTCACCCTCAAAGTAAATCATTTTCACACCATTTATTTAGTATCGTCTATGATTTGTTGCAGAGATCTCAGCGGGAACAGTATCACCGTGATTCATGGATCAGCATTTGAGGGTCTCTCCAACCTGAAAAATCTGTAAGTTCGTGTTATTTATTGCTGTTCATTATTTCTTCTATGTCGTTCGTAGTTGTTGCACTCTCAAGTTCTTCTTCCCCTTTTATGCGGTTCAGTAAATTTTGTTTCTATTCATCTACACTAAGCTGGTTTTGTTACATCCGAAATCAGGGTGCCGAGCAACCTAGAAAATAGGTGAGATCGAAGTGATTATCCGCGAAAACTATAGGAAAAGCATCATGTATGTCGCAAAGATCAATCTTTGATTCTGAAATTGGTTCGGAAGTATCAAGATATTGCATTCGGGTTTGAAAAGCCGGAAAGTGTTTCCCCATAAGCGTTTGAAATAGCCTTAAATTTTTACCATCTAAAGTTTCTTACTCGGCTAAAATCTGTTTTTTCACTGCAGACATTTTAATTTCTTCGAGGAGTATACCGTCGTGTTAAGGGAAAATGCCGTGTGAACATTCGAGAGCTGCCAAATGTCCACGTATAAAACAGGTATTTTTGAGGAGAGTTATGAATATCTTCTCCTGAAAGTTTCGGATAGTTTAGATCTAATTACAAAGACAATGCTCCGAAAAATTTAATGAAAATTGTTCACGAGTTTTCCTAAAAATTCGACTTTCATCAAAGTAAATTTGACATCTGACGAAAGCTCATACGGCATTTTTCCCGAGTACGGCAGTATCGGTCCAAGTATTTCGAAGCGAAATTAAGATTCCCCCTAAACTGATACCACTTTTAACAAATGAACAATAAAAATATTTTTAATTTTCTAAGACGAAAACTCAAAGGCTTGTCAAGAGCAAGTGCATAGGTTGGCAGCAGCACTTTTCTATCGATTTTCGTTTTTCACGTTGTCGCCCTTTTGGGCCCTAAGAGCTACATAAATCGAGTTGTCCATACTCAGCTTAGTTACACATTTTCGTATAATAAAACGAAAAATTGATGAACTCTAGAGCACAGATCTCTTCGTCAGTCGTCGAATTCCCTAAATTTACATTCGGAAGTTGAGATGAACAAAGGAGGCAACCCAGGGAAACACGTCTGGAAAACAGAAGCTGCTTTAAAAATAAAATCGACACCCATTTGGCTCGAGGAGGAGACCAGTCACGAAACCAGACATCAATCATCGGGCAGCGCCAGGACTTGCTTCTTGCTCCACAATTTGATTGATTCCTTCAAATTTGTTCGGAGGGCGTGGAAGGCTCGGGAAACGGCGCCGATCTGTTTGAAGTCTGGCTCAAAATAAATTCAGGTTGGAAGTGTTGTTAGTTGTTTCTTTCTTGGGAATGTAATGTAAAAGTACTGATTTTTGGTTAGCCTGTTTTAGTAGACCCTGATCCCTGATTAGTAGATACCCGTGTAGGCCTGTTTTAGTAGATCTGAGGAAACACTGGAAAAAATAAATACATTGGATCTAACTAGAGTCCAGACTCTTGAAAACATTGACAAGAAAAATACTCTTGATTCAATCAGATTTCAGCTTAAATCAAAAGGAAATCCGCTCAAATTCAGAGGCCTGGTTCTTGATTTAAGCTTGAATCTAATCGAATCAAGAGTATTTTTTCTTGTCGCTGTTTTTAAGAGTCTAGACTCTAGATCCAATGTGTTTTTTTTCCAGTGGATTGGCTCTGTTTAAAGCGAAAACGATAAAGCACAAAAACATAGCCCGAATGTACGAATAAATACACTAAAATAAATAAGGCTGACAGCTTATTTACTTTTTAGTGTTTTTTGCAGCTGAAAATGAGCTGATAACAGCTGGAAACGTACTGCCTTTTAGTGTTTTTAATGTTTTTAGCCTTGTTTACCTATTTTTAGTAACCCTCCATATTTAAGCAAAAATATTCTCTAATTTGTCGCCAAAAGTATTTTTTTCTCTGCTCAAAGCTTTTCACCACCTATGTAAAATGAGATTTTTTAATCCGCATGGCGGAAAATTCGAAAATATTTTTGCTTAGATAGGGAGGGAATTAAAACAATGGTAAACAAGGCTGAAAACACTAAAAGGCAATACGTTTCCAGCTGTTACGAGCTCATTTTCAGCTGCCAAAAACACATACAAAAACAAATAAGCTCATCGCCTTATTTACTTAATTTGGTCTATTTATTCGTATATTCGGGCTGCACGGAGAAAAAAACCTCGTGCGTGGGACCCGAAGTTTAGTTCATATGGATCTCTGAAGTTTTCGGATTGAGCATCTGAACATTGTAGGTCTAGCTGTCGAGGTTCGGATCACACATCTGAAGTACTTCAGATGTGAGAACCGAAGTTTTTCGGATGTGAGAACCGAAGTTTTTCGGATGCGAAAACCGAAGTACTTCAGATGTAAGAACTGAAGTTTCAGATGTGTGATCCAAACCTCACCAGCTGGACCTAAAGTGTTCAGATGCTCAATCCGAAAACTTCAGAGATCCATATGACCTAAACCTCGGGTCCCACGCACGAAGTTTTTTTCTGTGTATGTTTTTGTGCTTTATCGTTTTTGCTTAAATAGAGCCACTTCTGTCATTCAGCACGTAAGAGCCTGTTTTTTTTATTTTTTG
The DNA here is from genome assembly GCF_918797505.1 of Bemisia tabaci. NCBI lineage: Eukaryota > Metazoa > Arthropoda > Insecta > Hemiptera > Aleyrodidae > Bemisia > Bemisia tabaci. The sequence continues at coordinate 21,452,217 of NC_092802.1, read as the reverse complement.
ATGGCAAATTCAAGTCACTTTTTTCCCAGTGTGATGCGTTTGCACTATAATTTAGGGAAAGACATTCGAATGATGAGAAAATTTTGAAAATGTATCGCAAGTCGAATTCATTCATGGTTTAGTGATGCATTCGGCAACGTTTGTTGGGGGTTAGCTGCCGTGTTACAGGGGCATAAATCAGCGCCCGGCGACATGGTTACGTGGAGATATGCATGCTCGCATCAGTTTTGTTTCACCGATAGCACCGACTGCCCGCGCATATTAAATCAAACGCCTGCTACATCGGAGGGCGGAGGATGAGTTTTTCATCTCCGTGCCAAGCGCATGCGCAGTCCGCAGTCCAGGCCCCAGGTTCCCCCGTCGAGGATTGTCAAGACTTCTGGACCTACGCGACTCTGGGTCCGCAATCCTGAATTAGAGATACTGAGAGTCAAGACAATGTGAATCCATTTCTGATTGGTTCCCGTATTTTAGGCCTCCACAGTGTCACAAATGGGAATAAAGATTACACTTTCACCGATTGCAAAGATCATAATCTAGAATGGACCGGGGAATAACGGGTTCGACAAGGAACAAACGGAATGAGAGAAGGAACGGAGAAAGGAATTTGAGAATGAGCCGATCAAAGATTACGAAGAACTGTCAATCTGTGTAATCTTTATTCCCATTTGTGACTGAAAAAGACACTGAAAAAGTACGGAATTTTTCTATCGAAGGAAGTACTGAATTTCTCGAGAATGTACTGAAAAAGTACTTATTTTTGACCAGCCTGTTTTAGTAGACACCCTGTGGCGGAAAATGCGGAGTTTTTGGCATTCGACAGAGTATCCGCAAACCCTGTATTTTTCGCCTGCATCAGGCTTCAGACTCTGCCTTATAAAATTAAAAACATTACGATTTTACCCCTCGATTTCACAACTATGTCCCCTATGACTGCCCGCGAAAGAGTCGAACCCCTGCAGAAGCAAAGACCAGAGTACAACCTGTCATAAACACCAGGTTCTTACCACGATCGTCCTGCGACACAGCTCAAACTGTACCTCTATGTGAGGGAGGGATGCAGGGATGGAGGTAGGCGTACAAGCGAAAGGAAACAGAACGTGGTCCAGACAGAGAGGTAAAACCAGGACAGGGACAGTCAAAGGGCGCCCCACCGTAATGAGGGATTGAAGGCTGTATAGAGTGTTTTTGAACGTTCAGTTGTTTCGTACGTTTTCGTACCAATGGACCAGGCAAAATGACTGTAGCACATAGCACATGCTTTTTAAGTAATTGCGGCAGGACAAAAGCTGCTTCTTGTTTTCCCAGGGTGCCTGCAAGTTCAGAATTTCCGGAAAGTCCGGAAATAATACTGACTTTTCAAGGGGTGGGTCCGGAAGTACTGAAAAAGTGCGGACATTTTGCAAGAAAGTCCGGAATGTTTTTCATTTTTGTCAGAATTTGAGCGGAAATTTCGTCAGTTGAAGGTATTGAAAAAGAACTGAATTTTTCTGTTGAGGAGGTACTGAAATTTCCTGGGAATGTACTGAAAAAGTACTGTAAAAGTACTGATTTTTGTCCAGCCTGTTTTAGTAGACATCTGCATCGATAGTGCAAAATCAAAATGTACAATCACTCGAGTATCGTACCTCGTGCACTACTTATCGTCCGCCGATGGTACGTTTCAGTCAACATTTTCCCTTTCTCCTCGAAAGGACGTTTTTATGCACTTTAAAGACTCGTGAATATTCAAATACTAATTTTAAGAAGCTTTCTAAAAGCTTAATTTTAGAAAAACTCAAAAACTCAATATATTTGACGCGACTTTCTCCAAAATACGAGCAGTTCCTTGGCGTAACCCTATCATATCAACGGAGGAACGCAACAAGAGTTTTGGAACACGCTGTATGCGGCGGGTGGGAAGCCGATGTCATCCGTGTAGCGCCGAGCCACCTGCATCTGATGGATTATGTAACAAGGGTTAATCCGTGCGGAATTAGGGTTAACCGTGTGTTTGAACTCGGTTCCCGCCTTTGTCTCGGGGGACCCCGCCGCGGGAGGGTGGGGGGAGTGGGGGTGGGGGGCACACTTGCTACCCACGAGTGACATTTTCCACGGAGCTTCCCGAGGTCGCGCGCCGTCGCGTCGTTTCTCGTTAATTTTTTAATCGGGATCCGAGCGTGGGGAGGCTATTAACACCTGAGTGTGCGGCCCGGGATTTCCAAGTTTTCGAATTTAATGGATGGAATCTGAATCAGTCTGACTGGATTTCACGTTGCCTCATTTGCAGAGCAATTAAAAGAACCTGGAAAAAAGTCTCTTGGATCTAGAGTCCGGATTATTGAAAATATTGACGTACAGAGAAAACTGAGTAAAAAAAAACAAAAATTTAACTTGTTTTCCTTGTTAAGTAATTATTCTCAGGAAAATTATTCGAAATGTCGAAACTCTATCTGTGAATAACTAACCACCAAAGTTTCAAGCTAAATTGTTGCTCAGTTTTCTCTTTAGAAAAGAAAACACAAGAGAAAATTAGATCACGTCTGATGTAGGCTGATTCTTTGTAGAAAGTTGTCCAATTATTCGTTGTACCCTTATGATGTAGGAATGTCCTTCATTAAGGCCAATCTACACCGGATGTAAACAAACATAAGCACCGAATAAATGTTGATAAATTACTGGTTTTACTTCAAATATTGGGCCAGAAATACGTGATTCATTACGCCTTGCGGCACATATTAACACCCGTTTTTCTCTACGAAATCAATTTTGTAAACCCTGACCTAAAACTAAGAGTATATTATACAAGAATGCAGAAGTCAGCCGTTTGATTTGACCAACTGATTGCAATACTTTGCGTTTGCACTCTGTTAGCTGTTTATAGCGTTTACAAAACATATCGTATTCGATGCATCTAACAGGTGAGATTGTATCGATATCGATTGGTTCAACATGTAAATATAGCCTCAAAAGTCAATTTAGAAATCTGAGGGAATGAGTCTTTTGTGATAGACTTTTTATTCCTTTGAGCACCAAATGCCAATGAAAAGTGTAATTGTGAAAACTTTCCTCATTTCTAGCTTTTCCAACGGTTTTTGCGTTTGGCCCAGATATTCCAGACCAAATTTTTCATCAAAACCAAAAGTCTGTCATCGTGTCAAACTCGCTCCTAATGTAAAACAAACGAACGGCGACATATCCGGACATAAACAAAGCGTACCAGAAGCGGACTTCCCTCGAGATGTTCCAGACTCAATTTCTCCGCGTTAGCGTTTCTTCACCTCGACAAAAGAACTTTCGTCCGCGTCTAACATTTATCCCTTTCGTTAAAATCAAATATCAGTTACCACCGTCGATCTGTTCATGGTGATTTCAAGTGAAATTGCGCGAGATACTCCAGACTCCTAATGTACAACAAAGCGGGCCTGTACCTGGTCGAGATGTTCCGGACCCATTTCTTCATTTACGTTTCTTCATCTCGACCAAAGAAGTTTCTCAGCGCATTCAAAGTAACATTTTCCGGTTCCATTGTTAGAGAAGAAACAAGTCATTTTGTTGTAAGTTAGGATAATATTTGTGTTTGAATTAAGTGGCTTGAGCATTGGACTACCGGGCTGCGCCTTGCATAGCTGCCTCTATATCAAGATGATTGGGAGATACTGGTTGATGTGCGAATCTGAATCCTAAAATCCCTAGGAACGGTAGTTGTGAAAACCAGCCGGATGTAACAATGCTAGGTACCTTGCTCCTCCACTTACTTTCTCATGGATGTTCACTGGACTTCGCTCCAAGGTTCTGGTTTTGCGATGCGTTGAAGCCAATGCTTTAAGTTTATGCAGTAACACCCAGGCTTCGGAGATACTAATTAACAATCCTAGCAGTCACCAAATTCTCCAGCAAACCCGCATAGCTGTCTATTAACAGCTGAAGAAGCAATGGAAACCGTATTTACCTATGACAACAAGATTTTTTCCGTTGGAACTCTGATAGTAAGTATGAGGGGGAACTATCACCTTTAAGGCACGTTTCTCCACTGAAATTTTCCTTGTTTTTTGGCATCAAACTAAGTAGAACTCAAGAAAATGAGGCAAAACTTTACAAGATACCATGTAAGGTTCATCTGCTGAAAAGATAGAGTAAAGTCTAAAATATCCTAATGAACATCACCAAGATGGTTCTGCCACCAGCAGTTCATTTTTTAAGCACGGATCAAATACGGTTATCTATTATTCTCACGGTGCCATCAAATTATAGGCAAGAAACCTAGTCCTGTAATAATAATGGCATGGAATGATGGGCTCTAATTGGTGACTTGACCATCCCCCAATAAGTTATCGAAAGAATTTACTTCTTAAAAGATCCTTGCGAATAAAGCAAGTAAACTATGCAGATAAAAGTCCCGTGTGATGATGTGTAAGTGTACTTATTCAAAGTAATTTCAAAGGGAAGGGATGAAATGTATCAAAAGGTAATGTCAAATTTGCAAAGTTGTAGAGGCGCTAGGCCACAAATTGGACAAGGTGCCGTAAGTAATGATTAAATGAATTTTTTATTGTTATTAATTACGGAAAAGAGGAAAAGAGAATCAGCCGAATGCCAATGCCAAAATTCGAAAAGTGTAGGGTGTTGTAGAGCCGAACCTTCTTCGAGATTACGGGCGGCGAGCGGCAACCTGATGGGCTACGAGGATTGCCGAGCATGGCCGAAGGCCTACTCGCCGCTTGGTAGGTGTTGACGGCGGTTTGACAAACAGCAGTTTTTGGTGAAATGTGGTCCGGAATATCTGGGCCAATCTGTTCACTCCTTTTCCAACTGAAATCCTAAAATTTTTGTTTGAGGTTATGTTCTATTGTGTTTTGAACCAACCCATACATCGAACCATCATCGAATGCGGCCTATAATTTATGCGAGTAGAAACAGCTGAAACGTGCCTTAAGGTGCGATAGATTAATTTGCCAAAAATTCAAAGGGGAAAAAATTATTTCAGTTCAACATGTCCGAGATCTCTATTTATCTTCAATTCCGTCCCGCTTTACGAGACCACATTCCGACGAGCTTTTAAATTCCTGTAGCTTTCATGATAATACCATTCACGGCGATGACTTTTCAAAATCGCCCGCCACCCGCCCGCGGCTAGACGTCCCATCGCGGGGAGGGGAACGGAGCAGCTTTTCGCGAAGGGACGCAAACGCACTTTCATGGACCCAGAGCCGATATGGAATAGGGATCCTTTTGTGCCGCCGCTGTTCAATTTGTGAAAAAGACCCTTTCTTCGTCGAAGCGACGCAGCGACGAGGGGTGAGGGGGGGGGGGTTATTGGCTCAGAAATAAACATCCGCCCGTTTGCGTTTGCGTTATGACCGGTGAAAATTTAATACAGTCTCCGATGTAACCACACTGTTGCCAAATAGTCCCCAGCTAAAATCGGAGACAAAATTTTCTTAGTGGGAAGCCGAGTTTATCAGAAAGGAACCAACCCATATCTTCGAAAAAATTGAGTGAAGAACGTTTTTGAGTTCCACTAGTCGTATATTTTCCTCTGCCAAAAACTCAAAGTCCGAAAATAAAAATTGGTTTATGAAAACATGGGTTAAAGGTAATTTTGGACTTTGAGTCTTATGGAGGAATAAAACTTCAAACCTCTTTTTCTCAGTTTCAACTTAATGTGGGTTGGATCCTCCCCGCTAAAATCGGTCCATTTAGGGCTTACTTTTTCACTTTTTCCTTTCACTAGTATATACTAGGTATACTTATGGATTTCCAAGTAGGACCTTTTACATAAATGGCCTTATATCGTTAAACAGGGTATCTTTCGTCGGTAAATACCAGAAAAACTTTGAACAATTAAGAAATCTAACGTTAGCAAAAAAAATCAGGAATATATCTGGAAAATTGGTCATGGGTCAGAAAATTCTGAGTGCTTCAAGCTTTTTCCAAACATTTGACTCAATTCATTAAATATGTTGATTTTTTAAATCAAATGAGTGTCAATTTATTCGTAGGAAAAATCAGAACAATACCAGGAAAATTCAAGATTGAGTTTTAGTAGGTACCCTATTAAAAGATTCCATTTTCTTTCAACACACTTCGATTTACATTCGAATGATGCTATTTTTGGGGTCTCCTACTTACAGTATAAACCATACGAGGGCTCTCCGAGAGCTGTTTAAGAAACGACCATGAATATGACCCTCAAACTTTCAAAATTATACAAAAGAGCATCATCGAACTATCCCCAACCACCATCCCCAACCGCCATCCCTCACCGAGTAACTTTCGAGCTAACAGTGACAACGTCAAAAGCACACACAGGTAAACGGCGTACGTCTCGTAGTTTACTCACATCTCCCCGGGTGGTGGAGGGGGGCGGGGTGCCGAGGGTCTTTTTGGCCCGGCGTCGTTCCCCAAAGCCCCCGTCTCGGCATCCGCCAGAGGCTCCGAAGGCACTTCCTCCTTCCGGACGAAAAATATAAAAGTCGCGGCCCCTCCGCGCACTCACGGCCGAGGAGCCGGTATTACGACCCCACCTTTTTCCGATTAACCGCCTAATGTACCTTGTATGTGTTCTTGCTCTTTGTGAGGGGTTGGAATACTCGCGGGTATATTTGATTCCTTGAAACAGACTCTATGTTTAGCTCCGGGTGTTTTAAGTCTAAAGTTTTATTTGGAACACTGGAAAAAACCCACATTGGATCTACACTGAAAAAAATGAGTTAGCGTCAGATGACTAAAAATGGTTTCTATACACTAACTCAAATTGTGTGATTTGGACAAACATGATTTTTGGTTTCTGTACACTAACCACTATTAGTGCTGGAAACTAATTCCGCTACTCTAATTCGCATTCGGTAGGGTTGGGTCAACCTAACCTCAAAACTGAGAGAGGAGAAAACGGCTTAGCGAATGATAACTGGACAATACTTTCAGGAAAAGAAGATTTCTTAAAAGATTAGAGGTAAAAATCAACTGACCGGTTCCAAATGAACGACAGAGGAAAGGAATATCCCATAGGTATGTGCAAGTAGACAGAATTATCCTTTAGAGAGACACACACTCACACATGAAACGTTAGCGAATGTTCACACTGAATAAACGGTTTTTGCGTTTGGCCCAGATATTCCAGACCAAATTTTCATCAAAGACCAAAGTCTGTCATCGGTGTCAAACTCGCTCCTAATGTAAACAAACAAACGGCGACATAGTCCGGACATAAACAAAGCGGACCTCGTCGAGATGTTCCAGACTCAATTTCTCAGCGTTAGCGTTTCTTCACCTCGACAAAAGAACTTTCGTCCGCGTCCATCATTTATCCCTTTCGTAAAATCAGATATCAGTTACCCCGTTGATCTGTTCATGGTGATTGCAAGTGAAATTGCGGCGAGATACTCCCGGACTCCTAATGTAAACAAAGCGGCCTGTGCCTGGTCGAGATGTTCCGGACTCATTTCTTCATCTCGACCAAAGAAGTTTCTTGTGCATTCAAAGTAGCATTTTCCAGCTCCATTGTTAGAGAAGAAACAAGTCATTATGTTGTAAGTTAGGATAATATTTGTGTTGATTAAGTGGCTTGAGCATCGGACTACCTTGCTGCGCCTTGCATGGCTGCCTCTATCTCAAGATGATTGGACAAAAAGCTTACTGGTTGATGTGCGAATCTGAATCCTAAATCCCTAGTAACGGTAGTTGTGAAAACCAGACGGATGTACAATGCCAGGTAGATTGCTCCCCACTTACTTTCTCATGGATGTTCGCTGGTCTCTCCAAGGTTCTGGTTTTGCGTTGCGTTGAAGCCAATGCTTTAAGTTTAGCTATAACAACCAGGCTTTGGAGATACCAATCAACAATCCTAGCAGTCACCAAATTCTCCAGCAAACCCGCATAGTTGTCTATTAACAGCTGAAGAAGCCATGGAAACCGTATTTACCCATGACAAACAAAATTTTTTCCGTCGGAACTCTGATACTGTTAGTAAGTATGAGGGGGAACTATCTCCTTTAAGGCATGTTTCTGCATGAATTTTCTTGTTTTTTGGCATCAAACTAAGTAGAAGTCAAGGAAAATGAGGCAAGACTTTACAAGTAACCATGTAAGGTTCATCTGCTGAAAAAATAGAATAAAGTCTAAAATTCCTAAAGAACATCACCAAGATGGTTCTGCCACCAGCAGCTCATTTTTGAAGGCACGAATCAAATGGACCGCGTCATAGAATGAAGAGCCTAACGTAGTCTATTTATTCTATGACCGCGTACAGAAAGGAACCAAGCCACATCAGCTATTGCCAATTTTAACCAGGCAATTTAATTTTTTACAAGAAAATGTTTGGTATCTGTTCATTTAGCCACGGCTCGTGGCGCCACGCAACAAAAATTGTTGCGTTTAGCCACAAGTTATAGGTGCTGTGTGGCTAAATGAAACATTCAAAATGAGTGTGGCTAAATGCAACAAATTTTGTTGCGTGGCGCCACGCAACAAAAAATGTTGCATTTAGCCACAGAAGTTATGTGTGATCTGAGTTATCTGTGGCTCATTGCACCGCAGCCAACAGGGCTACGGTGCAATGAGCCACAGATCTTGGCGCCACGCTCGGATCTCGGCTAAAATTCGGACACAGCGCCACAGAGTGTGGCGCCACACCCCTGCAAAATCCTCAAATTTCCCTTATGTTTAAAACCGCTTAAGTGCTGGTGCAACCTGCCACAAAGTTCTGATTACAGTTGACTTTCCGCTCATCTTTGACTTTCGTAAAAAACTGCCCAACCAACTTTGATAAACTTTCGAGCGTGGCACCACGCACCAGCGCATGAAAAAATCCGGGCCCAGCGCCACAGGGCCGAGCGCCACAACTCACGATTGCCTATCGCCTGAATTACGGGCGCGCATCGGGTAGCGAGGCCCGCGTCGCTCAGTAGCGCATGAAAAAATCCGGGCCCAGCGCCACAGGGCCTAATCCACCTGAGGTTAGGTTAGGTTATGTTAGGTTATGTTAGGTTATGTTAGGTTAGGTTAGGTTAGGTTAGGTTAGGTTAGGTTAGGTTAGGTTAGGTTAGGTCAGGTCCGATGCGACGCGACGTGGGCCTCGCTAACAATATGTTGAATTGTGGCTGTCTAAATTTACCTAATCTAATATGCTTCGCCTAGAAGATTACCCTTAGTATTCATGAGTCAACTCAAATCTATCTCACTAATCTGTAGCTAAATGCAACAATTTTTGTTGCGTGGCGCCACGCAACAAAATTTGTTGCATTTAGCCACACTCATTTTGAATGTTTCATTTAGCCACACAGCACCTATGACTTGTGGCTAAACGCAACAATTTTTGTTGCGTGGCGCCACGAGCCGTGGCTAAATGAAATGTAATCAAATGTTTGTGCGGATCCCTTAGAAAATGTCCAGGAATTTGTTTCGTACTATGGAGAAAATTCACTGAAATTTGCACGAAAATCCGCACAACTGTTTTCATGTAAAAAATGAAATTAGCCAATTACATTTGGCAACAGCTGATGTGCCTTGGTTCCTTTCTGTTTAAACGCGGTCCAAATACTGTGGTTATCTATTTTTCTCACGGTGCCCACTTTTTAGGTAAGAAACCTTGTCCTGTAATAATAATGGCATGGAATGGTGGGCTCTAATTGGTAACTTGACCATCCCCAATAAGTTATCGAAAGAATTTACTTCTTAAAAGATCCTTTGCAAATAAAGCCAAGTAAATATGCAGATAAAAATCCCGTGTGATAGGTATGTGAAGTGTATTCAAAGGGAAGGGATGAAATGTTCAAAAGGTAACGTCCAAATTTGCAAAGTTGCAGAGGCTCTAGGCACAAATTGGACAAGGTGCCGCTAAGTAATGACTATATGCATTTTTTATTGTTATTAATTACGGAAAAGAGGAAAAGAGAATCAGGCCGAAGAATGCCATAATTCGAAAAGTGTAGGGTTGTAGGAGCAGGAGCCGAACCTTCTTCGAGATTACGGACGGCAACCTGATTGGCTACGAAGATTGCCGAGCACGGCCGAAGGCCTACTCGCCGCTTGGTAGGTGTTGACGGCGGTTTGACAAACAGCAGTTTTTGGTGAAATGTGGTCCGGAATATCTGGGCCAATCTGTTCACTCCTGAATAAACATATCTCGTCCGAACACTTGAGATATTCTTTTGAAATTACGGGAGAACACGAACTATAGAAGTAAGCAGTAAGTTCACAGATTTTCGTAAAATATAAACTGAACGCGGAACGCTTTAATCGCAATTTAATATAGAAGATTGACGACTCCAACGAATATCATGCTTGTTTACGTTTTGTATCGAACAGACGATTTCTAACCTTAACAGGTTTATTTATGTTGCTTTCGAACGTTTTCAAGAAAGAGAGGACACTGTAAATCATACCGGGAGTATTTACATTGTCAAACGAGCCCGAAATTTCACATTTTAATTGATTTTCACGAGCTGACGCGATTGAGGCTGTTGTACCGACGCCACTTTTTCGAAACTAAATAAATGTAACGGACAATGTGGCAGTTAGTGTTGAGGGCGAATTAGTTTGACCCGAAGGTGAATTTGTCTTACCACAGCGCTAATTTTACAGCTAGTGCTGTTTTCAAATTCTGGTTCGCGCTCTAGTAAAGTCAAGTCAGCGTATGAAGCGAATTGATTGGTGCTTCAGTACAATAAATTAGTTCTGAAGCCTAATTTTGATTCTACTTGGCGAGAACTTACCAAATTAGTTCTCAACGCTAACTACTTTTTTTTCAGTGTAGAGTGTTGAAAACATTGACAAGAAAAAATACTCTTGATTCAATCATATTTTTTCTTAAATCAAAAGGAAATCCGCTCAAATTAAGAGGCTTGGTTCTTGATTTAAGCAAGAATCCAATTGAATCAAGAGTATTTTTTCTTGTCGTTGTTTTTAAGAGTCTGGACTCTAGATACAATGTGTTTTTTTTTTTTCCAGTGAAGGCCTCCTCACAGTAAGGGGAAAAAACCGACATTTGGGCTACATTTTTTGAAATTAGGAACTACCATTCCTGGCTCATCCGTTAAACCACTCGTGTGCACCGGAAAACTAATGGTATATACGTTGTTTCTAAACTGAGTCAGAATTTATAGTTCCCAATTGCAAAATGTGGTCCATTTACGGGGATTGGAGGACAAGGCGCATAAGTGCAGTTTTTGAAAAAGTTGAGTTATTAACGATTTCAAGTACAACTAGTCTGAATATATAATCTGTAAAAAATTAGTGAAAAAATATTTATTGGTTTCTCAGGAAAGTCCTGTTTTATTGAAAAAAACATGGCTATGTCTGAAGGCGCATACAGCGTTCTTCCTCACACGGAGAAAAAACCTCGTGCGTGGGACCCGAAGTTTAGGTCATATGGATCTCTGAAGTTTTCAGATTGAGCATCTGATCACTTTAGGTCTAGCTGTCGAGGTTCGGCTCACACATCTGAAACCTCAGTTCTTACATCTGAAGTACTTCGGTTTTCACATCCGAAAAACTTCGGTTTTCACATCGGAAGTACTTCAGATGTAAGAACTGAAGTTTCAGATGTGTAATCCGAACCTCGACAGCTAGACCTAAAGTGTTCAGATGCTCAATCTGAAAACTTCAGGGATCCATATGACCTAAACTTCGGGTCCCACGCATGAGGTTTTTTTCTCCGTGTAGCATGGCAGTATGTCCCCATAAAAACTTCGTGCGACTTGTTACATGTCTGCTCAGCTCGATCCATTTTCTGGTCGAGCTTGGAGGGTCAGCGACCATTAGGCTGGGAAGCATGCTATAACACGACGAATACAACGGCGATTAGAAGCAAGCCGGTGAATTTAGGCCCGAATATAGGCCCGACCATCATCTAACAACGAGCGGACACCGGTTCTCAGATCCGGAATCCGGAGGACCGTGGATGAGCGCTGAACTTTGGAACAGCGCTGCCAACACTCTTCCTGAAGAATCGGATTGATGGTCGGTTCAAGAACGAGCACTGGAAATAAAACACATTAGATCTAGAGTCCAGACTCTTAAAAACATCGACAAGAAAAAATATACTTGATTCAATCAGATTTAAGCTTAAATCAAGAACCAAGCCTCTTAATTTGAGCGGATTTCCTTTTGATTTGCTTAAATCTGATTGAATCAAGAGTCCTTTTTCTTGTCAATGTTTTCAAGAGTCTGGACTCGAGATCCAATGTGTTTTTTTTCCAGTGAGTTCATTGAATTTCACAACACAAATATAGGTTTGTTTACTCTCCTGAAATTTTTGGAGAAGAAACTTGAAGTTCTAATCTCACTCAGCGTGCCCAGAAATAAAAAGACCCTCCACTGGTCTCTTTGTGATAGGTAAAAACTTTTACTTTCGGAGATTTAACACTTCCTTATGGACAATTATATGGGAGCAACAGTCTTCATCCTTTTTCCGGCTGTTGACCTACCTCCTAGGTGGATGTAAGTACTCGAGGTGGATGATGAGCTTCAAGTGACGTAATGAGCTAAACAAGTTTCTCGGTATGTGGAATGTAGCCAGCACTAGAAATAATGTAACACTTTTTTGAAAACTTACATTTATCGATAAAATTTACTTTTTTCTGCTGATAGAGAACGAATAAGTTGTATTCATGTCCCTTTGGAAATTACAATTTTTAAGAATTTTGAAAAAAACTAAATCCCGAACACGTTGTTCAACATCCATCTATTAGGTGAGACAACAGTTGAATGCTTGAGCTCCGAAAGTAAAAGCTTTCACCACCGTCATGATAGTGGAGGGTCTCTTTGTCTCTCTTTGCCGTGTCTCTTTTTTCTGCTGATAGAGATCGAATAAGTTTTATTCATGCATGTCCCTTTGGAAATTACAATTTATAGGAATTTTGAAATTTGGCAACCCTGGGTCTTCTCAAAACGTATATCGTAATTTTATGACGAATAAAGCCCCCTGAATACTAGAGACCCCCTTCCAAATAATCAAAACCTCGAAACAACGGGAATGCTCCCGAGCTTACAGATCGAAGATCATGAGAAATCCACGTTCCACGGTGTGATGTTAATCTCATCTCCATGCCCGGGATAATAGCCCCGTGTCGTTGGTGACATTTGACAGCTTTTCAGGAGTTTTTTACCGTGAGTGACGCGACTTTGCGGACGAGTCACTGGTCCTGCAGCTTACCATTAAATATAGCCGCTTAGTCATACGATTTAATCTAAATCGCTATGATCACCTATAGCAACACTGCCGTGTCACGCAACTGAGCAGAAAGTGCGTTATTATTTGAGCCACGCTTAGCACATGCTCTTATGTATCTTGAGGCTCATACCAAAACGCACTTACTACTTTTTGTGGTAACACGGCAGAACAGGCAAGCGTCAGAGTTTGTCAACGGTCGGTCATTATTTAAATGTGTGCATCCATGCCACTTTTAATGTTCTGAGAAGTTGTCAGGAGAACTGTCGCATGCTTCTTTCTCTCAAACGGCCAATAAATGTTTGGAAATCGGGAAAACAGGCCGAATACGGCTGTAAAATGGACGTATTTCTGCCAAACGGAACTATGTGCACTATGACGTGAGCCCTGTTATGCATGTATTCTTATGGGTCACAGAGCTCATGTCTTAATACACATAGTTCCGTTTTTCAGAAATACGTTCAAATGAGTTTTGTCCACAACTTTAATGACCGGCATTCACTGTTCATAAATTCAGAAAAAAAATTCTGCCGGCTGATTATTGAAATTGATAGACGAAGCTATAGACAAAGGAGGCAGAAAACCGTGCGATTCTATCGGTAGAAGTGGGTGTAGAAGTGTATTGTACTCACAACACCCACATGGACAAAGGAGGTATAGACTGACGGCAACCTTCGAAGAATCTTATAGTTTGTCTATGACTTCCTCCTTAGTCTATGATAAAAACCCTTTTCAACCAATAGGATTGCTCCTTTTTCAATGTGTCCTCTTTTTCTGTAGCTTTGTCCATCAGATTCAATAATCGTCCTTCAGAATGCAATCGTGACTCTCGAACTTATTCTGCTCCCAAGAAACTCCAGCGATATGGATAAGAGGTGATATTCGCTCTGTACGAGCGGACTCGACTCTTTTTGTAGCGTGAACTCCACTCCTTAGCGAATCCTTTCTACTCAGCAGCGGAGCTTATTCCTTTCGTTAATCAGTTAATCATATCAATGGAATTTTCTAAGAGTAAAATTGGCTCCAAAGTTGACTGATCTCTGGATTTTACTTCAAGATTTCTAATAGTGTACCTCTTGGATTCCAATAAACTTAGGTTGTTTTCTACTAAACTCAATTCATGATTCAAAATGTCTGTGGTTACATACAGAACCCTATAAACTTTAATGAATTAAAACCTTTACGATGAAATTATAGTTTTATTTCCGGTTTCTCTGAGTTTATTTTGTTTTCATGTTTGCATTTTATAGGATACTTACCGGAAGATTATTTCAAAATTTCTTTGTCGGACAAATTCCCTCTTTCAGCAAAATTTTCCGTTCAATCTAATCATTCAGTTTTATTTATTTTCATCTGTGAAGCGGTAATGTTTCTCACGTATTGATGTGTATTATAATTGCAGGCATCTGTCAAAAAATTGGATACATAGGATCGAAAAAGGTGCTTTTCGAGGTTTAACGTCCCTCGGAAAATTGTAAGTTGACCTTGAAACTTGGCATGGTTGGGTATCATGGTGAAAGGTCACTGTGTACAGATTTATATTCTACTCTCTATTCTGATAGATCTTTAAGAGGACACAGTTGTAAACGACATTATTTTGTATATATTTCATGTTCCTTTTTTCGATTAAGCGCATACGTTTGTCGTCTGAAGGATGGTGTGATTCAATTCTGGTCTGATTTTCCGTCTTGTATTTATCTCTGTTTTTCTCACTCTGCTTTTATTAACACAATCTCACCTTTCATAATAACAAGTGACGTGGTCCGATGCTGTTTCTTGAGCTTGATATTCGTCTTTAAGTTAAAAATTAATAGGAATAAACTTTCTTGTATCATATATTTTATTGAATGAACTGAATAATTGTACATAAGCCTAAACATTTTCATTGTGCTCTCGTGTTACCATTTTTTAAAAAGAAGCTAGCGGGAGGTATAAAAAATAAGACCGTGGTAGGAATCTCACCGTGCAAAAAATGCACAGTGCTCTGAAACAATTATTCAAAGTTTCTCTTGATTTATTTGAGCTAAATTTTTGGATTAAAATGTAATTTTACATCCTTTATTGACGCAGTAAGGAACTAAAGTCTACCCTGACGCCCCATCAAGGAACTCCATGTATCATTCCATAAACTTCTTAACACATTTTTCAGATCAACTTTATTGATGGTGAGTAGAATGACAAGTTTCCTCGAGTTCTGAAATTTCCAAAAATTTCCCGACTCACCTCTAATTTAAGAGATATTTCGGGCACAGACTATGATTTACAAATCCGTTCTTTGAGAGAACTGGCTAATTCGTCGTTTCTCAAACGAAGGAACGTAACTCCATTCCAAAGTTGCCAAATTTACTGAAACAATTCATTTTTTTGCACAGTACTATGCAATTTTGGAAAATGTTTGGAGATTTGAGGAAAATATTGGACATTTTCCTGATTTTTTTTTTCATTTTCCATGAGATTAGAAGAAAAAATCAGTGAAATTATCTGTCAGATGTACCTAAGATTCTCTCAGTAAAAATGCAATTTGAGAGTGAAAATTCGGCAACGCTGAAATGTAATTACGTTCCTTCGTCAGAGAAACGAGTAATTCGCGAAATTACGCCCCGTGACATTTTGGTCCAGCCACAATTTTTTTTATCCTTAGTGCCGTCCGCTAGACCGTCTCTTGTGACCTTGGGTTTGCTAGCTAGTTCTACAGAAATAATAATAAGAAGAAGATACATTTCATTCTTATTTACTCCCTTATTCCCAAATTCCCAATTTTTTCCTCCCGAGGAGTTTTCCGCCTGGCAGAAGAATATACTCCTCCATCCATGCGAATCCGCAGGGTCGAATAAGGGAGGAAATAAGAACTTGTATCTTTTCTTATTATTATTTCTGCAGAACTAGCTAGCATACTCAAGGTCACAGGAGACGGCCCGACAGACGGCACTAAGGATAAAAATCCAGTGGAGGGTACACATAGTTGCTTGTGACAACTTAACATCCTCGGCGACTATCATCTTTCCTGCTCGGTACCGCACAGTGGATCGAGTCAATCTAAGAGGTCGGGCATGAAACTTTTGACTATAACTGCGAATTTCGATGTTTAATGGAGATGTTGCATGTGTGAGGGATTTGCGATTTGACTGTTGATTCTTATGTAAAAGTTCGCGAGAAACACGATGGTCCCACTGGTTTTCTCTGAAATCATCTCCCAAGCTAAAAAAAAAAGCTCTCAAGTTGAGGCCAAAATAGAAGGGATATCCCACGCTATCCTGAGAGTCCTTGTCTATATCAAGACAAACTCTCCATGCAAAAATAGGGAGCAAATATATTAGCAGGTTTGCCACTTTACCTAATTGGGGGACTCCAAAACTGATAACACGGCAACCCTGCTAATGCATTTCCTCCCTATCTTTGCATGGATAGTTTGTGTTGATGTAGAGGTGGACTCTCAGGGTAGGGTGGGATATCCCCTCCATTTTGACCTCAACTTGAGAGCTTTTTTTGAGTTTGGGAGTTGATTTCAGAAAAAACCAGTGGCACCATCGTGTTTGAGGGATGCTTCCTATCAGAAATTTCACGAGAAAACCCATGAAACTACTTTTAGAAGCTGAAATTTTTGTTTAAACGGAGTTTTGAGCTTTTAAAGATTCCAAATTTTGTCCGCCCTCTCCCAAAGACTCGATTCACTGTGTGCTGCGGCGCGGCGAGGGAGTAACGAGGTAACCTCCGTCGCGATGCAGTACAGAATACAGCGCCGAGCTTAAATTTCCGAGCGATTAAGCTGAGCTCTCCTGCAAGCGGTCTCGAAAGTAGCTACATAAAAGTGCGCTCCCTTTAAGTCCCCTTCCTTTGCCTTCTCCGACTCCTCAGACTCGCCGTAACTTGAGCGATCGGCTGTATTTAAAAAGACGCCTATGTTGCCATCCAGAGCCAAAATCTGTGACAGGAGTCGGTTACGTTCGTCGAGAAATCTCGTTTCCGTTGTTCAAGGTCGTATTCATTAGGTCCTTTTCGTTCCTTAAACAGGTCCTCACCTTAGGAAGCATCTTACA